>NC_141018.1:24711055-25152198 GCF_052327205.1 Somniosus microcephalus | reverse complement strand
GGGGGGAAGGGGGGAGAGAGAGAGGGGGGGAGGGGGGGGGAGAGGGAGAGAGAGAGGGGGGGGAGAGGGAGAGAGAGAGGGGGGGGGAGAGGGAGGAACAGAGGGAGAGAGAGGGAGAGAGATAGGGAGAGAGAGAGAGAGAGAGGGAGGGAGAGAGAGAGAGGGGGAGGAACAGAGGGAGAGAGAAAGGAAGAGAGAGAGTGAGGGGGGGAGAGGGAGGAACAGAGGGAGAGAGAGGGAAAGGAAGAGAGAGAGAGAGGGAGGAGGCGTTGCCATGGCGACTGCTGAGGATTGGTGCTGATGCTGGGGCGAGATCTCAGGGCGCTCGCGAGAGCTGGCGGTCGGGAGGAGGTTGGCAACGGTCGGTGCTGAAGGAGGAGGCCGCGCTCCGCGCTGTCTGTGAACCAGCCGCCGCCATCATAATATAATATTACACATATATAAAAGCCAAGAGGAGGATGAAACAAAATAAAAGGGTAGAATGAAATAACACAGCCTTTTCTCCAGCTCTCCCGCAGGCCCGAGAGACCCGCAGCGGCTGCTATTGACGGTAAGGACAGGCCCCGGGGAGGGGCTGCCGAGCGCCAGGCCTGAGATACAGCGGAGGCCAAGGGCATCGGCCAGTGCAGCCTCTTCTTGCATTGCAGGACCAGCGCAGCGACCTTGCATTATTAAACCTGCAAATTGTATTTTGTGGGGTATTGAAGTGCATTATTAAACCTGCAAATTGTATTTTTTGGGGTATTGAAGTGCATTATTAAACCTGCAAATTGTATTTGTATAAAATCTGGGGGATTGAAGTGGGTAATTAATGTCTTTATTATTTTAATAATAACACTGTCTGGGGTCCAAGGTTTGCTGAAGGAGGCTTCAACTGAGGAGGGGGGGGCGGGATTGTCCTAAATCATTTCAGATTCATGCATTCACCTTTCGGCCTCTTGTAATATTGCATATGATTCTCCAGGTGTAATGTTGCATGTTTAAGTTGAGGTCTTGCTGGGATTAAGATGCTTGGAGTTGAGGTCTTGCTGGGATTAAGATGCTTGGAGTTGGGTGTTGCTAAGTGTGGTGCATGATGTCATCTCAACCAGTTGATTGGTTTGCACTGCAGCGTTGTGATCCACTCCTGGTCTGCATTATCGGTTATTCTCCAGCTATCTAAGAGAAGGTTATTTATAAAAAAAAACACTGAAGTTGCTAGATACGCTCAGCAGGTGCAGTAGCATCTGTGGAGAGAGAAAGAAGAGTTAACGTTTCATGTTTAACTCTGTTTCTCCCTCCACCGATGCTGCCTGACCTGCTGAGTGTTTCCTGCATTTGCAGTGTCTTGCTTTAGTTGTATTGTGTATTTGAGGATTTGGCACATGAGTTTACAAACCATTCTGAATTTTAGAATTTCAATAATGTGTTTTATTCCTTCTATTAAGCCACACCAGATAAAAAGAGAGCTGGTATAGGTTAAAAAAAGTGTTGAACGGGATTATTCATCAGGTGATCAGGAATTTTGGCCTCGTGATTTCATGGTGGCACTGAGTGGGAGGACTAGTGTCATGTGCGTTCAACTGCTGTGGCTTTGATCTCAGTTGTGCCATGATAGTTGATGCCAGGCATCTGGGGAGAAAAAATGAGGGTTGTTGGCTGTTATTGTGCAACTCCTGTTTAGTCAAAGAGTTGTTTCGTATGACGGGGGGTGTGGAGCTTATTATGGGATGTCTAGCTTGGCTCTCCATCCGATGGCCTCCTGAGATGCCGAGTGGAGAAATGAGATGCCTCCCGCAACAGATCTGTGGGCGGGTTGGTGTGATGTGTTCCATGGTCTGGGACTCATGGCCGCAGTCGCACTTTGGGTCGTCCCTCATCTTCCACTTGTGGAGCAGCTGGCCACATCGCCCGCGCCCTCTGCGAATTGGGTTGAGCGCCGTCCACTGCCTTCAAGGGAGGTCGAAGCCAGGGACCTCTGCTGTTGGGTCAGTGATGAGGTGTTGGTTCTTTATTCTTGCATGCGTCCCACGATTCCGTCCATCTGGAGAGTGGGTTGATACCAGCTGTGTGAATATTGGCTGCTGTTTAATGGCCGGCACAATTTTAAGCGCTTTCGTGGTGGGTTTACAATACTGGAAGTCACCCAGTTTGTTGGCTGTAGTTTGTTTCTTGTTGGTGACATGCAAGCAAGAAAGGCTGCCCATGATATTTACTGTGATTATTAAAACTAGCCCACATGCTCAAAATGTCCCAATTACCTTGGGAATCGGACCAGAAATAACCATCTCCATTTATCAATGGCGGTCCCAAGGGTCACAGACTATACCTAAAGGAAGATCAAATAGCATTTGTGCTTTTATTTTGATACAATCGAAGGATGTCCCAAAGCGCTTTACAACTTTCTTAAGTGTAGTCACTGTTGTAATGGAAACACGGCAGCCAGTTTGCGAACAGCAAGCTCCCACAAACAGCAATGTGATAATGACCAGATCATCTGTTTTAGTGATGTTGGTTGAGGGATAAATATTGGCCCCAGGACACCGGGGAGAACTCCCCCCTGCTCTTCGAAAAAGTGCCATGGGATCTTTTGCATCCACCTGAGAGGGAACACGGCGCCTCGGTTTAACGTCTCGCCCGAAAGAGGAGGAAAATAAATCGTATGATTGCTGCAGTTTGTACTTGGAATCTATCTATATCAATACTTTGATATCCATATCCACAGATGGCTGACATGGCCATTATAATTCAGCCTGCTATTTAGTGAATCTGGCACTTGTTACTTATAATGGCTACCCTGTTTTATTATCAGATAACCCATGGTGTTGCTCACGCTAAGTGAGAGGATGTACTGTTTTATATAACAATAGAGGTTTTGTCAACAGAGTGTGATCGGGGCGAGTGTTGCACTTAGCAAGACTTTTGTGTGTTACATAAATCTGGTTCGGTTGCTATTGTGAACGAAAGTGCTTTTTGCTTCCTGCCACAGAAATGTCGCCAGCAGGGAGTGGTTCCACTCACTGTAGTCATTTTAGTACATTGCAAGCAAACACCAATTTTTTCTCAAAGAATTGTAAGACTATTGGACATTTTTGCTAACTCCACAGTTGATCTCATAAGAGTGTGTGCTTGTGGATTGGCTACGTTTCTGTGGTGCCTCTAATTAGTATTGTGGAAATTGCAGCCAATCAGTTTGAAAGCCATTGATTGTGTACACCGAACACTGAATTACACTCTTCACTCTGCACTTGTACCCTACTTGGCATAATTGCAGCTACACTGGGCTAGAACTTGAGACCTTTCCTTTTGTATTTGGAAATTTTAAAATCATCGAACAGAAAAAAGTCAGAGGCTGACACACAAAGAACTTGGGGAAGAAAAAGACACACTGAAGTTTTAATGTAAGTCATGACAGAAATAAACCCCTACTTGTGACCATCATTGGCTGAATTCTGAAAGTATTTTCCTCCTGTTATTCTAAGCTGCTCTTCATTTGTGGAGTTGGACTCATTGGGCAAACCGTTAGAAATGAAATGGGGAAACGGGGCCAAGTTATGGCTGCTGCTGTTGCAAAGTATGCCCAGCACTGCAAATTGCACATGACAGAGTTAATCTTAAGCTTTGTCACCAGAATACTGCGGTAATCAGTTGATGCACGTAAGTGGATGCTATCCCGTAATTACTGTTGCAACATAGGGTTGTTTGTCCTACAACAATAATTTCTGCGTGATTCGGGCACGAGTGGTTTGCTCAACAGCAAGCTTTGATATTGACTTGTAATAGCTGTATTGCAATACAGCTATTACATTAAATGACAAGCATTTGTACAACCTGCGAACTCAAGGTGATCAGACTTGACCTCTGTCACTAGGCTATAGACTTCCGACTGTTCCGAGAGCTCAAAACCACTGCCTACTAGCCCTATAAATATATCCAATATGCCGGGTTCTAATTACGTACATACTGGCTGTGTGTCCCTGACCGAATCCTCCTGTTAACCATCTGTTATCTGTAAGTATCTGGTTCTTGCAGCTACAAGCTCAGCTAGTACGTCAAGAGCCAGCATGTCGCAAGGACATTTTAATTTGCCGTACACAGGCAGAGTCTGATGGGGGAAAATGGTCGACTTTCTTTCAATGCACAACATCGTTCAACAATGACACTATGATTTGAACTTCTATACTTTTTGGCGAGCACAGAACTGTGAACGTAAATCAACCGAAGACTGCGGAACTATCCACCTTTTTCTTGAACATTTATGTTCGCATATTGTGGGCTGGATTTTCTCAGCGGTGGCGGGAGAGCTGGTTTCCGGGTTCCTGTCCTGCTTCCAGCTGCAGCTGCTCTGTCAAAGGGATTTTCCCTTGATTGGCCCTTGTTAAACCCACCCTGCTGGCTTCCCGGCCAATTAACAGGAAGCGGGTCTGATGATGTCATTTGATGACACATCATCAGCTGGTTTCCTTAAAGGGACCACAGCCACATGGAGTTTAGCAGTTGTTCTGTCAGTGTTTGACAGCATTGCGGTGCTGCAAACACTGACAATCACTGCACAAAGGTGGATGCTTGCATCCAGGCTCTCCAATGACTCCCTCCATATGCTGATGGAAGGAGTCACAGCACGCAGGGAGGTTCTCTTCCCTTCCAGGACACCAACACAGCCTGGTTGCACATTGCACAGGAGGGCACAAGCAGGGATGTCGTCAGGAGGACCAGGCTGCAGTGGCGCCAACCTTTCAACAATCTCAGTGGATCATGAAATGTTATTGCAAAGCCACACTCAACCTCATCCTGCCGTGCCACTCAATTCATCCTCATCTCTCAGCTTTCCCTACCCTACTCCTGCACATCCTTACTCACACCAACTTACCTTGCACCTCCACTCAACCCTCTCTATCTACATTATCACTTCCCCATCTCACTAGCCACCCCTCACACTCGCCCTCATCTACTGCAAGCATACCAACTAACAACACACAAGGGTAGGCACTTAAGAGGTTTAACCAATGTCCATGTGAAGTTTCTGGTAATGTGTTGTCATACAGTGAAATCTATATTTTCAACACTGCCCCTTATTGGACAGATCTGTGCGCACCTTGAGAAGTGTCTTGCTGAGTTCCAGTGAATGTTGAGACATAACATCCGCACCGCCCCCCCCCCCCCCTCCCCATAGTGATGAGTGTGTATGGAATGGCTTGGATATTAAAGGGATGTTTTACGGTGCTGATGTGGGATGGTGTCAACCTGGCGCATCATGTGGCAGCCAGGGTTTACAGTGTCAAGTGAAGAAAATCTGGCCATGGTGATGCCATCGCTGGCCTCCTGGGCAGCAACGTTGTCAGGGGCTGTGTCCTGTGCAGCATCAGGTGATGGCAAAGAACATTGGTGATGTTGTTGGTGTGCCTGGTGATGTTGGCATTGGGGCTGATCGTGGAAGGATTCAGAGGACCAAGGTCGGATTGTTTCATTGGCTCCGATGTTGCTGCAATAGATGGCTGCTGCAGGTGAGATGACAGAAGCGATCTGTCACTGGTGAGAGAGGTTGTTCCAATGAAGTGGCACTGGACATACAGTTGCCGCTAAACACTTGCAAGCTAAAGAAATCTCTATGTCTTACAAATGCAGTAACCAACAGTTTCTGTGCTCTGAAACTGACCATCTGCAACATGACATCCTTTACACCACTTCTGCAGCTGTCAGCTTATCAGATACATCAGAGCAGACTCCAGTCACACCAGGGTGAGCTGGCATGTTCCCTGAGCAGCAGGTAACCCGTGGGGGAGCACGCAAAATTGGAAGGAAGCCTCAAAATACCATTAAATTGGCTTTTAACAAGCCATTTAATGAGCTCAATTGTCTCCCCCGCCGCTTGGTGTCAGGTCAGTTCTCCGCTGACAGACCCAACACCTGGGAGACTCGCGTAGAGGTGGGTTTCCTACCCGCTGTTGATCTTTGCTTTTTTTGACAGCGGACCCGCCTCCAAACCTGCCCTCTGAGCGCCGGCAAAATTCCGGCCTCTGTGTTTTGTGCTGAAGTTCTTTCATCAAAAGTTAGATTGAACTATTTCTCTTTCTCCATGTGAGTCAGCATCTTGCTCTTTACAGGAGGCCTTGGTGTCTGTCCGTCATCCTTTAATATTTTATTTATACTGTTTACTGACTTGGGTAAAATGAATCCTTTTTCCCGCAATGCTTTTGGAAGGCTGACTGAGGAACAGAACATCTAAGTGGAAAGTCATCTCTCCCAGTTATGTCGTCGTCTTCTTCTTAGGCAGTCCCTCGAAACCGAGGATGACTTGCTTCCACATTAAAAATGAGTTCTCAGGTGACTGAGAGTCCAATGCGGGACCTACAGTCTCTGTCACAGGTGGGGCAGACGGTGGTTGAAGGGGCGGGTGGGCGGGTGGGGTGCTTGGGTTGACGTGCGCTCCTTCCGCTGCCTGCGCTTGGCTTCCGCTTGCTCCCGGCGAAGCGACTCGGTGTTCGGCGCCTTCCCGGATGCTTCTCCTCCACTTTGTGCGGTCTTGGGCCAGGGATTCCCAGGTGTCGGTGGCGATGTTACACTTTTTCAAGGAGGCTTTGAGGGTGTCCTTGAAGTGTTTCCTCTGCCCACCTGGGGCTCTCTTGCCGTGCTGGAGCTCCGAGTAGAGCGCTTGTTTTGGGAGTCTCGTATCGGGCATGCGGACGATGTGACCCGTCCATCGGAGCTGATCGAGCGTGGTCAAAGCTTCGATGCTGGGGATGTTGGCCTGAGCAAGAACACTGACGTTGGTGCGCCTATCCTGCCAATGGATTTGCAGGATCTTGCGGAGGCAGCGTTGGTGGTACCTCTCTAGTGCTTTGTACACATAACTCCATCATTAACTGAAGACTTTTTATCAATGCTAAAGAAATGAGCCCGAGCTTCAACTTTGTGGTCGTAGTAACAGGTGAACATACCATCAGGATTAGTGTAACTGGGCTTGTTCTTTTCCTTGGGTCAGTGTTGTTGTGCTTTGCCTTAAGTTGTGTGTGCAAACTCTTGATAGAACCACTGGTGGTCTTCACTATTTGATAGCACGTTTTCTCTTTGCGCAAGACTAGCTACCTCCTCTTCTCTGAAAAGAATTGTTTTATTTCTTCTTCTCACTTCTATTCAAATTTCGCAGGTGCATTCCAGCGTACTCTGGCTACCTCTGGCTCTGCCACCTCAGATTTACACTTGTAGAAACATAGAAGATAGGAGCAGGAGTAGGCCATTCGGCCCCTCGAGCCTGCTCCGCCATTCAATGAGATCATGGCTGATCATCCAAATTCAGTACCCGGTCCCTGCCTTTTCCCCATATCCCTTTAGCCTCAAGAAATATATCCAACTCCTTCTTGAATATATTTAATGAACTGGCCTCAACTGCCCTGTGTGACACTTGTCGCAATCTCCTTCTGTTGCAGCTATCAATAATGTGGTAAGCATCTGTGCATCCTGCACTTTCCCCTCCTCCATCTACAGGAAACTTTGTGCTATCCGGCACCGACGGGACCGAGCCGTTGCCGTCCCATCAAAACTGCCGGACAAACCAGCGCTAATGTTAAAACATACCGAGCTTCTGAGCTCCATATCTAGCAACAAACCCTGTAGCTAAGCAACAGCTTCAGCGAGACCTTGCAGAGCCTGACTGGTGGGGGAAAAAAAAGCAACGAAAAGAAAAAAAACTTACTGAACCGACTCCTGAATTTTGCCGGTGGATCGAGCATTCCGGACAGTTAACCTCCGGATAAACCAAAGTTTCCTATACAATATTCCACATTGAATAGAATGTACACCACAGAGAGAGGCCATTCGGCCCAACTGGTCTATGCTGGTGTTTATGCTCCATACGAGCCTCCTCCCACCTTACTTCATCTCACCCTATCAGCATATCCTTCTATTCCTTTCTGCCTCATGTACTTATCCAGCTTCCCCTTAAAGGCATCGATACTATTCACCTCAACTACTCCCTGTGGTAGCAAGTTCCACATTCTCACCACTCTCTGGATAAAGACGTTTCTCCTGAATTCATAATTGGATTTTTTTAGTGACTATCTTCCATTTGTAACCCCTACTTTTGGAACTCCCCTACAAGTGGAAACATCTTCTCAATATTCCACCCCCTCGAACCCCTTCACAATTTTAAAGACCTATTATTAGGTCACCCCTCGGCCTTCTCTTTTCTCTGCAGTCTGCAATCTGTGCCAGTTGTTCAGCCAGAGAAAATCTCGCATCAGTGAGGGTATGTCAGAAGAGGAATTTCCACTAAATCGCAAAGTGCCGTTCCACTGAATTTTGTGCGCTTTGTGAGTGTTGTGTCATTTCCGCAATCCTAAAAACTGAACCCCGGGACTCCCAGGCCTTGGATTTGGCCACGGTTGCTGTGATTACCAAGGTTGCAAGTTTAATTCTGAGGCACGGGGGTGGGGGGAAGCTTGTCTTTGATTCTGGGCTTGCTAGCAATTCACATACAACAGGGAAGAACCTTTGTGTGGCCCTGGTGCCATTATGTATTGTGGCATCTTGGATTAAAAATACAACAAGACTTGAATTTACATAGCGCCTTTCACAACCACCGGACGTCCAAAAGCATTTTACAGCCAATGGAGTACTTTTTGAAGTGTAGTCACTGTTGTAATGTATGAGGAGGGATTGTGTCGATTGGGATTATACTCACTGGAGTTTAGAAGATTGAGAGGGGATCTCATCGAAACCTATAAAATTCTGTCAGGCCTGGACAGACTAGATGCAGGAAGGATGTTTCTGATGGCCGGGGAGTCCAGAACCAGGGGTCATAGTCTAAGGATAAGGGGTAAGCCATTTAGGACTGAAATGAGGAGGAATTTCTTCACCCAGAGAGTGGTGAACCTGTGGAATTCTCTGGCACAGAGGGCGGTGGAGGCCAGTTCATTAAATATATTCAAGAAAGAGTTGGATATATTTCTTAAGGCTAAAGGGATCAAGGGATATGGGGAGAAGGCAGGGACAGGGTACTGAATTTGGATGATCAGCCATGATCGCATTGAATGGCGGAGCAGGCTCGAAGGGCCAAATGGCCTACTCCTGCTCCTATCTTCTATGTAAGAAACACGGCAGCCAATGTGCGCACAGCAAGCCCCCACAAACAGCAACGTCCAGATAATTTGTTTTTAGTGATGCTAGTGGAAGGATAAATATTTTGCAGGTCACCAGGGGATAACTCCCCTGCACTTCTTTGAAAATAGTGCCATGGGATCTTTTATATCCACCTGAGAGAGCAGACGGGAGCCTCGGCTTAACATCTCATCCGAAAGACGGCACCTCCGACAGTGCAGCATTCCTCAGTACTGCACTGGGAGTGTCAGCTTAGATTTATGTGCTCAAGTCTCTAGAGTGGGACTGAGACCCACAACCTTCTACCTCAGAGGTGAGTGTGCCAGCAGCTGAGCCACGGGTGACAAATTACCAACCGAATGACCAAAGGATTTTACAAAATTACCAGTTGGACTTCTAACTAAAAAAAAATGTATGATAGTAAAATACTGCGGATGCTGGAAATCCGAAATAACAACAGAAAACGCTGAAAAAACTCAGCAGGCCAGGCAACATCCGTGGAGAGAGAAACAGAGTCAACGGCCCCGATTTTCTGCCAGCCATCGGGCGGCTTTTCAGGCGGCCGGGGGGCAAAAATCGCCGAAAAAGCGGGTCGCGACCCCCCCCCCCCCACCCCGCCTGATTCCCCGCCCCGTCCGACTTTCGGACCGCCGTTTCTCCGTGACCCGCTTCAGTCCCGCCTGCCGCTGGCAGGACTGGCTGTCGGAACACTAATGAGCAATTATTACCTTGTTTAAGTCGATTTTCAGGGGCCGTTGCAATTTTGGGGCTTTCCCCACATTAAACCCGCCTGCGGGGAACCCCGCTGATGAAACCTGGCGTGAAGCTTGCCGGCTTGCTTGCTGTCAGCTGCAGGTCATTCGGAAAAGCTGCGATTTAAAGGGCCAGCACTTGTATGTTGAAGGACCTTGTTGCTGCAGGCTTGGGGCTACTTCTTCAAGGCTTAGGCACAGCTGTGGAAGGTTGGAGCCTCACACACTTCTCCAGTGTGATCTCCTGGGAATCCCCTCTCGCCACCCTCACTCAGCGCTTCCTCAGCGGAGGCATCTACCAGAAGCATGGGACGCCTTTTTTTCCTTCCCTTCTTGCCATTAGAGGATCTCCAGCAGCAGAGGCGGCGGCAGCAGCAGAACCAGGAACAGCAGGATGAGCACCAGGAGCGCCAGGCTGCTGCTCACTCACCTGAAGCTGCACAGGCCAGAAGTGGCTTGAGAGCACCTTGCTGCGCTTTAGGGGGCCATGGGGACCCGTTTCTGCACTGGCAGTCCTACTCAGAAGGACTTCCATGAAGATCTGGTTTCTCTGTTCAATAGATGGCCAACGCTCCTCAAGAGATGTCATTCTCTTATGAGCACTCACCATGTTTTCCGTACCCTGGCGAGTTATCTCCTCCATGGAGGTTGCCAACCTTTCCATGGTGATGCGTTCTTGCGCCAATGACTCCACAAAGGCTCTGCTCATGGTCGCTATGGACTCCTCCATTTGCTCCACACTCGCAGCGACCCTGGAGACAAAACCTGCCAGAGACTCCTGCATCTGTGCATGGAGATCCATCACCTCTTCTCTTGCGGATAGACCCAGAGGTAGAGGGTCGACATGCAGCGCAGCTGAGCTGAGCTGGCAGAGTCCTGCGCCCTCCGACGAGGACTCTCCACTGCTGTCCCTGTCTCCAGAATCTGCTGAGGCTCACTTGTGAGCTGTGAAACACCAGGTGACAACACTACTCTATGTCCCGAAGGTCCCCCCGAGGTGTGAGTGTCTGCGCTGGTGCTGGGTGCGTTTACTTCTGCTGACGCTGTGCCCTCAGAGGTTGGAGCTTCCTCTGAGGAGTCTGGCTGCACAGCCTCTTCCTCCTCCACAGTGAGGACGGGGACTCTGGATGGTACTGTGGGGGAGTAAAGGAAGGAGTTAGAGATGTAATGCCAAGGTTCTTCTGGTGACTCCCAGCGAGTTGGCATCTGCTGACACCTGCAGCCTTGGTCTCAGTGGGAGGCCTCTTCCTGCCTGACCTAGGGAAGAGGACCTCCCTGTGGGCCCTAACCCCATCCAATAATGCCTGCAGTGAAGCCTCATCGAATTCGGAGGCAGCTCGGGGTCTGGCACTGGCCACAGCTGCTGCAGGCTCCTCTGCCATCCTGTATGGTTCGTTTGGAAGCCTTCAGAGGATGCTATGGACCTTGAAAGCACCACGAATGATGACATCATACTGTGGGGCTTTCTGACTGGAAATGGACAATTAGCAAGCTGGGAATTAATTGGCCACTTGAGGGAAAATTGCGTGGAGCTGGCTGACATTTTTTTTGTGTGTCAGAACCCCACGTTCGGGGAAACCTGACCATTTCCCACACAAACCACAAAATCGGGCCCAACGTTTCAGGTCGAAGACCCTTCGTCAGAAGTCACACCAGTTCTGAAGAAGGGTCTTCGACCTGAAACGTTGGCTCTGTTTCTCTCTCCACGGATGTTGCCTGGCCTGCTGAGTTTTTCCAGCGTTTTCTGTTGTTGTTTTAAAAAAAGATGTATATTGTTTAAAGCTACGTACTGTACAAATGTGTTTTATTTCTTCAAATGGATAGCCTGCTGAAGTCAATAATGACTAATTTGCAGTCAGATGTAAATTGGAACATTTCAATTAAAAGAAATATCATTGCATTGAAGTGAACAATCACTGTTGCATAACTACATATCCAAAGTTGGTGTTTAACTAAACACATTTGACAGTCCCCCTTTCTGCTGTACATTTGCAATTAAAAATTCTTTTTCGAAGATGTTGAATTTCAAAGGAAAGGCTGGGAGAAGGACAAAATGCAAACGAGTTGGCATTTGTAACTTTTTATGCTTAGAAAGTTGTTAAATGTAGGTGACGTATGGAATTCATACCGTCACTAGTACAAGCCTACACTTGCAGTAGGATTGAACAAGTACATTTCACACAAGGTGCACTTCCCACAACATTGACCTAGATTTTTGTTATCTTCAGTTTAATCTTGTGACATTCTGTAAAATTTTTTTTTTAGTAAAATGTGGGGGTGGTGCAGGAAAGGAAAGTAAAAAGCGAAATTCAACCAGAGTTAAGAGTTGTACACTGTGATTGCAGATCCAGTTAAACGCCTCGTAAGATCACAATAAAATTGTGAAGTGGAGGATTTCATTTAACTCATAAAATCTTCTTGAATTGATTTAGTTTTCAATTTTTTTTGTATCTATCACTGCAGTGAATTGTTTGGTTGTAAGATTTGTACTTCAGTTTTTGTACCATCCTTAACTGTTTGAGCTGCACGCGCTATAAATGTGCACTTTCTTCAGAGACCAGCCAAAACAGATTTTCTGTCTGCACGTTACTCTTTTTTTAAAACCACCTTTTGCTCCACGCTTATCCTAATTTTTTTTTCCCCACACAGAACTACTTTTCATCCAGACTAACGCACGCTTTCATTTTTCTGCTCACTCCTGCTGTCTGTCTTTTTTTGCTGCTTTTCTGAAGAACTTCAGATGACTTTAAAATAAAAAATGATCATTTGTAACAGGTAGCAAACAGCCATCCGATGTTCGCTAGATTGTACTTTCAGTTCGAAACCAGTTACTTTTATTCAGCTCAGTTTCCCTTTAACTGTATGGCTAAGATTATCTTCTGTAGTTGAATATCTGGCTCTGTATGTGTAATGAACTGTCCCTGTAACCGTATATTTTTCACAACCCCTAGAACCCATTTAAAGGAAAAAAACTATGAAAAAGAAATAGAGATTAAGTTTCGATGTTTTTTTCCACCAAAACAGAAATAACATAGAAACACAGATGATAGGAGCAGGAGTAGGCCATTCGGCCCCTCGAGCCTGCTCTGCCATTTAATGAGATCATGGCTGATCATCGAAACTCAGTACAGGAAACTTTCGATTAACCGGCCCCTAAATAACCAGAAATGTCGGTTAACCGGCAAAATTCAGGAGTAGGTTCAGGTAACTTTTATTACTTTTTTTACTCCATTTGTTGCTGTGCAAGGGTGTGGCTGCAGCTGTTGCTAAGCTACAGAGACGCTTGCAACTTGTGCCCATTGTTCTGAAGCTGAAGCAACAGGGTTTGTTGCTTTATACGGAGCTCGCAGCTCCGTATCTTTTACTATAGCGTTCGGTTATCCGGAATTTTTGATGAACCGGCACCACGTCGGTCCCGTCCGTGCCGGATAACAAAAAGTTTCCTGTACCCTGTCCCTGCTTTCTCCCCATATCCCTTGACCCCCTTAGCCTTAAGAAATATATCTAACGCCTTCTTGAATATATTTAATGAATTGGCCTCAACAGCCAATATATACCAAGCAAAATCATAAGTATTAAGTGGAAAAGCTTGTGAATTTTTTTTAAAAAGCTAAGACATTAGCAGCATTTAATTGCTAAATGTGTTCAGAAGGGGGAAAAAAAAGTACTGAAAAGAGAACTTTGTGCTGCTTGAGTTAAGGTTACTGGAGCCAGTCCAGTATTCTGCTTAATTGCCAGACACTGATGTGGGAGGCAGGCAGGAGAAGGTATCGGCAAAGGATGTGTCCCAGCCTGGGAGAGCCTGATTATTTCATCGGATTAGTCACCGGTCACGGGGGAGGAGTGGAAGGTCAATTCAGAAGTGACGCGCATTCGCTGCTGTGAAAGTGCCTCCGACCAGCTGAGGCCTCCAGTTGATGCCGCAGGATCATCAAACCAGCGGGCTGGGCAGGAAACATCAGGCGGGCCACATCGCGGACTATATAATGCATGTATAATGGCTGTTTTCAAAATGGGCCTTCCAGTGCCCTCTTTATGCTTTAAATCAAGTATGATACTCGTGCTTTCTTCACTAATTGGACACCCGTTTCATGGGACAACATAACCAATGTGGTCAAAAGTGGAACAGGGAGTGCATTTTTTAACCTCTCTCTAATATAGTGCTGTTTGTCTCCATACAGTTAATCAAATGCAGCACGGGGGAGACTTACTCCTGTCTGCATTTGATTATTTTTGTTTCCCTCCACTCGGCCGCCATGCCAGTGCACTTTGGAATTCTCTCCCTAAACCTCCATGTCCTACTACCTCTATCTGCACCTTCAGAAGCCTCCTGAAAACTTCTGCCTTTGTGTGCTTTTCGTCAATCCCTTGACTTCTCTACTTCCTGCTCAGTGTCCGCCACTCCCCCTGTAAAGCTCCCCGATATGTTTCATTACGGGGAAGTACTGTAGCTTTATAAATGGAGGTTGTTGTAGTCGTGAGGTCAATACTGATCCACTGGTACAATGCTCCGTGTTTGTGTCTGCACATTTGTAATTGATGCTGACACTATATTCCTTGCGTAGATGGAATAAGGATTTGTTGTAATTTTTAGTTCATACATTGTAAATGAGTTTCTTTAAAGGAATACTCCAGGATAAATCCTGACAACGGCCTTATGCTTGAGTATTCATGGTGAAAGTAAACCTATTTTTTATTGTAATAAATCTCATCCGATTGGAGTGCTTGATGGCCAGCTCTGAAATATTTTTATTTAGGCCATTGTTCCAGACTAGCGATAGTCCAGCTTGCTTTGCTCCACCCATATAATCCGCTAAGCAGGATAATCATGATACATTAATTGTGACACAATTGCACAAAGTGGGTTAAGGCCGGCAAATCTTTCCAACTTGAACACAATTGATCAGAACTTAAAGGGGTTAAACAAATAACCAGGTTAATTGCATTTTGTACCATGTTAATTAATATTGCTGAGAATAACTCTTTGCAAGCCAGGTAGGAGAAGCCAGCAGAGTAAGAAATCTAAACACGGAGACAGAGAGGCAGCAAGGTTTAGGGAGTGAGGCGGCAGTGTTTGACATTGATAGTGAGCTGAAAGGAGGGGGGGAGGTGCACGGAAGACCAGAGCTAGGTTTTCGAGCATTTTGGGGTTGTAGGGCTGGAGATTGCAGAGAAAACAGGATAAAGGGATATAGGAACAGGTTAGGTAAATGTGGCTAGGACTGTTGGCTTACATGGAGGATAACTGCTGACAGATTGGGCCAAATCGCTTGTTTCCATGTTGCATAGAATGGTCCGTTTCTGTACTGTACATTCAGCCCAACTGGCCTGTGCTGGTATTTATGCTCCACATGAACCACATTTCACCGAGGATATCGGAACAGTTGCACCTTTATTGTTTTTGTACAGAGTGGTAGAACATTGACCCAATACAGTACAAGAATGAAGTTTTCTATGAAATAAACCTGTTCTGTTGGTTTGCAATTGCATCTCTTTTTGCTGGAATGCTTCTCAGACCGCCTTCCATAAAGAAAGCCGAAAAGGCATATGTTGGCACATGCAAGATTTCAGTAGCTGAATATGGAGCAAGGATTCTATGCTAGGATCCCCAGTTTGTCTTTTACCCATTTCTATGTACAGGTATGAGGAATGGCTGCTTGAGTGCGGTGACTGACTTGCTATTACCCATGAAACTCCACTCTAGTTTAGATTGCCAGCTTCCAATGAGGAACGAGCGCGCACTTCACATATGGGATCTAAAAAGAGCAATCTGAGCTTTTTGGCTGTAATTTGGAGTAGCCAATTGTAAAATTGGGGAACTTCAAGTTGGAATATTAGTTTCAAGAATAGCTTTGCTCCAGTTTGCAATGAAATGATTTGTGATGGATGAGTAATTCATTTTTATAATTCAGCTAGCATTCTGATTTGCAGTCCGCATTTTATAGCCTGTTGAGTTTTTTTGTTTTGTTTTACAGGTTAGAGCGTGTAGCTCATTTAGAACACCAGAAACGCAACCAAGGCCATCTTGAATATGGCAGGTAAGGATAGATGTCGTGAGTTACACGCCGTGTGTAGATCGTGCTGCTGAGTCCCTGTTCCGCATTTCCTGGAAGCACAAAGGGACCCAGTGATTTCCCAGTTTTCTCCCCTTTTGCAAGCCACCAAAAAAGATTCTACCTTCATTCCAGCAAAAAAAAAAATTCTGAGATGCAGTCATCGTGATTGTTCCTCACGGTCCCCACCATATACCCCTAAGAATGACGTGACAAACACAAAAAAAATCACACACTGCCTCCAACAACTCTGCATCTCCCACCATCTCTTCAGCGTTCTTTGTGGCACAACCTGCACATCTCTCAACGTATTTCAGCTCCCGAGTGCACCCACTCCCGTACAGAAGTGGAATTGAAGGAGGACAATGACAGGAGAAGGGAAGTGAAGGAAGAGAGAGACTTTTTTTTCTTGCAAGTTTTAATGGGTATCAGTGTACTTAAAATGGATGAGTGCGAGAGGTGAGGAAGACTGTTTTGCTGGGAACCAGCCTGATAGTTTGAGAGCCAGCAGTGGCCCTGATAGGCAGACGTGCAGGAGTACGCCTCCAATGAATGGGCTTCCGGTTTTTATTTCAGCTGGAGGCCTAAGCAGTTGCCTGAAAGTGTGTGCATTTGGTGGATGATTTAAAAAAAAAAAAAAAAATAATAATAACTTGGGTGTTCGAGATGGCATGGCCGTGGTGGGACTGAGTCCGACTGAGGGTTAGAAAAGCATAAAATTAATGAGGAAGGGAATTGAGCAAACATAGTGATGGGAAAATAAGGAAAACATTTGGAATAGGAATAATGGAGAGAGAAAGTAGCTCACAAACTGTGGCGGGGTAGAATTAGAGAAACAGGGACACCTGAGAAAGAGGGAGATAATATAAAACCTGGCTGGTGGGGGGAGTCAGTCATAATGAGGAAGAACACCAACTGTACCGATAGAGAAAGGAAATATTATAGACACGGATGAGGGAAAATATTACAAAAGCTGTAGAAATAGAGTAAGAACAGGAAGAGAAAATAGAGATGCTGTGAAAACCAAAAATCCAAAAGAAAATACTGGGTCTGGGGCGGGGTGGGGGTGAAAAACAAGTTGGAAAATACAGCAGTTGTTTTCTGATGTTTTACCCAGTGTTAGACAAAACTGCTTGCGTTTACATCATGTGTTCTGCCTTGATTTAAAAAAAAATATATATATTTTTGTGTTGCTTTTTAATGGGCCAAAATATCCTGAAAATTCGAAACTGATTTTCAGCAGCTCTGGATGCCAGAACATAAAGGGATGGAAGTGTCAGAGACAGCTGGTGGGGGAGGGGGGATGGAGAAGGAGGGACATCTTTTGAGGATGTAGAGAGGGTGTAAGGAAGAAGGGTTCTAATGGCGAAACAGTTGAGATGGAGAGAGAGCTCCCAACTTATTTGGAAATGGTGTGGACGAGACCGTGTTCAAGTGGGGGGATGGGTGGGGAAAGGAGGAGAGAGACCCTGTTGAGTGAGGGAGGGGACAGAAGAGAGAATGAAATGTAACCCTATTTGGGAATGTGATTGGAGGACCTGTTGAGGGGGGAAACATCCCTTTGAACGAGGTGCCTAAGAGAGAGACTCCCGTTGAGGACAAGAGGAACCTTGTTGAAAGGGGGAGGAACTCCAGAGTAGGAAGGCCAGTTGCTGTCCCAACTTAGGCCCGTTATAAAACAGCATATCCTCTGACTCCACAGTGGCACAGGAGATCCACCAGTATTAATAAACATTAAATATTTCAACTACCTCAAGCCTTTCTTTGTGTTTTGCAATAATCTACTGGACCTTTTTAACGTATTTTATTTTCTAGAAAACAATTTTCCACCACTCCCAAAGTTCATTCCATTGAAGCCGTGTTTTTACCAGGATTTTAATGAGATTCCAGAACCGCATCGGGTCCTGGCAAAACGTATTTACTACCTTTGGACGCGTGAGTACAACCGCTATCTTGCAAGCGAATGTGACTGCACTCTTCGATGTGCCGTGGACTCTTATAACAAACCTCTAACCTTCCAAACATTGTTACAACCCCTTTAGTTTCACAAGGATACATACAGTGTAATTGTTATTGATTCTGCCTATATTTCAAAACTATTAAATATCCATGCAATATCTATGTTCATAGAATTAGTGCAAGTTGGTTTAACTCTTTAAATGCTATAATTTTCTCGCCTTATATATTGATACCTTCTACTTCGATTAAAAATATTATATATATATACATATACTTATGCCTTCCAATAAGGGATCTTGATGGCACAGTGTATTGTAGTTCACTGTTGTTTCACCTCTGGAGTCCAGATACACATCCAGCCTATACAGATGGAAAGACTTGCATTTATACAGCGCCTTTTACGACCACTGGACGTCCCAAAGTGCTTTACAGCCAATGAAGTACTTTTTGAAGTGCAGTCACTGTTGTAATAGAGTCATAGAGTTATACAGCACAGAAAGAGGCCCTTCGGCCCATCGTGTCTGCGCCGTCCATCAAGCCCTGTCCAATCTAATCCCATTTTCCAGCACTTGGTCCGTAGCCTTGTATGCTATGGCGTTTCAAGTGCTCATCCAAATGCTTCTTGAATGTTGTGAGGGTTCCTGCCTCTACCACCCTTTCAGGCAGTGAGTTCCAGATTTCAACCACCCTCTGGGTGAAAAAGTTCCTCCTCAAATCCCCTCTAAACCTCCTGCCCCTTACCTTGAATCTATGCCCCCTTGTTATTGACCCCCCTACTAAGGGGAAAAGTTCCTCTTTATCTACCCTATCTATGCCCCTCATCATTTTGTACACCTCAATCAGGTCCCCCCTCAGCCTTCTTTGCTCCAAGGAAAACAACCCCAGCCTGTTTAGTCTTTCTTCATAGCTGAGGCGCTCCATCCCAGGTAACATCCTGGTGAATCTTCTCTGCACCCTCTCCATAGCAATCACATCCTTCCTATAGTGAGGCGACCAGAACTGCACACAGTACTCCAGCTGTGGCCTTACCAGCGTTTTGTACAGCTCCATCATAACCTCCCTGCTCTTATATTCTATGCCTCGGCTAATGAAGGCAAGTATCCCATATGCCTTTTTAACCACCTTATCTACCTGTTCCGCTGCCTTCAGGGATCTATGTACATGTACACCAAGGTCCCTCTGACCCTCTGTACTTCCTAGGGTCCTACCACTCATTGTGTATTCCCTTGCCTTATTTGTCCGTCCAAAATGCATCACCTCGCACTTTTCAGGGTTAAATTCCATTTGCCACTTTTCCGCCCATCTGACCAACCCGTTTATATCGTCCTGTAGCCTGAGGCTTTCCTCCTCACAATTTACCACCACACCAATTTTCGTGTCATCTGCGAACTTACTGATCATACCTTTTACATTCTCATCCAAATCATTTATGTAGATCACAAACAGCAAGGGACCCAGCACCGATCCCTGAGGTACCCCACTGGACACAGGCTTCCAGTCACAAAAGCAACCTTCGACCATCACCCTCTGCCTCCTGCCACTCAGCCAGTTTAGGATCCAACGTGCCAAGGCACCCTGGATCCCATGGGCTCTTACCTTCTTGACCAGTCTCCTATGCGGGACTTTGTCAAAAGCCTTACTGAAGTCCATGTATACCATATCCACCGCATTTCCCTCATCCACACACCTAGTCACCCCCTCGAAAAATTCAATCAGATTGGTCAGACATGATTTACCCTTGACAAAGCCATGCTGACTATCCCCGATTAATCTCTGCCTCTCCAAGTGGAGACTAATTTTGTCCCTCAGAATTTTTTCCAATAATTTCCCTACCACAGATGTTAGGCTCACTGGCCTGTAATTCCCTGGTTTATCCCTGCTACCCTTCTTGAATAATGGTACTACGTTAGCTGTTCTCCAGTCCTCTGGTACATCCCCTGTGGCCAGAGAGGTTCTGAAAATTTGTGTCAGAGCCCCTGCAATCTCCTCCTTTGCCTCACACAGCAGCCTGTGATACATCTTGTCCGGGCCTGGAGATTTATCCACTTTTTGGCCTGCTAAAACCGCTAGTACCTCCTCCCTCTCGATGCTAATATGTTCAAGTATATCACAGTCCCCTTGCCCGATTTCTATGTCTACATCGTCTTTCTCCATAGTGAACACAGATGCAAAAAATTAATTAAAAACCCCGCCTACATCATCTGGCTCTACACACAGATTGCCACTTTGGTCCCTAATGGGCCCTACCCTTTCCCTGGTTATCCTCTTGCCCTTAATATACTTATAAAACATCTTAGGATTTTCCTTTATTTTGCTCGCCAGTGTTATTTCATGGCCGCTCCTCGCTCTCCTAATTTATTTTTTAAGTATGCCCCTGCACTTTTTATACTCCTCTAGGGCTTCCTCCGTCTTTAGTCTTTTGTAACTGCCAAAAGCCCCCCTTTTTTTCCTAATGCATTTTTGTATATCCTTTGTCATCCAAGGTTCCCTTTGCTTGTTGGTCCCACCCTTGACCTTTACGGGAACATGTTGGCGTTGTACTCTCTCTATTTCCCTTCTGAAAGTCTCCCACTGCTTTGATGTGGATTTTCCTATAAGTAGCTGCTCCCAGTCCACTTTGGCCAGACCCTGCCTTATCATATTAAAATCGGCCTTCCCCCAATTTAGAACCCTTATTTCCGGGCCATCTTTGTCTTTTTCCATGACCACCTTAAATCTCACCGAATTATGGTCACTGTCGCCAAAATGCTCTCCTACTGACACTTCCACCACTTGCCCGGCTACATTCCCTAGAATTAGGTCCAGTACCGCCCCCTCTCTTGTAGGACTTTCTACATGTTGGCTCAAAAAGCTCTCCTGGATGCACTTTAAGAATTCTGCACCCTCTAAGCCTTTCACACTCTGACTATCCCAATTTATATTGGGGAAGTTGAAATCCCCCACTATTAGTACTCTATTATTTTTGCACTTCTCTGAGATTTGCCTACATATCTGTTCCTCTATCTCCCCCTGACTGTTTGGGGGCCTATAGTACACTCCCAGCAAAGTGCTTGCCCCCTTTTTGTTTTTAAGTTCTACCCATATGGCCTCATTTGAGGAACCCGCTAATATATCATCCCTCCTTACAGCAGCAATTGACTCCTTAATTAATATTGCAACACCCCCTCCCCTTTTACACCCCCCTCTGTCTCGCTTGAAGATTCTATACCCCGGAATATTGAGCTGCCAGTCCTGACCCTCCCTCAACCATGTCTCCGTGATAGCAACAATATCGTACTCCCATGTGTTCAACAACAACTTCAGTTCATCCACCTTATTTGCAAGAACTCCTTGCATTAAAATAAATGCCTTCCAGCCTTGCCATATTCCCTTTTGCCTTCACATATTTGCTCTGCCTTCCCAGCTGACTTGTTTTTTCCTCCGTATTTAAATCACCCCCTACTATAGCTCCACTCTGTATCCCATCCCCCTGCCAAGTTATGTAGGAAACGCGGCAGCCAATTTGCGCACAGCAAGCTCCCACAAACAGCAATGTGATAATGACCAGATAATCTGTTTTAGTGATGTTGATTGAGGGATAAATATTGGCCAGGACACCGGGGATAACTCCCCTGCTCTTCTTCGAAATAGTGTCCTGGGATCTTTTACGTCCACCTGAGAGCAGACGGGGCCTCGGTATAACGTCTCATCTGAAAGACGGCACCTCCGACAGTGCAGCACTCCCTCAGTACTGCATTGGAGTGTCAGCATAGATTTTTGTGCTCCAGTCTCTGGAGTGGGACTTTAACCCACAACCTTCTGACTCAGAGGCTGATGCCCTGGAATCCAAATCTCTATATGGGTTTAAAGGCCTCCAGAAATCAGTGAAAGCAGTTTTAGCCCCCTGGCTCAGAGTAAGCATGAGCCCACAGCAGAAAACTCCACATACAGGAAACTCTTTATTATCCGGCACCAACGGGACCGGCGTGGTGCCGGTTTATCAAAAAGTCCGGATTAGAGAGAGATATAGTTAAAAGGTACGAGAGCTCCGTACACAGCAACAAATCCAGGCTTCCCTGTTGCTTAGCAACATGTGCAGGAACTCCAGCCACAGACCAAGCGTCCCTGTTGCTTAGCAACAAGTGCACGAATCCCAGTTACACAGCCACAGATCCAGGAACGGCCACTAATATGAAGTAAAACTTACCTGAACCTACTCCTGAATTTTGCCAGTTAACAGAGATTTCCGGTTATTTAGGTGCCGGTAAATCGAGAGTTTCCTGTAGTTTAACTCTACATTGGTATTCTTATTCACAGAAACCACGCTAATAGCTGGTGTAACAAGCGGAACAATGAAAAGTGTTGCTACTGTGAGGTTCAGCTTTTGTCGTTGGAATATCGTAGAGGGAGCATTCCTCTGTATCTGACCTGGAAGGGTTGATGCTAACAGACGGGAAGTTGGAAGCATTGTTCCAGTTGCCGGCTGGGCATTTGTCACTTTGATCAGCGCGATGATCATCGTAAATACTTCTTCGAAAAATGTATAAATAAAGCTATTTCGGAGCATGATTTCAATATATTTAGAAGTTTCAAATGTCAGATTTGCATAGTTATATAGTATTTACAGCATAGAAATAGGCCATTCAGCCCAACTGGTCCATGCCGGTGTTTATGCTTTACACGAGTCTCCTCCCACCCCACTTCATCAAACACCCATCAACATATCCTTCTATTCCGTTCTCCCTCATATGCTTATCTAGCTTCCCCTTGAACACATCTCTGCTATTCGCCTCAACTACTCCCTGCGGTAGCAAGTTCCACATTCTAACCACTCTCTGGGTAAAGAAATTTCTCCTGATTCCCTATTGGATTTATTAGTGACTATCTTATATTGATGGCCCCTAGTTCTGGGGTCTCCCACAAGCGGAAACATCTTCTCTACGTCCAGCTTATCAAACTCTTTCATAACCTTGAAGACCTCTTATCAGGTCACCCCTCAGTCTTCTCTTTTCTGGAGAAAAGAGCCCCAGCCTGTTCAATTTTTCCTGTTGGGTATAACCTCTCAGTTCTACAGGAAACTTTCGATTTACTGGCACCTAAATAACCGGAAATCTCGGTTAACCGGCAAAATTCAGGAGTAGGTTTTACTTCATTTGTATTTGCCTCCTTCCATCTGTTGCTGTGCAAGGGTGTGGCTGCAGCTGTTGCTAAGCTACAGAGACGCTTGGAACTTGTGGCCATTGTTCTACAGTTGTTGCTAAGCAACAGGGTTTGTTGCTTTATACGGAGCTGTCAGCTCTCCCTAGCTTTTACTATAGCGTTCGGTTATCCGGAATTTTCGATGAACCGGCACCACGTCGGTCCCGTCCGTGCCGGATAAAAGAAAGTTTCCTGTAGTATCATTCTAGTAAATCTTTTTTGCACCTTTCATGAACCTTAGGACCGTTACATACTCCCAAATGTTGCAAACCTACTGCCAGTACACTGACTGTTGTCTAGCCTTACAATGGCTATGTTTAGGATGATTTGGAAATTAGCGAATGGACAGCCAGCCTGTTTGACCAGTCTAATGGGTCAAGATGAGAGCGCCTTGGCTATGAGTTGTAATGGAATTACAGTTTTGAGGGTCTGTGACTTTGTTGCAGCACAGATTGCCTTCTCCTCCCACCCTCTCAAAAATAAATTGCCACTCCAATTTCTGTCCAACTATATAATTGCAGCAAGAATCCTCTGGACTATGTAGTTGGTGCTGCCCCCCACGTCGTCAGTCGCGAACTGCCTCTAAACCTGTTACGATAGTAGCATGTTACTTAATTAATATTAATCTGACATAGAGCAGCTGTCTGTAATGGTTTAGAAAAATGGTTGAGAACTGAGGAGGCCAGAAGCAGAGGAATTTTCCTTTTACTTTTGTATATGAAATGCTCATTCGATTTTAAAAACTATTTGATAGGTCCATTTGTTAGACAAGTTAATAAACGGAGGATCTCTCAATAGCACTGATTTATCAGATGGTCTCTTTCCAATTAACTCGGTATAGACCAGCTATCTTTAAGGTTCAGAAAAGGGATCGATAGCTCTGCTTTAATCGGAAGTGATGTTATTTCTCTGGTGCCCTCGTCCCTCAGGTTAGGACACAAACTTTTGATAATTCTTCCTTCAGAACGTCTGGCACTCAGCTGTTGACTGATCTATGTCCCATTTATTTATTGCAAAGTTCTCCCAACCTAGACAGCTGTTCTTCCTTAGAGCAGATTAATTTTTACTGTTTTCAACACTGGGACTCAATTCATTTTATTGAACTTGTAGCTTCCTAGTGTTCATTGGTTTTTCTTTCAAGATTGTTTCTATAAAGCTTGTTAGGATCGGCAGTTTCAGTTATATTTTAAGTAACCGAACTACAGCAAGCAAATGCAAACCACAACTACAATAGGCAATTAAAATTACACCGAATGCAGTTGTCCATCGCAACACTAGAGAGATCAGGACGAAACAAACTGAATTCTTTTTAAATTCATTTATGGGATGTGGGCATCACTGGCAAGGCCAGCATTTATTGCCCATCCCTAATTGCCCTCGAGAAGGTGGTGGTGAGCCGCCGCCTTGAACCACTGCAGTCTGTGGTGAAGGTGCTCCCACAGTGCTGTTAGGGAGGGAGTTCCAGGATTTTGACCCAGCGACGATGAAGGAACGCCCGATATACTTCCAAGTCAGGATGGTGTGTGACTTGGAGGGGAACTTGGAGGTGGTGGTGTTCCCATGCGCCTGCTGCCCTTGTCCTTCTAGGTGGAAGAGGTCGCGGGTTTGGGAGGTGCTGCCGAAGAAGCCTTGGCGAGTTGCTGCAGTGCATCTTGTAGATGGTTACACTGCAGCCACGGTGCACCGGTGGTGGAGGGAGTGAATGTTTAAGGTGGTGGATGGGGTGCCAATCAAGCGAGCTGCTTTGTCCTGGATGGTGTCGAGCTTCTTGAGTGTTGTTGGCGCTGCACTCACCCAGGCAAGTGGAGAGTTTTCCATCACACTCCTGACTTGTGCCTTGTAGATGGTAGAAAGGCTTTCGGGAGTCAGGAGGTGAGACACTCGCCGCAGAATACCCAGCCTCTGACCTGCTCTTGTTGCCACAGTATTTATGTGGCTGGTCCAGTTAAGTTTCTGGTCAATGGTGACCCCCCAGGATGTTGATGGTGGGGGATTCGGCGATGGTAATGCCATTGAATGTCAAGGGGAGGTGGTTAGACTCTCGCTTGTCGGAGATAGTCATTGCCTGGCACTTGTGTGGCGCGAATGTTACCTGCCACTTATCAGCCCAAGTCTGAACGTCGTCCAGGTCTTGTTGCATGCGGGCATGGGCTGCTTCATTATCTGAGGAGTTGTAAATGGCGCTGAACACTATGCAGTCATCAGCGAACATCCCCATGCATACTAGAGTGTGATTCATAGAGGGTAGATGTGGTTTGCACTTCCAATTGCATCTTTCTGCAGAACACCGAGCTTAGTGGACATAACACATCGCTAAAAGCTGGTGGGCAGGTACAGAAAGTAATCAAAAAGGTTAATGGAATGTTGGCCTTTATCTTCCCGGGGGCTGCAATACAAAGGGGGAGGAAATAATGTTTCAGTTGTACAGAGCCCTTGGTCAGACCCTATCTGGTGTATTGCATTCAGTTCTGGCTACCACCCCTCAGGAAGAATATATTGGCCTTCGAGGCAATACAGCGCACCTCGCCAGAAGGATACCAGGCCTTAAATGGTTAAATTGTGAGGCCGGTTGGCATAAACGTGGCCTGTGCTCCTTTGAGTTTAGAAGGTTGAAGAGTGATCTAATCGAGGTATTTAAAATGCTAAAACAATTCGATAGGGTAGATACAGAGAAACAATTTCCTCTGGTGGAGGAATGCAGAACAAGGGGGGCACAATCTTAAAATTAGAACCAGGCCGATCGGGAGTGAAATCGGGAAGCACTTTTTCACCCAAAGGCAGTGGGAATTTGGAACTCTATCCCCCCAAAAGGCTGTGGATGCTGGGACTGAGAGTGATAGATTTTTGTTAGGTAAGGAAATCAAGGGGTATGGATCAAAGGCAGGTAAATGGAGTTGAGTACAAATTAGTCGGTGGAATAGGCTCGAGGGGCTGAATGGACTACTGCTGTACTGATGCTCCTGTAAGTGTATGGATCCAGCAATTGGCTCATAGCCAGTTAATCTTTGAAGTTAGGCGAGACTAGGGAAACCTCGGCTTTCTCCTCACACCCACGTGATTCAAAGGTTGGTCTCCCTGGAAACATTTTAAACTTGGCTTTCCACCGGTCTGGAACTACGCCTCCATTCAATGAGTCGGGGGAAGAAAGGAAGACTGGGGGCTCGGGGGAAGAGAGGGGCAATGGGGGTCAGAGAGTGTTTGGGGGAATGGGAGTCAGGGAGAGGGTAATCGGGTCAGAGAGAAAGGGGGAATGGGGGTTAGGAGGAAGGAAATGGGGTCGGAGAGGAGGGGAATAGGTGTCGGGAAGAACGGAATGGGGTTTGGAGAGGGGGAGCCCCAGAGGGCTGTGGATTCTCAGTTGTTGAGATCGATAGATTTTTGGGCACTAAGGGAATCTGGGGATAGGGTGGGAAAGTGGAGTTAATGTAGAAGTTCAGCCATGATCTCATTGATTGGCGGAGCAGGCTCGAAGGGCCACATGGCCTATTCCTGCTCCTATTATGTTCTTATTTTAGAGCAGCGTGAGACGGGTCTTGCACATCTTGGCTGCAGTGTGCTTGATTAGATTGCTGACATGCATCTCCTATTACACTACCATTTTTGCAACCAGAGCAGTTGCTATCAACACGAAAGCGGTGGTGTAATGGTAAAAGGTACAAGTGGAAGGGTGGAATGCAGTAACTTGTCCTGCTGCAGTACCTCATTTCTCCTCCGGGTGTTGCTGTTTACTTGTTAATTCACTTGGCCTTTTAACAGCAGATACCAGATCCAGTACGGTACGGTACTGCGGTTTTCTGTTTGACATTGCTGGCTCTCTTGAGTTGAGACCGTTTGTCTCCGCTATGATTCTGGCCCTGCAACCGTAGAGATGTTGGTTGTTGTGCTAATAAATTGCTGTTTTTTGAAAAAAAAAAATGAATGAATGAATGAAATAATATTGTGGGATAGCAAAATACTGCAGATGTTGGAAATCCGAAATAACAACAGAAAATGCTGGAAAAACTCAGCAGGTCAGGCAACATCCGTGGAGAGAAATTTGAGTTGACGTTTCGGGTCAAACCCTTCTTCAAAACTGGGTTTGCTACTTGAAGGATTTTGAATTCTTAGCCAGTTCTACTGCCAAAAAATAATGTATGATTTAAATCCGTGGTTATCGTGACTGTTCAGTATTATGCAGATTTAAGAAAAAGATGTCATCCAGTGCAAACATTTAGCCTATTCAAAATATTTACTTTTAAAACATTTCAGAATTCAATACTGCTCCAGAATTATTTGGATAATCGACCTAACCATTTGAATAGCTCATCCAAACATTTCTGTGCTAAATTGTACAGAATCAGAGTAATATTTTTGCGCTCTTCTTGAAATGCACTGTTCTCGGAGTTGTTGTTGTAGTTTTAGACAGTGCTTACAGCAGTGTATATCCTGAGTAATCTTAAATGTACTTTATGCTCCAATGAAGGTACTGCAGTATATAGCATTATTAGGTATAAAACTATTTATATAGAGTGACAGCAGTACATGCAAAATGCTGAATTTTCACTGATTCAAAGCAAACCTGGTCCACGTTCGATTGATCTACAGATTCAGAGAGTTCTCGCAGGTTGGCGAAGAAACAACTTGCACTTATAAAGCGCTTTTCACGACCTAAGGATGGCCCAAAGCACTTCCCAGCCAATGAAAAACTTGTGAAGTGTAGTCACTGTTGTAATGTAGGAAATGTGGTAGTCAGTGTGTGCATAGCAAGCTCCCACAAACAGCAATGTGATAAATGACCAGATCATCTGGTTTATGTGATGTTGGTCGAAGGCTAGGACACCGGGGAGAACTCCCCTGCTCTTTGAACAGTGCCTTTGGGATCTGTTATGTCCACCTGGGAGAGCAGTTGGCCTAAATTTAACATCGCAAACGAAAGACGGCACCTCCGACAATGCAGCACTCCCTCAGTACTGTGCTCAAGTCTCTGAAGTGGGGTTTGAACCCACAACCTTCTGGCTCTGAAGCGAGAGTGCTACCATTGACTGAAACCCTGAGTTACTCTGAATTGAGCTTAACATCCTGTTTGACTGGACAGACTAGATGCAGGAAGGATGTTCCCAATGGCGGGGAGTCCAGAACCAGGGGTCACAGTCTAAAAATAAGGGGTAAGCCATTTAGGACAGAGATGAGGAGGAATTTCTTCACCCAGAGTGGTGAACCTGTGGAATTCTCTACCACAGAAGGCAGTGGAGGCCAATTCATTAAATATATTCAAGAAGGAGTTGGATATATTTCTTAATGCTAAAGGGATATGGGGAGAAAGCAGGGACAGGGTACTGAGTTTGGATGATCAGCCATGATCTCATTGAATGGCGGAGCAGGCTCGAGGGGCCGAATGGCCTACTCCTGTTCCTATCTTCTATGTTGACGATCGAGCTGTTACTAGCTTAGTTTGTTCGCAGCTGCACGCTACATGCCGGCTGCGTTCTGCTTGAGTGAAGCGAGCCGCAATAACTGTTCTGGTTTTAATGTTAGCAGTCAAGCATGCTCCACTCATTTATCTCTGGATCCAAAGGCCACAAGGTGAGCTGAAGCACGGAATTAATCATGTGCAGGTGCGATTAGTTTTATAGCAGAGGTCTGGTACTGTGGTTAGTGGCGGCATATGAAATTTATTTTGGGGTGGAGGAGGAGGACAGAAATTGCAGCTATTTGAACCCTATTGATCGAAAGCTATATTCCTTCCCATTGACCTCTGCCCTAAATTTTTATGTTCCTTTTAATTTTATAGATGCAATTTCAGTTGCTTGGACTTGAAGTAATTTTTCACGGAACGCAGCAGACAAGACCAACACAAACCACAGTGCATTTTCAGTGCTTAAACTGTCTTGAAATAAAATACAGTCAGTGTTGAACTTGAATGCCCTATATTAAAAGAAGTTTAGAAACTCCCCCGAAGATGGCAGGATTTATGGTACAGTGTCGGGGCAGTTCAGAGACGATTCACTAGGTTAATTCCAGAGATGAGGGGGGGATGACTTACGAGGAAAGGCTGAGCATTCTGGGCCTATACTCATTGGAATTTAGAAGAATGAGAGGTGATCTTATTGAAACATAAGATACTGAGGGGGCTCGACAAGGTAGATGCAGAGAGGATGTTTCCCCTCGTGGGGAAATCTAGAACTCGGGGGCAGAGTTTCAGAATAAAGGGTTGCCCTTTTAGAACTGAGATGAGGAGGAACTTCTTCTCTCAGAGGGTCGTAAATCTGTGGAATTCTCTGCCCCAGAGAGGTGTGGAGGCTGGGTCATTAAATACATTTAAGGTGGAGATAGACAGATTTTTGCAAGATAAGGGAGTGAAGGGTTATGGGGAGCGGGCGGTGAAGTGGCTTTGAGCCCTAGATCAGCCATGATCTTCTTGAATGGTGGAGCAGGCTCGAGGGGCCAAGTGGCCTATTCCTGCTCCTATTTCTTATGTTCTTTATGTGTAGTAAAGCATGCTATACCTCAGGCGTGCGTACGCCTCCCAACACGTACTGTTTTTATTAAAAAAAATTAAATAATTTTTTTTTTTTTTTTTTTTTACAGGATCCTGTACAGTTACATGGCCTTTGAGTTTTCATGTGGGGGGGGGGTCGCTGAGTTTGTTCCTCCTGTCAGCTGATTTCTGAAGTTTTCTCTTTTATGTTTAACCTTGCTTTACACTGATGACGAGCGTGTTCCCTGCAGTTTTGTTTTCCTCTGGCGCTCTGCCGCTGTCGTTCAGAAGTTAGGAAAAGGGGCCCCGCAGGAGCAGAGCGACACTGGCGTCAGATCCCCTAGGCTATGTTAATGTTTGCAGCGGGGAAGTTCCCCCTCCAGAAAAGTTTGAACACTGCCGATATGTGGCTAGTCGTTGTGCAGGAGCGCTCAGTAAAAATAACTCCAAACTGGTAAGGGGCTGGCGGTTTGGCTGTATAACCCATCGTTTAAGCTGGTTCTGGTGGAAAATTATGGAGAGGTGAACAGATTACACACAGAAAGAAAGACTTGCATTTCTAAAGCGCCTTTCACCACCACCGGACGTCCCAAAGCGCTTTGCAGCCAATGAATTACTTTTTGAAACTTAGTCAGTGTTGTAATGTGGGAAAGGGAAAATATCTGCAAATAAAAAAACCCAGGAAATGATCCTTTTAATATCAATTGGGGGGGAAAATTGGCCCATTGAATGAGATTCGCAGCATCGAGTTGTGATTTTTGCGAGTGAGACATAGAAACACAGTGCAGATTTAGGATTACAAGTGTGAGCTAGCTAAACTTGTCAGCGTGCCGAAAATGTCATTAGAAATCTCAACAGTCAAGTCATTTCAAATCGAAAATAGCACGCGCCCCGGTGTGTCCTCCAGTGATTCACAGCAATGATTGAGGACGTTTCTGGCCATAGTCATTTTGCAGTAGAGTTTGATTAATGAGCGAGCTCAGTCCCAGTGTTCTACTTGTGCGGTGCTTCTTGCACTCATGTACATTAGTTGTCATTGTTAAGTTATTGAGGAACGTTAAGAATGTAAAATCCAAACTACAGTAAAACGCTAAATTATATGGACTTACTATCACTAATTAGAATTTTTTAAATGAAATATGTGAATATGCTTCCAACAGTTATTAACACTATCAATTTTGAGCTGGATGTCAAAATGCATGTCTCCGTTAAAATTTTATTTAAAACTTGGCTACTTAAAAATATTCTTATCCAGCTTATTAAGATTCGTTTTAGACAAGTTGAAGAATACAGTTGTTCACTCTATAATTATACGTCAAAAATGATTCTCTGCACATGGGCTACCACCTCCTCGCCAACTTCATTTTTGTTAGAATGGCAAGCTGTAAAGCTGATCTTTTCTCTGTGATCTCTTGCCCTGGTGCTTCATTATTGAGCCGAGCAAGCCTCACTGTAGCAGGTTTTTGTTCTGCATCATGAGGTCAAAACTCCGCTAACACAAAATATAATTCTGAAAGGATATCAAAACCATAGATTTTTGTATCGTGAAGATTCACCAGGCTGATGCTAAAGATGGGAAACTATAATTATAAGGAGAGGCGTGAGAATCAGACGATTTCTACTGGAGTACTAAGGCTCTGAGGAGATTTAATAGAGGCTTTTAAAATTATGAAGACGTTTAACAGAAAGGAAGACTTGCATTTATACAACGCCTTTCACGACCATCAGACGTCCCAAAGCACTTTGCAGCCAATTAAGTACTTTTGAAGTGTAGTCGCTGTTGTAATGTAGGAAACGCGGCAACCAATTTGCGCACAGCAAGCTCCCACAAACGGCAATGTGATAATGACCAGATCATCTGTTTTAGTGATGTTGGTTGAGGGATAACTATTGGCAGGACACCAGGGATAACGACCCTGCTCATCTTAGGAATACTGCCGTGGGATTTTTTTACGTCCACCTGAGAGAGCAGACGGGGCCTCGGTTTAACGTGTCATCCGAAAGACGGCACCTCCGACCGTGTAGTACTCCCTCAGCACTGCACTGGGAGTGTCAGCCTAGATTTTTGTGCTCAAGTCCTTGGAGTGGGACTTGAACCCACAACCTTCTGTAGGGAAGAAATTATTTCTTCTGGTTAGGAAGTTATAGAATCATACGGCACAGAAGAACACTATTTGGCCCATCATGCCTGTGCCGGCTTTTTGAAAATGTTATCCAATTAGTCCCATTCCCCAGCAATTTTTTCCCATTCCCTTTTGAAAGTTACCATTGAATCTGTTTCCACCACCCTTTCAGGCAGTGCATTCCAGATCATAACATGCTACGTAAAAAAAACTTCTCACCTCCCCTCTAGTTCTTTTGCTAATTACCTTATGCGACTTTATTGCGCTAAATGCAAATTTTCTCTCTTTATACAGTGCAAATCTTGCGCCCGTAAGCGACAAGATTTTAAAATTGTTGCTGAGAATGAAAAGCGAGATTAGGAGAAATTGTTTTACTCGGAGGGTTTTTTTGGAGCACAGAATGCTTTGCACAGAGTAACTGAGGCAGAGCCCATGGCCTCTTTTAAGGGGAAAAATTGATAAACATTATAAACAGAGAAGGTGCAAGGTAATGGGGAGAAAGCGGGACAGTGGAATTAGTTTTACATTGCTCCAGTAAAAAGCCAGCACAGACAAGCTGGGCCAAATGGTGGCTTCCTTTTCTGTGGACTTCTGTAATTCATCTTAAGGAATCTGACACCTGTTGCAGTTCAGGCTTCTCCTCAACACCTTTACTCGTTTAATGAGCTTGACGACAGTTTCTATAAGCAGATTGAGTCTCATGATCCTGAAGCCTGTCTGTATTCTCTGTGGGACCTTGCTGTGCACAAACTAGCTGCCAGGTTTCCCAATGTTACAGCAGTCGCTGCACTTCAAAGGCACTTCACTGAAACGCTTTTGAGATGTCTTGAGATTGTGAAAAAGTGCTTGTATAAATGCAAGTTGGTGCATTCTGTATTTGGGCGAGCATAACTCTGAGCTAACAATTAACCCTGATTGTGGAAAGTTGCTTACTGGAAAACACACGAGATTAAAATATCACACCTTTAAACTACTGTTCTACATTTTGTGTTTTTTGTTAAAATGATCCGTGGAAACAAAAAGACAGACAAAATACTAAACAGCACAAAACACATGAGGGAACTGGATATCAACACAGGATTTATATGCTTTTTTTTATCAATATACTCTTTTCTCCCGCCCCCCCCCCCCCCCCAAAGAATGTTGCTGTATTACAGTTTATTATAACTGTTCCTTAGAACAAGCAAGTTGAGCCTTCACTTCACTTTGGTACACAGTCTGTGGTCTTTCTGGATGAGACCTTAGACATACGATACGTGAGCCACAAGCCCTCAGATATCTGGAGCAGAAACAAGGTCTAGTAATCAGAGCTGTGGTATTTATCCCACATAGGTCTTTAATGTAAACCCATTTCGTTTTGAAGTAGTGAGCATTAACAATTTCAACAGTCTTCACACCTTTGTAGACGAGAGGGTAATGATTTCTAATTGCTGGTTTTCACATCACCATACATACACTGTTTATTTTCATATTTTTGGCTGACAAAATTCTACAACGATTAACATTTTAAACATTCTGCCCACAATCCTATCTCAACTAAACCCTGATCAAAAGGCATCTTTCGCCTCCCCCTTTTTCACAGCCCTGCTGTCTCTGTCCTTCCAACCTGTACCTAGAAGTGGTAGTTAACTCAATTTTAGACCCGAACTACACATTTTAAACAAGATGCCGCACCCATCAAAGTTGCTTTATCATAATTAAATCCGAATCAGAAAGCAATCCTCCTTTCTCGCAGCTTGGCCAACTCCTGTCTTCCATTTTGTACTTCGCAAAGAGAGCAGACACCACCACCACAAGACCCTAGCTACTTGAAACTATAGGCAACTTACGGCAGAAATTCCGATTCCCGTAACACCGGCAGAGAATCATAGGGCTACATTTAATTCCCATTCTCAAATGAACAGGCAGAAAATGTAGCCCCATATGTTGTAGAATGTGAAATGAATTATTTACATTCAACAACAACTTGCCTTTAACGTAGTAAAACGTCCCAAGGTGCTTCACGGGAGCGATTATCAAACAAGGTTTGACACCGAGCCACATAAGGAGCTATTCGGGCAGATGAGAGAGGTAGGTTTTAAGAAAGAAAGAAAGACTGCGATCAGCAAGTTCGCAGATGACACGAAAATTGGTGGGGTGGTCAATTGCGAGGAGGAAAGCCTCAGGCTACAGGACGATATAAACGGGTTGGTCAGATGGGCGAAAAAGTGGCAAATGGAATTTAACCCTGAAAAGTGCGAGGTGATGCATTTTGGACGGACAAATAAGGCAAGGGAATACACAATGAGTGGTAGGACCCTAGGAAGTACAGAGGGTCAGAGGGACCTTGGTGTACATGTACATAGATCCCTGAAGGCAGCGGAACAGGTAGATAAGGTGGTTAAAAAGGCATATGGGATACTTGCCTTCATTAGCCGAGGCATAGAATATAAGAGCAGGGAGGTTATGATGGAGCTGTACAAAACGCTGGTGAGGCCACAGCTGGAGTACTGTGTGCAGTTCTGGTCGCCTCACTATAGGAAGGATGTGATTGCTTTGGAGAGGGTGCAGAGAAGATTCACCAGGATGTTACCTGGGATGGAGCGCCTCAGCTATGAAGAAAGACTAAACAGGCTGGGGTTGTTTTCCTTGGAGCAAAGAAGGCTGAGGGGGGACCTGATTGAGGTATACAAAATGATGAGGGGCATAGATAGGGTAGACAAAGAGGAACTTTTCCCCTTAGTAGGGGGGTCAATAACAAGGGGGCATAGATTCAGGGTAAGGGGCAGGAGATTTAGAGGGGATTTGAGGAGGAACTTTTTCACCCAGAGGGTGGTTGGAATGTGGAACTCAATGCCCAAAAGGGTGGTAGAGGCAGGAACCCTCACAACATTCAAGAAGCATTTGGATGAGCACTTGGAATGCCAATGCATACAAGGCTATGGACCAAATGCTGGAAAATGGGATTAGACTGGACAGGGATGGATGGGCGGCGCAGACACGATGGGCCGAAGGGCCTCTTTCTGTGCTGTAAAACTCTATGACTCTATGACTTGCATTTATATAGCGCCTTTCACGACCACCGGACGTCTCAAAGCGCTTTACAGCCAATGAAGTACTTTTGAAGTGGAGTCACTGTTGCAATGTGGGAAACGCGGCAGCCAATTTGCGCACAGCAAGCTCCCACAAACAGCAATGTGATAAATGACCAGATAATCTGTTTTAGTGATGTTGATTGAGGGATAAATATTGGCCCCAGGACACCAGGGAGAACTCTCCTGCTCTTCTTCGAAATAGTGCCATGGGATCTTTTACGTCCACCTGAGAGAGCAGACGGGGCTTCGGTTTAACGTCTCATCCGAAAGACGGCACCTCCGACAGTGCAGCACTCCCTTAGCACTGCACTGGGAGTGTCAGCCTAGATTTATGTGCTGAAGTCTCTGGAGTGGGACTTGAACCCACAACCTTCTGACTCAGAGGCGAGTGTGCTGCCCACTGAGCCACAGCTGACACAGAATCTTAAAGGAGGTAGAGAGGCGGAGAGGTTTAGGGAGGGAATTCCAGAGCTTAGGGCCTCAGGCAGCTGAAGGCACGGCCGCCAGTGGTGCAGCGATTAAAATCGGGGATGCACAAGCGGCCAGAATTGGAAGAGTGCAGAGATCTCGGAGGGTTGTAGGACTGGAGGAGATCACACAGATAGGGAGGGGCCGGGCCGGGCCATAGAGGGATTTGAAAACGAGGATGAGAGTTTTAAAATCAGAAATAAAGTATTAACAGAACATGTACTGTTAAGAGATATAAAAACTTCAATAAGATTCTACAAGAAGGAGGCACTAGTATTGCAGAATACTTGCTGTAATCTGGCCCTTTAGTATAAATCAAAAGCATTATTTGTCCTGCTGAAATGCAGCCTCAACGTGATCATTTTTATCAATTCCCAGTGAATATTGGTTCTATCGCTGAATGGCCAAAACTTTGGTGGGGGGGGTGTGGTGAGGGTGCAAAAGGCACAATTGTATCGACCTCCCTTTGTGCTGTAATTTATATATTTTTTTAAATTCGCACTGCATACTTTCAATTGTTTTTTTGCTGCAGAAATCTACTGGAGTTCTGAAAGGATTAACAGGTTGCTTCCAAACTCACGGACGATGTGACTGAACTTGCAGTTGTCTAGTCTGAATGTAACTGGGCACTGCATATGCAACACTGCGTATCAAATCTCACTTGTTCAGGTTAACAGTGTACAAATGACATTAGAATCCATCACTGCTAGATGGCAGTACTTCACTGTTTTTCCCATTGGGCAGCAGTTCATTAAACATCCACTATCAAGATGTCGCAATAGTACGGAAATCAAGCAAATTACTTGAAGTCCAAAAGCTCTACTTTGTCCTTAAACAGTTAAAATTTGATTTCAGCCTGTCTTGACTGTTGTGTTTAGTTTCAATTTTGTCTTGACAGTAACATTAATTGGAGGAAACGCCCTCCATCTCTGTAACCTTCTCTAGCCATATAACCTCCCCCGAGAACTCTGTGCTCCTCCAACTCTGGCCTCGCGTGCCTCTCTTTCCCCCCCCCCCACTCCCTTCGCCCCACGCATTGGCGGCTGTGCCTTCAGCCGTCCTAGGCCCTACGGTCTGGAATTCCCTTCCAATATAGATGCAAGTTGTTGATTTTTCTATCCATTTTTCTGTTTCTCCTTCCCACCTTCCAAACGAAAACCTTCATTCTGGTCAGAGCAAAGCATTCATCAGGCTCCATGCTAGAAACATTAGAAACATAGAAGAGAGGAGCAGGAGTAGGCCATTCGGCCCCTCAAGCCTGTTCCACCATTTAATGAGATCATGGCTGATCATCCAAATTCAGTACCCTGTCCCTGCCTTCTCCCCATATTCCTTGATCTCTTTAACCTTAAGAAATATATCCAACTCCTTGAATATATTTAATGAATTGGCCTCAAAGAATTGAAAGAAAGAAAGAAAGACTTGCGTTTCACGACCACCTGACCTCTCCAAGCGCTTTACAGCCAAGTACTTTCGAAGCGGAGTCACTGTTGTAATGTGGGAAACTAATTAAGGGGAGTGAACGAATTAAAATACAAACTGGTAAAACTATTTACAAAAGTTAGAGTGGCCTGTGAGAGGCGCTGTTGGACAACTAAGTGACTGATCCCAGCTGCTGCATGGTAGGGAGGCTGCCTTTCAGCACCTACGCGCACACAGCAGTAGGACTGAGATCAAGACGCTGGCGAGTCAAGGATTATAGCGCTGACACAATGATGATGCAAACACAGTGGATCGCATATCATGTCCTGAACACTGAGCTCGGAGCACAGTGTCCAGACCTCCAGTCTACTGCAGCCCATCCATGGGCATATTCTGTCGAGAGGCTCGACCTTGACGTACAATCCTGGAAAATCCTCAACCTTTGGTGTTAGCCATGACATGTTACTAATTGCACTGGTTTTCCTGATCTTTTAAATGTGTTGTGTCTGTAAGTTGAGGTGAATAATGTGAAATTCATGTACTTCTCCCAGGAGCGGGTAATTGAATAAGAATTATCCGTACTATTCCCACAGTCCTTTTTGTCCCACTATTTGTAACTAATTCTTTAGACCCCCTCTTCATCAACCTATACCTATTTCTTCACCCAGAGAGTGGTGAACTTGTGGAATTCTCTACCAAAGAAGGCAGTAGAGGCCAATTCATTAAATATATTCAAGAAGGAGTTGGATATATTTCTTAAGGCTAAAGGGATCAACGGATATGGGGAGAAAGCAGGGACAGGGTACTGAATTTGGATGATCAGCCATGATCTCATTGAATGGCGGAGCAGGCTCGAGGGGCCGAATGGCCTACTCCTGCTCCTATCTTCTATGTTACACAGAACTTGTGATATTTCTGTACAAAATAATATGTATTTTTTTTACCATCGCATGGACATTTTTACAATGACTCGCTTTGGTATTTCAGACTGGGTGTACGGTTAACTAAAGTGGCACATGTGAAATACAGACATTATATAGTATCTAACGAGGTGAAAGCAGAATTTATAAACATTTTCACGAGGTGTGTTTCTGATGATTCTTTAAAGGGTGTTGTAACAATGTTTATTGTGTTTTTGTGTGCGATTGTTCTGATGTCTTTAATTACTGACTCACTAACTAATGGTATAACTGCACTGCATGGAGGTCCGCTGATGAATTTGTTTCAAAAGTTAGCTTTTTATGTATTTTTTAAAAAAAAGTTGTTTCTTTTTGCAAGTCGGTATCAAAAAAAAATACACTTCTGCACTCAGACGTTCACTGGGCCACGTCCCCGCACTCTGGGATTTAATTGGAATAGATGATACCTCAATCCTGTTGAGTATTGAATGTCCTCTGCATCATTCATGGCTGTGCCGTTCCTGTGATCTACCAAACGACAAGCTTACCTTCAGCAAGTTAGAGAACTGAGATTTTTCAGACTGGATCTAACCGAAGATCCCAAGGGCTCCGTATAGCCATGAGAAACTGGGGCTCTTTCAATTAGAACTGACAAGGTTAGGAGGACATCTGATCAATGTTCCTTGAAAAAAAAAAATTTGGGTGCACTGGCTCTTTAACTGGCTGTGCGACCCATTCAGTTTTTTTGTGCAGGCACGATTATTTCTGATGATAAAGCCGGTGAGCGGCCTGCCCGGGACCTGCAGCTTAGCGGGAACGTTGCATCTGATGTTCAGAGTTGAGAAGGGTTTTGATGAGGTAAAAAGGGGGGGGGGGGGATGAACTATTTGGTGAGTTGATCACTAGAGGTTAGTTTTAAGATCATCGCCATAATGACAAAGGGAGAGGTTAGGAGATTTTCTTTTTACCGCGTGCTGTTAGGATAGGGAATGCCCTACTTCAAGCGGTGAGCTCTAAATCCTATTGGGAGGGAGACAAAATTAGGCAAAGTGTTGCAAATGTGCGCTAAATATTTGCTGAACTTACACAGTGTGTCTGAACTAGAATGATGGACAAACAAAACCCCAGCTTAGCGGTTTTAATAGCAACCTTTTTGATGTACTCAAATACTGAAAGATGCTAATGCATGAACCACTTAAACCATTATACATGGTGAGATTAGTTAGCTCTCAGGCAAGCCTTTGATGGTGTGGCCCTCTTGCATTTGATAGTGGGGAAGAAAGAGAGTTTGTACTTTGGGTGGGGGGGGGGGGGAGAAATGGCAGCTGTCTCTGCCTGTTATTCAGAATACCCTGTCAAGTAATCAAAAATCAGCAATGAAGTTATGGAGATAAATTAATGGAATGCACTGGCATGAATCGGATGTCCATGTACAGCCTGTAGCAGATGATATGAGACAAAAGCAAGCGCTCTCTGTAAAAATGATTTGGTTCCTCTGTGACAATAGCGATGCAAAGCTTAGCTGTTTCTTTTAATTATAATCCTCCACACAGAGGTATAGCCCAGCTTCCAGTTTAAGGGAAGCCACATGCTGAGCGCAGTCACTGTCGACAAGCAGAGGTGATCTCATACTCTTGTGGCCAGGGCATGCGTCGCTGCACCAAACGGGAACGGTGGCACAGTGGTTATGTTGCTGGACTAGCAGTCCAGAGGCCCGGACTAATGATCCAGAGACGGGAGTTCAAATCCCACCACGGCAGCTGGGGAATTTAAATGTAGTTAATTAAATAAATCTGGAATAAAAAGCTAGTATCAGTAATGGTCGTAAAAAAACCTTTCTGGTTCACTAATGTCCATTTTAGGGAAGGAAATCTATCGTTCTTGCCCGGTCTGGCCGATATGTGACTCCAGACCCACAGCAATGTAGTTGACTCTTAATTGCCCTCTGAAATGGCCGAGCCAGCCACTCCAGGGCAATTGGGGATGGGCAATAACTAGCCAGCTATGCCCACATCCCATGAATGAATTTTTTTTAAAAACAGTGCTTTTTTCACCTCCTTGAAGTGTCTTTGCTCCTTGCACCGGGACCTCTTACTGCCTGAAGTTTGACGCAAAGACTCCAGCTTCTCCACAGGAGTAGGTTTAGATTAATCAGGTATTAGAGTAACCATTCTGTTAATTTATCTGGGCAGTAAAATCCATAGCTTTTGATGTATTGCTCCTTAGACTATCAGGGCTGCATTTAACGTCGCTCCCCTGGCATTTACAGCAACAGCGATTACAGCTACGCATTGATGAGAGGGATATTTTGTGAGGCGGGCAGAGCAACTGATGGAGTCTTTTAAGAAAACAAAAAACCGCCTAAGCTTGCATTCTCCAAAAAGAGAAAAGCAAACTACTGCAGATGCTGGAAATACGAAATAAAAACAGATGATGCTGGAAATACTCAGCAGGTCAGGCAGCGTCCGTGGAGAGAGAGAAACAGACTCAATGTTTCGGGTCCATGACCTTTCATCTGTGAAGAGGATGGTTATGAAAGCCTCCCCAACCCCAACTCACTCACCCAACAGACTAGGAAATGCCAGGCACAGCGTAGCAATTTTCGTGGCACCACCCACCGTTCTCAGAGTCGTGCTCTCAAGCCACATCTTACACTCTGGCGATAGCTCATGTGGAGCGTGAACACCAGTTGGGCCGTGTGCGCTGTTTCTGGGCTGCAAATCCTACGTTGTATTAGGCTCTAGAGGCTTGTACTGGGGATCCTCCAGTGTATTTGGGCTTTAAAGGGAATGGTAGCATAGAGGTTATGTTACTGGACTTAATGATCTGGATTTGAATGAGTTCAAATCCCACCATTTAAAATTCAGTTAATTAAATAAATCTGAAATAAAAAGCTAGTATCAGTAATGGTGACCATGTAACTATCGGACTGTCGTAAAAACCCATCTGGTTCACTAATGTCCTTTAGGAAAGGAAATCTGGCCTATATTTGACTCCAGACCCACAGCAATGTGGTTGACTCTTAACTGCCCTCTGAAATGGCCTAGCAAGCCACTTGGTTTTTCTAGCGATTTGATGCAACTTTCACCACACTAATTGCAGTGGTTCAAGAAGTCGTCTCACCACCACCTTCTCGAGGGCAATTGGAGATGGGCAATAAATGCCGGCCTTGCCAGCGACGCCCACATCCAGTGCATAAAAAATCAATTTCAAGCTTTGCCTCAATGACTTGCTAGGTATTTTCTGACACACCCCCCGCCCCCTCCCCGCAATCTGAGACCAGCAGTTTACGATCATATGGAGCATCATTGCGATGGACACAGAAGAAAGTTACGTTTTGCATTGCACCAGCACCCCTCCAGGAACTTGTGGGGCGAGCTAATCAGACTACCTGCAAGTTCCTATTGCGGTAGCCGCATTGCGAACTGAGATAGACAGACTACTAAGATCACTGCTTCTTTCCTTGCAGTAAAGAAGCCCAAGGCAAGTTTTAAGGGTCATTCCATCCACGTGCACTTTGGGCAGCTCTCAATCAGATTCTAATTGATTACATCTGCAAAGGTTCCACTTGGAGCAATCCTCACAGGCGTACTAAATGTTACTGTCTAGATTTAACTACATCACATGATAATAGCCGTCATGTCCTGATCAACTGGTGTTCTGGTTCTGAATTTGTACTCCTGTGGTATTATGGTCATCATCCTTCAAATGATGGGCATCTTCCACACACCACAATCCCACCTCCATCGCCAGAGACCCAGAATGGTGTACCTTGGGGGGGGGGGGGGGGTGGAGGAGCTGCAGGGAAAGAGTGAGTGATTTGCTAGTCTCACTTTAGCTTCAGGTTAAAATGAACTGGTCTAGTGCTGCAGGTCCTAGGGTTTTATATAATGTCTAAATACCAGACAACTGCAGCAGTTATGGTGGCATTTTCACACCCGTGCTCCGAGCATGACTTCTCCACACCCGGCGAAGCGTATGGTGCACGTGGAGGCTGTGTATCATTTTTGAAGATGGCAGAGCCTACAAGGTAGATTACCTACTGCCATTGTTGAGTGACTTGGGGGTAGATTTTCCTGGAGCCGTCAGGCGGGGTTTCAGGCGTGGGGGGGGGGGGGGAAATCCCGAAATCAGGGGTCCCGACACCATCCCGCCCAAAACCCGCCTCCACGTAAGTTTCAGAGGAAGCGGGTACCCGCCCCGCACTGGGACCCGCCGACCCGAGGCGGGAAGGGGATTAGTGCCAATTAACTGCCTGTTAACAGGTAGTTAACGGGCAGTTTTTAGCCTAATCCCTATTTTGAGGGGTGTCGTGTGGGATTCCCGACGGCTCCAAACCACGCCAGGTTAGAGCAGGCGGGCCGTCGGGTTGAAGGACTTGGAGGGGTCGAGAAGTCGGTGTTCAGGTGAGTGATGGGTGCATAAGTGCAAAGGTAAGTGTGTTAGGTGTGTCTAAAGTGTGTAAAGAAGTTTAAATTACCTGTACTTACCTTAACCGCCTTTCTTCCTGTAGGCGTCGGGAGTCCATCACTCAGCCGGCAATGAAAGCAAAATGGCTGCGAGCTGTCAAAAGTGACAGCCTTCAGCTTTCATTGCCGGTGACAGTTCTAACTGAGTCTGTGTAGAAGGACTCATGTTAGAAGTCAGACTGTCAGTGTTTGACAGCTTCAAACAGCTGTGAAACACTGATATTTCATCTGTCAAGACCTCTTGACAGATGAAATTTCAGTCTGTGACATCACCTGTTGCCAGGTGGCCCTTAATTGGCCTGCTGAGCCTGCTGGGCGGGCTCAACAAGGTCAATCAAGGGAAAATCGCGCGGATTGGCCGGACGTCGATGTAGGCGGGACTAAAACCCAAAAGTTGAAGTCCCACCTCCTTACCGACCGCTTCAGGAAAATCTACCCCTTGATGTCATAAAAATTCTTACACTTTTATTAAATGAGTTCTTGGGCGTAATGCATCAAGGGGCCTTGGGTTTTGATCTCGGCTTTTGCTAATTGGCTCTTCCCCGTACCTGCGGGAAATGCTGACCTCCATGTTCGTGTTGCCTGTGGAATGTGAACGATCATGGCTGTTGTGTGCTACTTGATACTTTATTGCAGTGAACAGCATCACACTTGCAGTGAATCTGATTGGCTGCCTAGCTTGGTTGATTGGAGGCGGTGGAGCGGTCAACTTTGGACTGGCCTTTCTCTGGCTGATTCTGTTTACGCCATGCTCTTATGTTTGCTGGTTTAGACCAATCTACAAAGCCTTCAAGTAAGTACTCTGAAATATCACTCTCTTCCTCAGCCCCATTCACACGGATGAGAACGTTGGGACATTTTACTTTTAAATTCTAGATGGATCATACGGACTAGATAGTCATCTTTACACATGGGAAGTGTAGCTGAATGGGACACTACACCGGAAACTGCACGAATGAATGATTTTGGTTGAGAGGTCTGATGTTGCAATGTTTCACTTTTTGAACCCCCGATTATGCTGGAGTGAGGTTTTCATTTTTGTCCTTTTTCTAAAAAGGGAGTTTGATTTTTCTATTTGAAAGTAATTGCCATACTTTGTCTAAAATGTGCACCTGATTGCTAACCAATTTGGTATAATAAACTCTGGAAAAATAATGGCCTTGGGTTACAACAGCATTGCAGTCATTTTCAGCAAAGGCGATTTCTTGGATGAAGGGTTTTGATGAGGTAAATTGGGGGAAAAAACTCTTTCCACAGGCTGGTGAGTTTCTCACTAAAGGGCTGAAAACAAAAGGAGAGGTTTGGAGAATTTTATTCTTACACAGAGGGTTGCAAGAGCATGGGATGCCTTATCAGACAATAATGAAAACCAAATTCGTATTATCTTTCAAAAGAGAAGTGGATCAATATTTGAACAAGAAAAAGGGGAAAGGGCAGGGGATTTGGGACTAATCTTTCAGCAAGCTGGACTTCAGTAAGCAGTTGACCGGACTTCAGGAGATCGAAGCACCGATGTCACGGGTGGGGATCCATCAAGGAACAGTCCGAAGATTGTGCAGACGCACTGCAATGTTAACCGAACTGCGGGTGAAACGGTCCAGTGCACCGCGGTAACTTTGCTCTAATCCGTGCATCGCACGTCAAATCTATACGGAGCAGTGCAGACTTCAACTAAAGGGGGGGGGGGGGGGAAGCACTGAACTGGAGTTAACCTGTTTCATTTAGGGGGAGAGAAAAAGACTTTGAGGGTCTCTAAATGGCATTTTGAAAGTTACCCATACAAGGTGAATACAGTGAGTGGAAAATTACCACAGTACTCAGCTAGCTAAATTACTTCTCACTTATTTTCTGTCCCGTTTATTGAAATCTCCATGTCAGTGGGGCTTCAGATGCATGTCTAACTCTCTTGCTTTCTATTTCCATATTTATTTGGCTGAGGACACACAGTTCCATTTTAATTGAATCACATTTTTCTTATCTTGGGTCATGCAGTGGGATTATTTCTTCGCCTGAAATTATGTTCCAGAGATGCCGTTCGCATTGCCAGAATTGTAATTGATGGCGCACTAATTCTAATGCCAAAAACTGCCAGATGTCCTCATCTGAATGCAGGCTTTTATCGCAGAAAACAAATGGAATCAATATGAAAAAGCATTAAGAGTCCCAAACCAATTTTATCTTGTTTTAGGAGGAGGACTGTCCAGGCAATAGTTTCAAAAACTGTGATCCTTTGCTTATTTTCCACTAATGCTGCTGCATTTCCTCTCCCAGCTGTGGGACTGAGCTGAACAGTTCCACTCCATTATTGTCAGCACTTCTGCTGGGCGGAACTGACCCTCGCAGTTCTTCTTTCTGTTCTCCCCACCCTCCTTCCCTCCCCTTCGCAATCAAGCTGGCACACTCTGCTACACAAGATGCTCCATCTAATCTAGCAGCGGCGTTGCAGTTGGTTGCTTTGATTTGGATATGCTCATATTTAAATTTTTCACACGCCGCATCACTTTTAATTTGAAACCTAGTTACAAACGTAACTTTTTTTTAAAGAGGCAGTGGGAGACCAATCTGCATTAAATTGGCGTTGACTTACTTTCGCCTCTCCCCAGGTGTGTTTTACGCAGAAGAAAGCAAAGGAGTATTTTGTTATCGAGTACCATATGGAAAAATGAAAATAAAATTTGAGATGCAAGACGTACGGGTTTTGTGTGTACAATCCTTTATGTTTTGGCTGGCAAAATCAACCTTTATTTACCATCCACTTTCAGGGTTTCATCGGCATTTTGCACTGGCTATTTTAACCAATTCTGTTTTAAGATTGCTAAAAGAACAGTCAAATTTAGGTGAGCAAGATTGCCTAGATTTAATAATCTGGCTATGTGCAGCTTTGCATTGATTTGCATTCGGAGCGAACCGTGTTCTTGTTCAGCTTTCTAACCCTTCTCAATGACTGCAGCTGCAGTATTGTTGGAGATTTTGATTACATTTTCCACTTTTTAAGCTTCATATTTCAAATGAACATTTAAAATTCTGTGCTGACCCTATTTGATCCAGCGTGTTTTATATCTATCGTTGGAGGTCATTGTTAAGTTAGGCATGAATGGGACATTTTATCATAAAGTTACCAGAGCTAATAAATGGTTGTTGACTGAAAATGTCTTCTGTCCTATACTTGCACTTCCAGGTCAGATAGTTCATTCAATTTTATGGCATTCTTCTTCACGTTCATGGCCCAGCTGGTGATCAGCATTATTCAAGCAGTGGGAATCCCTGGCTGGGGAGTCTGGTAAGAATCAGTTTCTTCTTGTACAGATTGTAGTATGTACAGTACTGAAGACCTAACTATTGCTGCCACTCAGTTAAACCTATCTCGGATGAGAAGTGGGTCAATCAAGGGGGGTCCATTCAGAGCCAAGTAACCAGAGACTACCCAACTATTACAAAGTTTTAGAAGTTGTAATCTCAGTTGGATCTCACTGAATGTAATGGAAGATTCTGGTTTACTAACTCTAGTTTACTGTGCACCTCCGCCATTTTGTTCCCACGCTCTAGAATTCTCCCCCAAACCCTTGCTTCCTTGCTGTGCCTTTCTTCAACTTCAGAAGCTTCCTTAAAACCCACTTCTTCAACCACATCTATGCTCACCTCTCCTGACTTGTTCCTTACTTTTGCTTGCACCTGACCCCGTTTGTGAATCACCATGGGATATTTCACTACATTTCATAGAATGTACTGCACAGAAACAAGCCATGCGGCCCAAGTGGTCCGTGCCGGTGTTTATGCTCCACCGGAGCCTCCTCCCACACCTTTTCATCTAACCCAATCAGCATAGGTTTTGTTTATTAATGGTCCTCTAGAACTTCAAGTTATTGTGAAGCCAAAATGGTGGTTGTTGACACAGAGCTGGGTTATACATTAATATTTTCACTATCGATAAAAGTAAGTTTTAAATTTCTAAATTATCCACGATAGGAATTTATTTAATCAAGCAGCGTTTCTTTCATGCAAAGGGCGTTTCAGATAGCTGTGGTGTCTTCCATGCCATTATCGGTGATCATGAACAGTAGCTGTTGTATCTGTAAAGAGATGCAACGTTGACTATAATCCAAAGTTTCCGAGCTGATTCTTGGAGACTGCACTTTGCAGCAGCCCAGCTTCCCTAATACTATCCAGAAGTGTCTACCGTGCTGGTCGCTGATCTGCTAATAATTCAACCCTGTTCTCAAATTTGGAATCTTTAATATGTTGAGTCAAAGCTGTTACCCGCAAACTTTAAAATATCACTCGTAACCTGAATCTATTGTGCTAAAGTATTGCTACCACTGGCACTGAACTCGGCACTGCTTAAGCTAACAAATGCCTATTCTGTTTATACAAAGTAGTGAAGGCACTGGAGCCAGAATGACAATTACAACCCACTGGATGTGATGACCCAGTGATATTTGTCTTTTCTTGCCAATGCTGCTAGGTCAAGGACAGTCCCCAAGATCATTTGTCTCTGCCGCCACGGCTTCGTCGAGCATACTCGAGGCTGAGATCGATGTATATTTGGACTCTCGGGGACTCGAGGGATATGAAGGTGGAGTTGAGGTTGAAGATCAGCCATGATCTTATTGAATGGCTCGAGGGGCCGTATGGCCTCCTCCCGCTCTTATTTCCTATGTTCTTGCGTTCCCATCCACCATTGTGGGCGGGAGGGAGGAAGAAAGAATGGCATTTGGGGAACATGAAGCGGGGTCCAAACTCTGATCTGCAAAGTCATACCTTTTTTAGTTGACTCCTTTTTGGAATTTGAAGCAAGTATAAATAGTTGGTTGTTGCGAATTTGCTGTGTTAGATTGGAGTCGGGGTTAAGATGGGATGCAAAAAAAAAGTGTGATCAGCTTAACATTTCAGTTTCCTTAACTGTCGAAATATTGGACTCCAAATTTCATATCTTGGATCTAATAATGGCTGTATATTTAACCCACTGAAATTCACTTGTCTAAACAGTATTTTAATAATTAAAGAAATTTAAATATTAATATCTTGCAATTTAATTTGGCCTGTTTGATTTATACCTTCTGAAGGAATTAAATAATGTGCAGGCTGCAGTATGTTTCATTCATATTAAAAGAAACTCATAAAAGGCATCATAACTCATAAGTGGAATCTGTCTGGGTGATTTTTTTTAAATAAAAAGGGATTTAGTGGGTTTATATTAATGCGGCAGTGGGAGTTCGTGTTGCGCGGTATTAAGCTGCAGAGTCGTGGGTTTCAGTTAAAGATGCTTGAAACAAACATTCCACTGTAAATATTGGAATGGTAACGGGTGGGGGGGGTTCCAGCTCCCTCTAAGTAAGTACTACCAGGACCTGTTATTGGAAAAATAACCACCAGAACAGCTATAATGAGCAAACTGTCACAAGCTGATGTATGAAACCCTGGTAGATTTGTAGAAATGGGGGATGATGGATTGACAGATTTCATTTAAATAGCTGTCACAGTAACAACATTCTACTGAAATATTCACTTTATCTGCAATATTTTGTATACTGCTTTCTCGTATGAATTTGTCATTTTAGAAGACTTTTTTTTAGAGGGGTACAAGGTTTTCAGAGAACATTTGCCCGTTGCCTAGGGGTTTGCCCGTTGCCTAGGGGTTTGCCCGTTGCCTAGGGGTTTGCCCGTTGCCTAGGCGTTTCACAGTAGCACGTCATTTTACTGTTGCACCAGTGTCTCGACATGCCCAACAATTAAGAATCTACCGTCCATTCATCATCTGGCTCAGTATCGAGATGCCTCATTGAGAGTTGAGCCCACAGTAATGGAAGGTGCCATCATTAAATTAAAGGCATTGGTACTCTGTTCTGTATCCAATTTTCAAAACTTATGAGATGGCAACCAGTGAAAGAATCTTAACCTCTGACATCGGTCTGTTTCAATTGGCTTCCTATTAACTGATGTGCTGGTTGTGAGATCAAAAAATGTTAAACACAGTATGAGGCCCACATCCCTTCCCTCATACCAGTATGATGTTTCTCCATTACTGTGAGACATTGTGAGGTGTGGGATGGAGCAGAAGAAAATTACAAAAATGTACGCATATTAGATTCCATCTGCATGTTACTTATAATCCTTTTTTGTCCCAACGGACATTGAACTGGAGGTAGCAGGAGACCTCAGTGGTTCAGGCTGCTATGAGCCGTTTTTATTTTGGACTCCTTTTGTTCTTCTGTTGATCGTACGGCCTCCATGCTATCACTGGGGCAGCTTTAAGAACTGGAGGCTAAAGTATAGAGCTGCTTTTGTTCATCTCTGTGCAGTGTGATTAGGGTATGCTCGATCCCATCCATATCTGACCTAGCAATAATTTGTATTCCAACTCGATGGAAACTAGATTTTCCGCCTTTCCGAGCACAGAAGCACAAAGGCCCTGGATTTGCGGTCGGAGGCTTCCCGCGGGGGAAATGCCTCCGATCCGCAAATAAAATGCCCGCGCACCGGGAGGTCCGGAGACTGGGGGTCCTGGGCCTCGCCGGGTACCCGCGGGCAGAGGCCCACGTATCCCACGGGCGCAGGCGGTTCACAGAAAGGAATCCCCAATCATACTTATGGGGATTTCGTATTTACGGAAACCCCATGAGCATGAATGGGAATACCCCCCAAAATACGTCTACGCATCAAATAAATAAACCATTGTATATTTAAAAATAATTAAAATGGCATTTAATTAAATATTTAAAACACAATTAATTTTTTGAAAAATAAATTTACATGTTTTAAAGGGGCTAAAAATAAAGTTACCTTTATTGTACAGGTTTTTTTAATGTATAAATGATTGATAAAAAAAATGTTTTTAAACTCTTACGCTGGCCTTACACGTGCTTTTACCAGGCGTAAGAATTTCACGGGATGTTCTTTTCCCGGGGATGCGTTGGATCTGTCGAGAGAATTCTTGACAGATCGCAAGTTCTGGGTTTTCGCGCACGCGCTTCGCATGCCTAAACCCGGAACTTGCGCAGCCCTTGCGGGCGCGTGTGCACCCTTGGGGCAGCAAATTACAGGCCAAAGCGTGCGATCTGTTAATTGTCCATTAATAGTGATCAGGCTTTGTGCAACAAATTGTGGTGCTTTTCATATCCCCTTAGTCCTATGAGTAGTTCTCTATACACTATTCAGCAGCAAGCACAGGTCTCCGATGCACTCTTGTTTTCCTGCCAGCAAACACCGAACGGATTTTTAATGGCCTAATAATGCTAGGCACTGTCACAGTGCAGAAGTGCCAAACATCATCATCTTTCAAAGCCATTCCTTTCTCGCATCCCAGCTCTAGAAAAAGAATGGTCCAGATCTGGATGTTTTTATCGTTGGGACTCGTCTTATCAATTGGCATTCATTTTTAAATAAAGACCAACTATGAGGCGATGGAGGAGTCAATGGCCGTTTCACTTATTAAACCGCAGACTGGTTAGATGTGCTTTATTCCCTGGGAAATGGTAGTGTGGTAAATAAAGTACTGACCACATTACAATATGGGGCCGGGGGCGGGGGGAGTGTGAATCGATTTTGACGAGAGGAGGGCGGTATAATTTACTGTAAAATATTTATCATGTTTGTAGGAAAAATGCTTGGTATAAGACTTGTTAGTGCAGTTGCTTCTGGACACGTTCAGGTTTGCGCACTCTGTGAATTAAACCGTATTGATGCTAATCCTTATTGTAAATTTTCTAAAGCCTAAGGTGTACACCTGTTGATTGTTAGCATGTTCTTGAGCATCAATTTATTCTCCATACACTGTACAATACTTCCTGAATGGGAATGATTTAATAAAAGGAAAGTTTTTGGATGCCAAGGGATGTTCCTGTTAAAAGGCTTCCATTGTATTTGACATCGAGGGCTGGATTTCCTGATCCGACAGGAATCTTGTCGTAGCTGGGTATCAGCGTTGCACTGCCCCAGTCTCCTGAGCTGGGAGGGAGGGTAATGTCTGTCACACCTACTGTGGCGTAGTGTGGCCGGCAGCCCCAACTGCAGAGGAAAAATAATCTTCTGCCATTGATGGCATGAGGCAAGACGGCCCTTCAGCTTTTAAGCCTCCCATTCACCACCTTAGTGACCGGTGGATGCCAAGGAGGCACTGGCATTCTGATCGCCAAGACGTACAGATAGACCTGATGCCAAACTCTGCTAAGGTGTCGGTGTTAGGAAATATATTGGACGACCTAGTCCCCTTATTAACGCCCAGTTTAGTACTTCAGCTGAGGTGTGGGCTGAGGCATGCGACATCCGCCATCATCGCCGATGTGAAATCCCAGAAGTGGTGGCAGATGTCCGGGAGCTGGCGGAATGGCTCCCCAGTCCATCTGCCCCATCCGCTCACCCCCTCCACTGTCCCCCAAATCGTGCAGTAGTGTTGCGGGGAATCCACCCCTAAAGCTTGAAAACTACTTCATTTGGAAAGTCAACAGAATTGTTTTAATAGTAATGGTTCAAGGGGCAGTGTTAAACATTCACGGTAGAAAGAACTTCCATTTATGTAGCACCTCATCGTGTCCTTGGGATGTCCCAAAGTGCTTCACAATCAATGAATTGCATTTAAGATGCAGTCACTATCTTTACACCGTTGGGGTATAGCAGGTATATAAAGTCTGCACCAATTTAATGCACCGGGCATTGTTCTGGTTATTATGACCGTTGATTAAAAAAAAAACATTATTGGCGCGCTCTCGCTGAGGCTAATGTGGGTTTTGTTTTCTCCCGACAGCGGTTGGATCGCTACAATTAGCTTCTTTGGGACAAACACTGGCTCAGCGATCGTGATGCTGATCCCGACTGTGATGTTTACTGCTGTAGCTGTGCTGTCTTTCATCGCTCTGACCAAGGTAAAGCTCATTTGGTTAGGCTGGAGCCTATAGACACCTGCTACTGCGCAAAGCTAAGTGTTCACGGCCAAAGGAGTAAGTTTTTAACAAATTCAAAAGTTTTTTTACAAAGTAAGTTACTTGAGCTGCCCAGAAATGGTTCTACAGGAAACTTTTTTTATCCGGCATGGACGGGACCGACGTGGTGCCGGTTCATCAAAAATTCCGGATAACCGAACGCTATAGTAAAAGATAGGGAGCTCAGAGCTCCGTATAAGGCAACAAACCCTGTACTGCAGAACAGTGCCACAAGTTCCAAGCATCTCTGTAGCTTAGCAACAGCTGCAGCCACACCCTTGCACAGCAACAGATGGAGGAAGGCAAATACAATATGAAGTAAAACCTACTCCTGAATTTTGCCGGTTAACCGAGATTTCCGGTTATTTTCGGTGCCGGTGAATCGAAAGTTTCCTGTAAGTCACTTTTGTTATCCCTGATTTGGGAGTACTTCTCCACCGTACCATATTCCAATTAAATTTTTTAATACAAGTGTGCAGAATCTACCTCCACGCCTGCTGCACAATAGTTGTGGGAGTTCACCAATTGCTGGTTCACAGGGAGCAACATTTTGAATTTTTAATATAAACTTCATAAAAAGACAAATTGGTCGCAAGCACTTAGTTTGTTTTTTTGTTCCTAAAATGTCCGTTTACCATTGGGCTTTGCGTTGCCGGAACTTGCACAAAAGCTCCGTCTGGTTGTTTCAGACAGTCGGAACTTCGGCTTTGGACAGCTGAACCAACCGAGCATCCCAGAGAATAAAAGGAGAAACCCCCAAATGCAGATAAAAGCAGCACCTAAAAGAGGGAGATGGGGTCATCAAGGGGAAACATTCGAGGACCTCCATAGATCGTAATAAATTTGAGCATTTTTCATCTCCTTTTGTAGACTGTTTTTTGTCCATTTTGTTTGAACCAATAAAAATGCCACAAAATGACCTGTCAGTTACTGTGACAAGTACCCACTTCTACGAGGAGGGTACCACTGAAACAATTGATTCAAGATGAACTATAGGTGCGTGCGCGCGCAGTCATAGTAACAGTATGTCCTGTGGTGCCCACTGGTCGCAAAATGCTTGGAGCAAACCGACAGGCACTGCGTGATCCCGCTCCTGGGTCAACTGGGTACGCACGAGCCCAGTTGGAAAGGACTATGCTAAGATACCAGCTGATAGTAGGATGGTGTGAGATAGCGCAGGAGAATGCTGGTGTTTCATTTACCTGATCATTTTATTGCCTTTAAAGCTGCTCAGTTCTGTTAGCCACTTTCCCATGGGTCTCTTTGCTCTCCTTCGGCTCTTCCACTCTTGCTTTCGTTTTCTTTTTTCCTCTTTCCTTCTCTACTCCTCTGCGAGAGAGAGCAACAGAATGCTAAACTGTAGGAAGGTCGCACGCAGTGCAAGTGAAAAGTGAAACTAATGGCCCAATATTTCTTCTCTAAGGCAGTGGTTTGTGTTGGGATGTGCTTTAGTAGACCCTGGCACTCATTTGCTCCTAGTCTGTCTGGACAGTGAGGGGTAAGCAGCTTCCTGAATTTGGGGATCATCACGCCCGAGACTGATCTTATCTTCTCCTGGTCTACACACTTTACAGCCGTGGTCCCTGGATAGTAATGAATTGAAACCAATATTCCCTCTAATTTTTTGGGGGGCTGCGCAGCCCTTAAAAAATTCCGCACACACCTCGGTTTTTTCCATTTAAGAGTTGGTTGCGCCGGAGCGCTGCGTGGCTTAAAGGGAATATTGATTGGAACCCTTACAAGGCCAGCGATCGCACCCCAACAGCATCCTATGCAGCAAACCTTGGACCTCCTTCTCTGTATCGCTCGGGACCATGTTCCATGTATTTACCCACTGAACTATTAGGATCGTTCCATGGTCCATATTTTTTGTGCATCCAAGTTATTTTTCTGCCTCTCACTAGAGAATAGGCGACAGAATGGGAAGAGAAATGTGAATGGGGAATTACGGGTGCACGGGCCACGCTGGACAGGAGGGTTTTTTTTTTGTCGGAAGTCATTATCATTACACAGTTGGAGTATAGTGGGGGGGGTGGGGAGTGTTGTAGGCTGGAGGATGTTCGAGGTGGGGGGCGGGGTGAGTAGGGGGCCATGAAGGGATTTAAATATGAGGATGAGAATTTAAAATTTGAGGCGTTGGGGTGGGGCGGGGGGAACCAGAAGCCACTGGCGGTCAGCGAGGACGGGGGTGGTGGTTAACGGAGCATGGTGTAGGATAGGCTATGGGCAGCAGAGTTTTGAAACATAGAAGATAGGAGCCAGGAGTAGGCCATTCGGCCCCTCGAGCCTGCTCCGCCATTCAATGAGATCATGGCTGATCATCCAAACTCAGTACCCTGTCCCTGCCTTCTCTCCATATCCCTTGATCCCTTTAGCCTTAAGAAATATATCTAACTCCTTCTTGAATATATTTAATGAATTGGCCTCAACTGCCTTTTGTGGTAGAGAATTCCACAGGTTCACCACTCTCTGGGTGAAGAAATTCCTCCTCATCTCAGTCCTAAATGACTTACCCCTTATCCTTAGACTGTGACCCCTGGTTCTGGACTCCCCCGCCATCGGGAACATCCTTACTGCATCTAGTCTGTCTAGTCCTGTCAGAATTTTATAAGTTTCAATGAGATCCCCTCTCATTCTTCTAAACTCCAGCGAGTATAAGCCCAATCGACCCAATCTCTCCTCATACGTCATTCCTGCCATCCCAGGTATCAGCCTGGTGAATCTTCGCTGCACTCCCTCCATGGCAAGAACAAGCTGAAAAAGTGGGTGGCTTATGGGAGGCCGATCAGGAGAGCATTGGAATAATCACGCCTGGAGAGGACAAAGGAAGGGACGAGGATTTCAGTGGTAGATGGGGTAAGGTAAGAAGGTTGAACATCTGCACACTTGGTTGATGGCTTCGTAGCTAGGGAAATGGCAGGAAAGTGGTGTAGATTGAAGTGCGGCGTCCTTTTTACTGTGTTTGTTTAAACAGCAAGCACTGAATTTTGTGAGGGAACTGGGTTGGAAAAAAGTGAATGTGACAGTATGAGGAAGCTGGATTAACGTACAAAGCTGAAATGATGATCACTGAAACATGCAGAATTACTGACTGTATCTAGGGATGTTAATTCAGCTCCCTTGCACTGTCTACCTTTGTAACTCTTCCAGACCAAATCAGCAGTCATTGTTGCAGACAAAAGTATTCACATAAAGACAGGGCTAAAAGATATTCAAGCTAATTGTTCTGTTCATTTAATAGTTTTTTTGTATCATCTTTCTCAACGGTGATGTGCCTCAATAATTCCGAGACTCGAAGGTAGCAGAACAAAACAAGGCTTTTATTAACTTAGAACGAAACACGTAAGCGAGAGAGATGTCGTCCTTCTGGAGACTGGGGCTAGACTGAAAGCTAGCTTACAAACGGGGCCAGGTATGGGCGGAGCCCTACACACAGCACATTCCAGTATACAATACAATGAGGTCTGGGGGAAGGGAAATGACACTGAAACCGATCTCAGTCACAGGCAGTGATGAATGGAAATATTTCATCACATTCACCCCTTCTATAGATTTAGTCTGTTCGGGGGTTTGATCGTCCTCTGCGACCGACGTGGCTGTTGCGGTGTCGGCTGGGTGTCCCCGGTAGCCTCCTGGGTCTCTGCCGGGGGTGCCGCCAGGGTTGTTGAAGGGGTAGTTGGTGGGGGTGCCGTTGGTCGGTGTTCTTCCGGGGGTGATGAAAGAGTAGTGGGTGGGTAAGAGTTGCTGTGATCGTCGTTGCCGCTATTGCCGTGGTTGTTGTCGATGCCGGCTGGGGCGACGTCTTTTATGGACACGGTGTCCTCCCTTCCGTCGGCGTGCCGGACATATGCGTATTGGGGGTTGGCGTGGAGTAGGTGTACTGGCTCCACGAGAGGGTCCGTCTTGTGGCCCCTCACATGCCTTCGCACGAGTACCGGACCTGGGGTGGAGAGCCATGACGGCATGGATACGCCTGAGGTGGATTTCCGGGGAAAGACAAACATTCGTTCATGAGGTGTGGTATTAGTGGCCGTACACAATAGCGACCGTATCGAATGGAGCACATCCGAGAGGACTTCCTGCCAGCGGGAGATAGGGAGGCCCTTGGTCCTTAGAGCTAGAGTGACTGCTTTCCATACTGTCCCGTTCTCTCGCTCCACTTGGCCGTTACCCCGGGGGTTGTAGCTGGTGGTACGGCTCGTGGCGATCCCCCTGGACAGCATGTACTGGCGTAGCTCTTCACTCATGAAGGACGCCCCCCTATCCGTATGGATGTAGCTCGGCATACCGAACAGGCAGAACAGGCTGTTGAGGCATTTAATGACCGTGGCGCTGGTCATGTCTGGGCAGGGGAAGGCGAATGGGAACCGGGAGTATTCGTCCACAATGTTCAGGAAGTAAACATTGCGGTCGACGGACGGGAGGGGGCCCTTGAAATCTAAGCTGAGCCGCTCAAAGGGCCGTGTAGCTTTGATTAAGTGGGCTCTATCTGGGCGGTAGAACCGAGGCTTGCACTCAGCGCAAGTGCGGCAGTTCCTGGTCAGGGACCGAACTTCCTCAATCGAATAGGGTAAGTTACGGGACTTTATGAAGTGGAACAGCCGCGTGACCCCTGGGTGGCAGAGGTCGTTGTGGAGGGTCTGTAGCCGATCCCCGGTGGCGCTGGCACACATCCCTCGTGAGAGGGCGTCAGGGGATTCGTTAAGGGCCCCTGGCCGGTAAATGATGTCGTACTCGAAGGTGGAGAGCTCGATCCGCCACCTAAGAATCTTATCATTTTTAATCTTCCCCCTCTGTTTATTATTGAACATAAACGCTACCGACCGCTGGTCGGTAAGTAGGGTGAAGCGTTTGCCGGCTAGGTAGTGGCGCCAGTGGCGCACTGCCTCCACGATGGCTTGGGCCTCCTTTTCCACGGAGGAGTGTCTGATCTCGGGCCCTTGGAGGGTCCTCGAGAAGAAAGCTACGGGCCGCCCCGCCTGGTTGAGGGTGGCCGCCAAGGCGAAGTCAGACGCATCACTTTCCACTTGAAATGGAGTGTTCTCGTCCACTGCCTGTAGCGTGGCCCGCTCAATATCCTGCTTAATGCTTTTGAAGGCGGCGTGGGCCTCAGCAGAGAGCGGGAAAGAGGATGCTTTCAAGAGGGGGCGGGCTTTGTCGGAGTAGTTGGGGACCCATTGGGAATAATAAGAAAATAACCCCAGGCACCTTTTCAGGGCTTTGGGAGTGTTGGGCAGGGGCAGCTCCCGTAGGGGGCGCAATCGGTCGGGGTCTGGTCCGATTTCCCCATTCTCCACCACGCTGCCTAGTATGCAGAGGCGCGTGGTGTTGTAAACGCACTTGTCCTCGTTGTAGGTGAGGTTGAGTTTTTGTGCGGTTTTCAGGAACCTCTCGAGGTTCGAGTCGTGATCCTGCTGGTTGTGACCGCAGATGGTGACGTTGTCGAGGTAGGGGAAGGTTGCCTGCAAGTGGTGGTCATCGACCATGCGGTCCATCTCCCTCTGGAAGACCGAGACCCCATTCGTCACCCCAAAGGGGACTCTGAGGAATTGGTAGAGGCGTCCGTTCGCCTCGAAGGCGGTGTACGGGCGGTCCTCTGGTCTGATAGGGAGCTGGTGGTACGCTGACTTGAGGTCGATGGTGGAGAACACCCGGTATTGGGCGATTTGGTTCACCATTTCTGATATGCGGGGTAGCGGGTAGGCGTCTAGTAGGGTGTACCTGTTGATCGTTTGACTATAGTCGATCACCATCCGTTTCTTCTCGCTACCCCTTACCACTACCACTTGGGCGCGCCACGGGCTGTTGCTGCGTTCAATAATGCGCTCTTTCAGGAGCCTGTCTACCTCGGTCGTGATAAACCGCCTGTCCTCCCAGCTGTACCTGCTGCTTTTGGTCGCTATTGGCCGGCAGTTAGGGGTAAGGTTCGCGAATAGCGAAGGCGGCTTTACCTTCAGGGTAGCCAGACCGCACACTGTGAGGGGCGGCTGGGACCCACCGTACTTGAGCGTGATGCTTTGGTGGTTGCACTGGAAATCCAGGCCCAAGATCACGCTCGCACATAGGTTCTTCATGATTAATACTTTAAAATTATCATATACAGTTCCGTTAACGCACAATTGTACCGTGCAGTAACCCAGAATGGTCGATGTCTGGGTTTTGTCAGCCATAGAGATGGTACCCTGAGTAGGGACCACCTTTAGGGAGAGTTGTTGTGCCAGTTCTGGGTGGATAAAGCTCTCCGTGCTTCCACTGTCAATTAAGCATTTAACCCGGCACCCGTTTACCTCGATGTCCACCATTGATCTGGATAGCGGGTGCGGCCTGGTCTGGTCCACTGTGACCGATGCCACTGTAGGGCCCTGATCGATACAAGATGGCGTCCACGCTGTCTGCTCACAAGATGGCGGACCCCACGAGGTTGGGCAAGATGGCGTCCAAGATGGCCGCTCCCACGGCGCACACGCGGCGGTGGCGGGTTTTCCGGCGGTTGGTTTTCCGGCGGGGTTCCCTCTGCACACCTTCCCGAAGTGCCCCTTCTTACCGCACTTAAAGCAGGTGGTGCCTTTCGCCGGGCACAGGTTTCTGGTGTGCTTTGGCTGCCCGCAGAAGTAGCAGTTGGGTCCCTGACGCGTCGCGGCTGTCGTAGGGCTTCTGGGGGGAGAGCGGGGCCCAGCCGGTGTCGGGCTGTCGGGCGGGGAAGATGCCTTCCAAGATGGCGGCGCCCTCGGTGCACACGTGGCGGCGTGGACGGCGCGGGCTGAAGAGTAGGCGTCCGAGTTTCTCTGGGCCACATCCAGGGATCGCGCGGTGTCCGCAGCCTGTTTCAGGTCCAACCCCGTTTTTTCCAGCAGTCTTTGCCGGATGTAAGTGGAGCTGAGGCCTGTGATGAAGGCATCGCGAACAAGCTCGTCAGTGTACACTGCGGCTTTTACATCTCGGCACTTGCAGTCTTTGCCAAGCATTTTCAGGGTGCTTAGGAACTCCTCCACCGATTCCCCAGTTCGCTGTGCGCGGGTGGCGAGCAGGTGCCTAGCATACACCTCATTCGTAGGCTGCTGGTAATGCGCCTTTAAGATGTCGCAGGCGGCCAGGTGCGTCTCGGCGTCTTGGATGAGGGGGTAAACCCGGTGGCTTACCCAATTCCGCAGAATTCCGAGTCTCATCCTTGCAGCGTCTTTGACGGCTGCGGAATTGTCCAGGAAGAATTCCATACACTCAAACCAGTGTCCGAAGCGTGCTGATGCGTCCGGAGCATGTTGATCCAAATCCAAACGTTCGGGTTTCAGGAGTTGATCCATAGTGTTGAAAATAAGTTAATAAAATTGATGTGCCTCAATAATTCCGAGACTCGAAGGTAGCAGAACAAAACAAGGCTTTTATTAACTTAGAACGAAACACGTAAGCGAGAGAGATGTCGTCCTTCTGGAGACTGGGGCTAGACTGAAAGCTAGCTTACAAACGGGGCCAGGTATGGGCGGAGCCCTACACACAGCACATTCCAGTATACAATACAGCACATTCCAGTACACAATACAATGAGGTCTGGGGGAAGGGAAATGACACTGAAACCGATCTCAGTCACAGGCAGTGATGAATGGAAATATTTCATCACAAACGGTCTAACTGCTGTTCCCATAAGTACACCTTTATCGCCTGATCAGAAAAGGCATCTGCTCTTGCCAAGATGCATTCCAAGACTTTCAGCCATAAACTAGGCTGGGGGGGAGGGGGAGCCGTGGGAGCTGCTCAATCGAGTTTGGTCTGCATTGTTATGTCATGCTGATCCGATATCAGCTTCTTGAGCCATCTGAAGAACACACTTATTTTCAAGATAGAGCTGGTAATCTCTTGGTCGATCATTCATCACTGGAGACAACCATACGCATGAGCTGCTTAATCACATTCAGCTGGCTTCTGTTAATGGTGACAATTGGTGCGTATATTGTTTGGACTTGTTCAGGAGGTTAATGCATAACCTCAGTTTTCTCGCGTTTTTGAAATAATTGTCCCCCTCTGTTTTCCGCGGGTTTCAAAATGTACACTTCTATTGGGAAGCTCGATGTTTTCTTTCCCATTTCAAATCAAATAGTATCTCCTGCAATTTACAGATTTAATTTAGGAGTCTGCGATGATAACTCAAATGTTGAAATTCCCATTAATCTAGAAGTTTGATCTCCACACCCACAAAGGGGAAATGTGCAGTCTATTGAGATTCTAAAACGCCTTGCTTGTGCCTAGGAACTGGATCCGTTCATTAATTGAATCGGTGTTATTTATAATGGAATAAACCAGCGCCCCTTGATCAAAGAAAACATCTGCTAATTAAATCCATGAGTCAACCTGATCTGAGATAAAGCAGCCCATTTGAACATTAAAGCCGAGAACTGAAGAAGTGCTGTCGACTGCACACGCTGATATAAAGCAGAGGGCCCCCTTAATCTCAACGGCATCGGTGAGCTGCATTTTTGTTGGTCCTGCGGGGGCTGCATGTGCCTCGCCACTTGCCTCGACACAGAGCTGGGTTCCATAACCTTGTCGTCATCAGGCATTGGGTTTTCCAGTCTCTAGTGGGCTTTGATTTGAGGTAGCAGCAGGAATGAAGGTAAATAGGAGAGTGTGCGGTGCATGGCAGTCTTCCAGAACCCTAATTTAAATGCAACAGTGTCCAGGGAAAATGACCAATTCAGACTTTTGACACATGCTTGTTTTAACTGATAGGGTGTTTGTGTTTTTGTACTTCGTGAAAAGAAAAAAAGCAGCTTCATTTTGTCAGACTTTTTGCACTCCGAAGCTGTTCAGTGTGCGTTTGATTAATGACAGTATTAGAATAATTGTACACTGCAGAACTCCTAATGAGTGCAGCTGCCACTTTTTTTTGATTCAGTTAAGATACCATTAGTGAACATTGCCAATGTAAACAAATGTGTCCTGTAATTAATTTTCAATGTACAGTCCACATACTGTAAAGTTGCATGTTCGGAGTTCTGTCTGGCTTTTTGACACCACAATTATGGTGCTGTTTTCCAGCAGTTAATGAGCCACGGTGTGTTTGATATAAATGGTTCCTTGTTCGCTGTGCTAACTCTCTTGGGATGCTAATGTGTCCAGCTCAATTGAAGTTTACAGCATCGAGGTAAAAGTCTTCATAGTAGTCGAGCATACGGATGCAATGGGTTAATGTGTGTTGAGTCGTCTGCCTACGTTTAGATCTACTCATTTTACCAATTTCACTTGTCAAGATTGTTGGCCTTCAAGGAGCCTTATTCAGCTTGGAGGCCTGTTGGATTGAGAGTGGGGAATAATGACTGCAATACAGAGGTCAAAAGTAACTCCCATGAACTTAGCTGTTTCTGTCGAGGCATGTTTTGGATTTGTTGAAAGATTATAGGATTATATGTTTGAATGTATCTGGACCGGAAGTGACCATCTTCCTCCCCTCTTTCTCCCCCCCCCCCCCCACATAAGCACAAGAAATAACAAGTCCCAGCTCTTATTCAAAATCGTGCCATGGGATCTTTTACGTCCACCTGAGAGAGCAGACGGGGCCTCGGTTTAACGTCCCATTTGAAAGACGGCACCTTCGACAGTGCAGCACTCCCTCAGTACTGCACTGGAGTGTCAGCCTAGATTTTTGTGCTCAAGTCTCATGGTGTGGGATTTGAACCCACAACCTTCTGACTCGGGGGAGAGTGCTACGGCTGACACTGAGGATGGCTTGCTTATCTGTAGTTACAACAACATGTACCTATGGTATTGTGTTACTGTGCACAAATAGAGTAGGCTAAGATGGCCAGTATCAGTCTCCATATTTCTTTAGTCTTGGGTTGCTTGGCTTGATTTTTTTTTTTAATTCCCTGAATACTTTGTAAAGAGTTGATGTTAATTAAATTATTTGTATTTTGCTGCAGTAGGTTATCATCAGTAAAAGTAACCTGGTTAACCACAGGCTGAGCGCTGGTTAAAATAGAGGCATCAGTTTGGACAGTAAACTGGGTTTTGGTCATATCACACACCTGCATTTAGCGGGAATGAGTTCCTTGTTTCTCCAATCTACATAATCCATAGCAAAACCTCGTGCAAATATTAGTCGTGCTTTTGCAAGCTACAGTGTTATTTCTTAGACTGTCGGCAGGTCCAGAGAAATGTTTGCCCCCCTGTGAAGTTGAAATAAATATGCATTAAAATTATCCAAATGTTGGCAGTATATTTATTGCAAACACATTTTCAAAATAATGGAACATTTGCAGTATATAGTTCTGACTACTGTATCTATCTTCCTTTTCCTTAATTTTGTTTTCCTGTTATTCCTCTTTCCAGTTTTTATTGTTTTAACTTTAACGCTACTCATTTCTTTCTAATCTAACTTAATTTGTTATTCGTAGACTCGTAAAAGAATGAATTCTAAATTCCTTTTCTTTTCCTCCTGGCTCCTGCGTTCCATTTTGGAGGTGAGGGCACCTTTTTTAAAAGGACTCTGACGCCTCGATTTCAAAATCTGCATCTTTGTTTTCAAATCCCTCCATGGCCTCGCCCCCTCCCTATCTCTGTAATCTCCTGCAGCCCCACAACCGCCGCCCCCCCCCCCCCCCACCCAACTCCGAGATATCTGCGCTCGTCTAATTCTGCCTTCTTGAGCACCCCTGATTATAATCGCTCAACCATTGGTGGCCGTGCCGTCTGTTGACTCGGCCCTAAGCTCTGGAATTCCCTCCCTAAACGTGTCAGCCGTGGCTCAGTGGGTAGCACGCTCGCCTCTGAGTCAGAAGGTTGAGGGTTCAAGTCCCACTCCAGGGATTTGAGCACATAAAGCTAGACCGACACTCCCAGTGAAGTGCTGAGGGAGTGCTGCACTGTCGGAGGTGCTGTCTTTCAGATGAGATGTTAAAAGAGGCCACGTCTGCTCTCTCAGGTGAACATAAAAATCTCGCGGAACTATTTCAAAGAAGAGCAGGGGAGTTCTCCCCGGTGTCCTGGCCAATATTTATCCCTCAATCAACACCACTAAAAACAGATTATCTGGTCATTATCACATTGCTGTTTGTGGGAGCTTGCTGTGTGCAAATTGGCTGCCGCGTTTCCTACATTACAACAGTGACTACACTTCAAAAGTACTTCATTGACTGTAAAGCGCTTTGAGACGTCCGGTGGTCGTGAAAGGTGCTATATAAATGCAAATCTTTTTTTCTAAACCTCTCCTCCTTTAAGATGCTCCTTAAAACATCTTCTCTTCTTAGGCAGTCCCTCGGAACCGAGGATGACTTGCTTCCACATTAAAAATGAGTTCTCAGGTAACTGAGTCCAATGCGGGACCTACAGTCTGTCACAGGTGGGACAGACGGTGGTTGAAGGGGCGGGTGGGTGGGGTGCTTGAGTTGCTGTGCGCTCCTTGCACTGCCTGCGCTTGGCTTCCGCTTGCTCCCGGCGAAGAGACTCCAGGTGTTCGGCGCCATCCCGGATGCCTCTCCTCCACTCTGTGCGGTCTTGGGCCAGGGATTCCCAGGTGTCGGTGGAGATGTTACACTTTTTCAAGGAGGCTTTGAGGGTGTCCTTGAAGCGTTTCCTCTGCCCACCTGGGGCTCTCTTGCTGTGCCGATGCTCCGAGTAGAGCGCTTGTTTTGGGAGTCTCGTATCGGGCATGCGGACAATGTGACCCGTCCATCGGAGCTGATCGAGCGTGGCCAAAGCTTTGATGCTGGGGATGTTGGCCTGAGCGAGAACACTGACGTTGGTGCGCCTATCCTGCCAATGGATTTGCCGGATCTTGTGGAGGCAGCGTTGGTGGTACCTCTCCAGTGCTTTGAGGTGCCTGCTGTACATGGTCCATGTCTCTTTGACGAAGCTTTTGGTCACTTGCCCTAATTTCTCCTTGCGTGGCTCGGTGTCAACTTTTTTGCCTTACAATACTCCTGTGAAGCGCATTGGGATGTTTTACTACGTTTAAAGGCGCTATATAAATACAAGTTGTTGTTGACTGAAAACCAAAGGTTTTTTTTTTCAGCCTCTGATTCTCAGTCAATGAAAGCCCTTTTTAAAAACAACCGAAAATCAGCACCATTGTGCCGTAGACATGCTTCAAGTCCGTCTTTGAGTGGCAATGTATCGAAGCCAGAAGCTCTGCTGCCAGACGAATAGACTCCTTAGCCGCAGTAAACCGATCGCAGTAAATGAATGCAGTACGAGCTATTCATTTTCGTCGCAAATTTCTCTCCCATTCCCCAGCATTATTTCTGCCGTTCACTATATTATTGTGGGGGAATCCAAAACTAGGAGTCATAAATAGAGGATAGTCACTAAATAAATTCAATAAGGAATTCAGGAGAAACTTCTTTACCCAGAGAGTGGTGAGAATGTGGAACTCGCTGCCACAAGGAGTAGTTGAGGCGAATAGCAGAGATGCATTTAAGGGGAAGCTGGATAAGTACATGAGGGCGAAAGGAATAGAAGAATATGCAGATAGGGTTGATGAAGTGAGGTGGGAGGAGGCTCGTGTGGAGCATAAACAGCAGCCTAGACCTTTTGGGCCGAATGGCCTGTTTCTGTGCTATAAATTCTATTAAATTTTGCATCTGTTTTTTCTGAAGTACTTGCTGCAATCTTTCTCATTTTAAAAAAAAAATTAAAAAAAATGAATGTTCATGATTTATCATTTCTAATCCCAGGTTCACAACTATTACCGCGGCAGTGGAGGAAGCATGAGCAAGGCTCAAGAAGAATGGACCACAGGCGCGTGGAAGAACCCGCACGTGCAGCAAGCAGCCCAGCAAGCCGCTGTAGGCGCAGTGCAGGGAACCACGCAAAGCCCGCAGTACACCGAGTATTCGGACACTCCCAACTACGCATACAACAACCAGATGTAAGCCCCCCCCCCCCACCCTGCATTAACACACCTCGCCAGTTTACAGAGTCTCTCCTGGTTTCAGGATCAGTTAGGAAATGCAAAAATGTGGGGGGGGTTTTCCCCGTTACGTATCATTCAGAGATTTAAGAGCTCTGTGCTCTGGAAAAAAAAAACGGCTAATATTTGTGGTGTACACTAGAAACCAAAACCGTGGTTGCTGTAGAACAATGTGCAAATACCTTTTTAAAAGATGTGATGTTATTGATAATTGAAAGTGTTTGTGGTATAGGTCACTTCCAAGAAAAATCACACGCGCGCGCACATACACACAAAAAGTAATATCTGGTAGTCTAATAACAGTGACGCCAGACCATAACACTAGGAATAATCAGGTCTTTTCTGGATGGGTGCCGAAGAATTCGCTGCCCGTATGACACTCCCAGTATTGATGATGTTAGTTGTGATGTATTTTAGAGCAGCGTTGTGGTTACCCCCAAGACTCTTCTGTGAAATGCTTATTTGTATTATCCAGAGTATGGCGATAATGTAATGGCACTAAATAACAAATGGCCCCCGAATAGTTTGACAAGGTCCATTTATCATAACTTGTAACTGGACAGTGATCCACCACGTATCTGCAAGGACCGTGACTCCTAAAGGGAAGTACGTGTGAGTCTGTCCTGAGCGCACCATGGATCATAAACTAGGTTCTGAACACTTCACATACATGCTCCTTACACTCCACCCTAATTAGACCCTTCAATGGGCAAGCTTCTAAACTTTCCAAATGAATTTCTCACACCGATTATTGTAGACTAGAGTTCTACAGAATGGTTTAATTTCAAATTATATGTGGAATAAACAACAACATTTGTAACCACCCTATTTTGATGGTTCAAATACTCCCAAAGTACTTATTGAGCCAGCCCAGACAACACATAGGAAAATTAAGCTTGATATGCTTATGCTCCAGATTGTTTTCCTATCCTGTGCACTTGCTAAAGTGAGATTTAATTTGGAGAGTTTTTATATAAGAAATAGTTTTGCTTGTTTAATGGATTTCAATTATTTATGTGCTGTTCATATGTGAAACGTCTGGATTTTTAATTTGTGTTCTTGCATTTTGCTTCAGTTGCAAACATGATCATATATGTTTTTTTTTAAAAAAAAAAACACTGTCTTCATTAAACTTCTCAGGAATTTGGTTTGAGTCTGAATGAACCACATCTTTGCAATTTAGGCAGGCTTTGCTTTGCATATGTGGACTTTGAGGGCTGGAACAGGTTGTGTTCTTAGTTTGTTTCACTTTAACCATTATTTTTATATACTCTAGCTTATAGCACACTGAAGTGTCTGCGCACTTTATGTCCGGAAAGTGTCGAAGCTTTTGATTCCCAAAGGAAAAGTGAGAACAGCAGCACACAACACAGTAGAGAAATGTCAGTAAATATACTGATAATGTTGCTGCTTCCTTTCCCTATCGTTTAATATTGGCCTTTCTTCTATCCCATTCCTAGGCTTTTATCTCCACGTAGCTCCTTCAGATAGGGTCTAAGAGAGAGAGCACCCTGGAGAACTACTGATATAGTGAGCAAAAGATGGCTCTGGGGCAAATACACATTAAACACAGGGCTGTTAGACTTGGGACTTGAGTATACAACTACAAGCAATAAATATAGTTTTTCTTGCATCTCCATTGCTGCAGTCTGCATGTTTAGGGGGGGGGGGAATCAATTTAGTTTCCAATTGAGGCTTCAATTTAATTTCAAAATCTGTCTCCGACATGTATAGAAATTAATTTTGGTATCCACGATTCATCCCTGATGATACACGATCAGCATTGAAGTCTGTCAAGCCATTAAGAAATGCAGTAGCACTCGCCAGTATATGAGGCCGAAACATGGTGGGCAGGTTCAGCAGCACTAAACTTAACGTGAGGAGCAAGGAAACATATGGAATTTGAGATACTTGCACATGGAAAAAAAATATTTGACTTGGAATCAATTCAAGAAAGCACCCATTCCTGCTTATTTACAGACTTATACAAATTTCCAAAATTAATCTTGATCAGTATTGTGAAGAGATTTCTTATTTGCTAAGCTGCCGTGATGTTCAAATCAAAAACGGTTCATTCGTATTTGGGAAGAGGCATAAAGTGAATTAATTTTCTATAATGTTAAATATAATCTGAGATTAGAAAGGAACCAAGTTTAAAATTATTGTGTGAATTCGAATCGAGCGTATGAGGTGTACATAAGAGTATTTAAGCTGTTTATTCAAGCTGTAACTGTGGTGATAGTGCGGGCTTAGTGCAAGTCGTGTAAATGGTCTGTAGGTGCATGTGTTCTAGTTGGTTTGTCTCTGCTATTTTGGGTTACACACGTACTTTTGAGGTCGCTGTGACTTCCTGCTTTTACCTGGGAACTACGGGAATATGTGGTTCAAAAACTCGAAGCAGTATCTGGATTGTACATAACTTGTCAACGTGCATCTTTTTAAAAAGTGGATTTACTTGAAAACAACATCCCCTCTGCTCTGGCCACTGTATCTTTCTTACTTTCTAAATCCGACATTTGGGAAATTGTTTATCCTAAAGCCACTATTGTTTTTTTTTAAATGCATGATAGAATTTGGCATTCCTGATGCTGGAATAATGTTCAAATTTATATTTTGCAGATACTAGCACTTAGAAAATGTTCTGCCTGTATAAAAGTGAGAATTCTGACCTGAAAATTTGCAGCACTTTGAGTGTAACTACGTTTAAGTAAAAGATAGATGCTGTCTCCATTGCATTATAGGAATGAGTAATGGTTAAATAAATGTTGCACACTTGTGGTTTACAAAGCATCTGCACATTACAAATTATGCAGCCCACTGTATGTTTCTCAGTAAGATTGTTTTTGGAGTTGTTTCATCAGCTTGAAAATTTGCTGTAAATAGTTGAAGTGATTTGTAAGATATTCTTGTTTGTGAAAATTACAATAGACTTCAGTGGTGGTCACTTTATTTAACATTGTTCAAACTGCTGCTTGATTATATGCAGAAATCCTTGCCATAAATTCCTAATATTGACAGCCCTCTTTTTAATGTCCTTCAGAATTAGTTCAAGTACTTCATTCCACCCTAGGCACAAAACAATGTGCTGTGTAGTAATCAAAAATGAATGCACTTTTTCTCATTGTTATCCCTTAACTACAGGGGGATTACATTGTGTTCTGTCATGTTACAGAATCTTAAAATGCCCATATATAACTATGTAAAGTACTTGCTTGGATAAGATGTTTGCGTCTGTATGAAGCCATTTATCTACCACTAGGACCAAGTGACTATTGCCTGCACCTCAATATCCTGCAAGTGAGCACGGGGTATTGGCTTAACTCAGTAGAGAAAAGCTGTTATTTTTCTGTTTTATCTTCAAATAATTGGATTTGCCACATGAATTTATAATCGCACATTAATGAGAATTGATTTTCAGTATTTAAAATAACTTAGCCATAGTGATGACGGAGGGGATTTGGCATGGCCTGCTGATGGTAACTACTTGTCGCCATAACTGAAGGATGCCTGGAGCCAAAAATCTTTTCATTCCGCACCATTTAAAGGTGCCTGATTGCAGACACACTGGGGTAAAATTTCTCAAGTCTCTGCCGACACGCAGATAGCTCACCTGTTCCCGGCGGGGTATCAGAAAATCGCTAGCACATTAGCTGCATTTATTCCCCATCACAGAATTCAGTGGATGGATAAGCAGGGAGCTGCAATTTTCCGATAAACACGAGTGGTGGGCGAGGTACCCCACTGCTGGCCCAGACTCTCAAGATTCAGCCAAACCACTGTGCTGATAACCTTATTTATTTTCGATTCTTGCGCGCCAATGTATGTTGGAATATACGAAAGCAAAATACTGCGGGTGCTGGAAATCTGAAATAAAAACAAAATGCTGGAAATACTCAGCAGGTCAGACAGCATCTGTGGAGAGAGAAACAGAGTTAACGGCTCAGGTCGATGACCCTTCGTCAGAACTATTTCTGACGAAGGGTCATTGACCTGAAACGTTAACTCTGTTTCTCTTTCCACAGATGCTGCCTGACCTGCTGAGTATTTCCAGCATTTTCTGTGTTTATGTTGGAATATATCCTGTCTTACAAACACTTGCTGTGCTTTGAAGTGTAAATATTGCCATTTTTATGTTTCCTGAACGAACCCTGGCCATGCAGTAGGCTTGTGTTGAAATTCTATGATCCATCCCTATAGCATTAACTACAGTTATATTTAATGGAACATTGAAAACAGAATCGTGTGAATGTTCACTGTCGTTTTTAATCCTTTTAATTTGCCCAGTTCTGTTTATTCGCAGTGATCCAATTCACATTTTTTTTGTCGGTGTATACTTCCGAGTCCGAGCACTGCCCAGATGTGAACGTTCACTAACTCAGCGATAGCTTGAACTCCCTTTTTCTTTTCTTGGTTATAATTAGTTCAATTTATTTTTAATTTTTTTAATTCTTCAAACCTGATTATAAGTTTTGAGTCCAGGAAAGGCAATGTTTTGCATCCATCAGGGATCCCAACACACTGTCTACAACATTTGAGATTGGTGAAGTTGCTTACAATTAAGGTTTTTTTTGGTGAACCAGTTTAAATTGAGCAACTAACTTGCTTAGATCTAGTCCCTTTCATTTGGCCAAGGAACATTTTTTTTATGACTCTTGTTTTTGCTTTCAACTGCAATTGCAGTCACTTTTTTTTTTAAAGATGAACATTCCCTTGCCCAACTGTCTAGAGTTATCATTGTAAAGACTGTTTTAAAGATACCAATTCCAATTGATTTTCAAAGGCCAGGATCCAGGAATGTGTGTTCCTCCTCTCCACCAGTTACCTGCAGATTATGGCATGCTGGTAACCACTTACTAAATGTTGCATATTGTGGAAAAACCTCGGTTTGAGTACAGGAAACTTTTTTTTAATCCGGGACCGACGTGGTGCCAGTTCATCAAAAATTCCGGATAACCAAAAGCTATAGTAAAAGATACGGAGCTGAGCGCTCTGTATAAAGCAACAAACCCTGTTGCTTAGCAACAGGTTCAGAACAATGGCCACAAGTTCCAAGCATCTCTGTAGCTTAGCAACAGCTGCAGCCACACCCTTGCACAGCAACAGATCGATGAAGGCAAGTAATAAAACTTAACCTGAACCTCCTACTGAATTTTGCCGGTTAACCGAGATTTCCAGTTATTTAGGTGCTGGTAAATTGAAAGTTTCCTGTAATTGAAATCTGAATATGGGTTAATCCCAGGCAGAGGGTTGTGTTAGAGTAAACTTAAGTCGAGCAAATCATGACACGAAATGAAAAATGTAGCCATTATATTAAAAAAAAACATTTTGCCATTTGAGAAATGTGAGCTGCCATGTCTACAGAATTACAGTGAATAATTTTTCACCACCCAGAAGCACTTTCAAATTTGTAAATGTATTAAAAAAAAAAGATAACAAGATACTAATCTTGCTTCATTAGGACTCTGTTGTGTGCTGGGGTACATGGAAAGTTGTATCTCTAATGGTGACTTTTGGGAGTTTAATTTGGTGATAAAGTCAAGGCATTAGAATTAATTCAGTATTGATGTTCAGTATCTTAATTTTGAATAATTTGGTATAATGTTTTCTTTTTTACATCCTAAGCTTATGCAAATACATCGATACATGTCCCCCTATTAACCCGGGTACTGCTGTCTTGGTCAGTTACTTACAGTAGCCCTGGGGGTAGTTTGGTATTGTTTAACCCCTAAATTACACTCATTCTGACTGCACAGTGCAATCCATTAACCGATCCCTCTGCGACTTCGAAAAGGGCATTTCTACAAAAAAAAAGCTAAAGAATTTACTGTTTGTGTGTTATTTAATAGCGGCTGTGCTGATACATATGCTACCTAGAAAGTATTGTCTGTATTGTTTTCTCACTTTTTACAGTACAGTGATTCTTCAAAATGGAGCATCTTACCTTTTTTTCCTATTGAGAAATTATATCACTGTCATTCCAGTACGTCAATGTCATTCTGGAGAAATAAATGGTAAAACCCAGTTTGGTTTATCTTGTTCTGTCTTTGAAGTTGAGTTTGAATTCTTACTCCCATCTCACCAGAATAATATGACTCCATCAATACAAATATACATACACCTGTCTTCAGAATAGTTATTTAATGGTACCAATTGCTATGGCTGGCCTAATTAGGAATTGCCTGCTGCTGCTAAATGCAAGTTGGAATACAGTGCTAGAATTCCTTTTTCAAATGTGTTCCATTATTTGGAATGATCCCTGATTTTAGGTTGTGGAAGTTGCCACTCCTGGGCCTCAAAAATCTCATTCTAAACAAAAGCAGAAGCCTTGGCCAACCAGTCCCAAAGAGGAAATAACAGAAAATGCTGGAAAAACGCAGCAGGCCAGGCAACATCCGTGGAGAGAGAAACAGAGTCAACGTTGCGGGTCGAAACCCTTCGTCAGGACTGAAAAAGCACAGGAAATGAACCAGATTAAAAGGCCAGTTTAGGGGCTGGGAAATGGGAATGAGAACACAAAAGAGAAGTGAAGAGACATGAAGAGGTATTCAAAACGAGACGAGATGGTGATGGGACTAGTGGAGACAAAAGACGGCTCTAGATTAGGTGTGAAATGCGCTGGCAGAATGGGAGACAGCTGCCATGTGGGAGAGAGGAAAAAAAGGGGGGGGGGGGAAAGAGCCAAAACAAAGGTGTGAATAAAAAATAAGTAAAAATGTAATGGGGGCCGAGGTTATGATCTGAAATTGTTGAACTCTATATTAGTCCAGAAGGCTGTCAAGTGCCTAATCGGAAGATGAGGTGCTGTTCCTCGAGCTTATGCTGGGTTTCTGTGGAACAATGCAAAGAGGAATTCAGTTGCATATTTTCTAAGTGTAGATAGTACTCCAAACTCATTGCCAATATTTTTAGAACTTCAATGTTAAACATTTTTTTTTGGGGGGTGGGGGGGGGATGGTGGGGAGAGAGAAAGCCCTCTGGGTGAAATATTTAGTTGACATCTGTATTTGCCATTGAAAATAGGGAAGAGATTGACCCACTCAGCTATTACGCAACCTGTAAAGGGGGGGCGGGGGGAAATGCTGCTAATGAATAGAAATAATGAGCACATTTTTATAAATGGCCCCTAAATGTGGCAGCAATTCACGCAATAAAGTTAAGTTCTATAGTAATGGACCTACTAACAATTATTTCATGCCCTTTAAAATGTAGTGAGGTTCTTAACTTTCAATCCTCCCTCAAAATCAGTTCGTAGAAAAATGACTGTGACCAAACCTGCTACGGGGAGCTTTTTAGACTGAGCCTGTAGCTTAAACTGCCCAATAATACTAAGGTGACAATGTGACTCCGAGACCATGGAGGATAGCTGATGGGGATTTGGGAATGGCACACTGCTCCAGTTACAGATGGACTTGAGACTACGGTTAAACCATATCGTTGTGGCAGGTTAGAATTTGTGTCTGGCCATGCTACCTGGTCTGACCATTACGCTGGCCAAATGCAAAAGCATTCAATTCCCCTGCCTTATATCCCTAATCTTATTTATATATACTGTGTGTGTGTATATATATGTATGTGTATATATATATATATACACACACAGTATATATAAATTTATTAAGTATATATAAGTTAGTCTCCCAGGTTGAATTTATCTAGCCAATGTTGCCAAAAGATGCATCTTAACTCATGGAGCATCTGAACACACGTCAGTATTTTCAATTTCTATACACTGCAAACAGATTTCCAAAGAGTACAATTGGACCCATTCTTAGTAAATGCTGCCACAGCGTTCTTGGAATGTAATGTCTCGATGTTGTAAATTTGCAGTTTAGTCAATTAAAGGTAATGTGCTATGAAATGCAACTCCATTGGTGTCCATGATAGAGTGGCTAAGTAACCATCGCTTTAGAAAATATGTTTGCTCATTAACCGGAAGATTGCAGTCGATGCTTGGGCTAGGGAAATGCTGAATGCATCTGCAGTTCTGAACATACGGCCAACTGGGAGGAGAAAAAAAAAGAAAGCGGTCAGTTCAACTCTGCTTAACACTATACTGTTTCTAGAGATGAGAAGAGTGAGCGTTTGTCCTAGCCTTTCCTGTATAATGTACTAAAACCACGAGGCACATTTCTCAGTACTGATGCACAAGCTATAACTTCAAGCCTGACTTCCTGACATTCAATTCAGTATGCGCAGTACGACATAAAAAAATAATGCACTAGCGTTAACTTTTGGAACAATCCAGATTATTATTTTTCTATGCCTGATGTGTTTTTACACATGGCTGTGGGATCAACTCGGCAAAAGCTACTGAATCGAACGGCAACATGTCCTGCTGATGCTACAAATGTTGAAATCTTATGCGAGTACTTGTTTCCATTAGCAAGAAGGCTGGCTGAGCAAACTGTCTTCCAGATCAATACTGCTCTGTGCCCAGTAGATGAAGAAGTGCATCTGCTGGTACTCAGCAAGGAATAAGAAATGGCTCCGTTCAATGCTGGCCAATTACCAAAACAGTAGTTGATTTTGAGCAGCGCCCTTCCAATCGGCAGCAATACTTCCTTGCCAAGGTTTAGCTGCCCGTGTCTTAGCCACCCGCAGTTCTATTTTTATCATTATCACTATCCAGAGACTTGAGCACAAAAAACTAGGCTGACACTCCCAGTGCAGTGCTGAGGCAGTCCCTCGGAACCGAGGATGACTTGCTTCCACATTAAAAATGAGTTCGCAGGTGACTGCTGAGTCCAGTGCGGGACCTACAGTCTCTGTCACAGGTGGGGCAGATGGTGGTTGAAGGGGCGGGTGGGTGGGGTGCCTGGGTTGACGTGTGCTCCTTGCGCTGCCTGCGCTTGGCTTCCGCTTGCTCCCGGCGAAGAGTCTCGAGGTGTTCGGCGTCTTCCCGGATGCTTCTCCTCTACTTTGTGCGGTCTTGGGCCAGGGATTCCCAGGAGTCGGTGGGGATGTTACACTTTTTCAAGGAGGCTTTGAGGGTGTCCTTGAAACGTTTCCTCTGCCCACCTGGGGCTCTCTTGCCGTGCTGGAGCTCCGAGTAGAGCGCTTGTTTTGGGAGTCTCGTATCGGGCATGCGGACAATGTGACCCATCCATCGGAGCTGATCGAGCGTGGTCAGAGCTTTGATGCTGGGGATGTTGGCCTGAGCAAGAACACTGACGTCGGTGCGCCTATCCTGCCAATGGATTTGCAGGATCTTGCGGAGGCAGCGTTGGTGGTACCTCTCCAGTGCTTTGAGGTGCCTGCTGTACATGGTCCATGTCTCTGAGGCATACAGCAGGGCAGGTATCACTGCTGCCCTGTAGACCATGAGCTTGGTGCCGGGTTTGAGGTCTTGGTCTTCAAACACACTCTTCCTCAGGCGACCGAAGGCTTCACTGGCACACTGAAGGCGGTGTTGGACTTCGTCGTCGACATCTGCCCTTGTTGACAGTAGGCTCCCGAGGTATGGAAAGTGGTCCACGTTGTCCAAGGCCTTGTCGTGGATTTTGATAATCGGGGGGGCAGCACTGTGTGGCGGGGGCAGGTTGGTAGAAGACCTTTGTCTTACGGATGTTTAGTGTAAGGCCCATGCTCTCGTATGCTTCGGTGAAGGTGTTTACGATGGTTTGGAGTTCGACCTCCAAGTGAGCGCAGACGCAAGCATCGTCTGCATATTGTAATTCAATGACAGAGGATGGGACGACCTTGGATCTGGACTAGAGGCGACGGAGGTTGAACAATTTCCCGTTTGTTCTGTAAATTAGCTCCACTCCAGCGGGGAGCTTACTGAGGGTGAGATGGAGCATTGCAGCAAGGAAGATTGAGAACAGCGTTGGTGCGATGACATAGCCTTGCTTGACCCCGGTTCATACGTGAATTGGGTCTGTGGTGGAACCGTTGGTCAGGATCACAGCTTGCATGTCGTTGTGAAGCAGGCGGAGGATAGTGACAAACTTTTGAGGGCAGCCTAATTTGAGGAGGACACTCCATAATCCCTCACGGTTGACCGTGTCGAAGGCCTTTGTGAGATCAGTGCTGAGGGATTGCTGCACTGTCGGAGGTGCCGTCTTTCGGATGAGACGTTAAACCGAGGCCCCCGTCTGCCCCCTTAGGTGGATGTAAAAGATCCCATGGCACTATTTTGAAGAAGAGCAGGGGAGTTCTCCCAAGGCCCTGGCTAATATCCCTCAATCAACATCGCTAAAAAACATTATCTGGTCATTATCACATTGCTGTTTGTGGAAGCTTGCTATACGCAATTGCCTGCCATGGTTCCTACCTTTATAACAGTGACTACACTTCAATGTACTTAATTGGCTGTAAAGCGCTTTGGGACGTCCTAGGGTCGTGAAAGGCGCTGTAAGTTTTTTTTTCATTTTCCTAATCCCAGACCCTTCCAGCTACCTGAGTGTGGAGATGTTCATTCATCAATCTGAGCTAGACTCGGGGGCCCAGAACACACAAGTGATGGAGATCCTGGTCCATTGAAATAAATGTGAGGCTGCCCTAAAGTCTTTGAACTTGGGACAGTCTCCATCACACTCGGACATGTGGTCACCTTGCATTACTTGGTAACTTTCCAGTAACCTTCCGTCATTTTCAGATGAAGGAAGAAAAGATAGTTTGCTCACTTTATCTGGGGACACTAGTAATGGCTTTTCTGATTATATTTAAAAAAAACTTGGTTAGCTATTTTCTTATTGACTGACCTGACTGCCCTGCTGTGCAATTAAAGACTTTCTCAGCATAATTAGTTATATTGCATGACCACGTGGTCTTTGAGTATAATTGGATGTGATTGTGGTCCTCTGTCATTTTGTAACTGGAAAACAATTGTGTGGTCTCATCAATGCTCTTTGAATTCTATTAGCATCTTCTTTGAATAGCACTCTATTAACAACTTAAACACTGTTTTATTTGCTTCAGTAATTGGTCCCATGTGATGGGGCAACACTTGGTTGACTAGCAAACAAATATTTTTCCAACTAATTTATATAGAACTAGCTGGAGTGCCCGGCGGTGCCAAGGGATTTTTGAGGGCATGTTGTTGGAAGAGAGAGAGAGAGAGAGAGAGACGGGGGTGGGGGGAGTAGAGAGAGAGACTGCGGGGGGAGAGAGAGAGAGAGAGACGGGGGGGGAGAGAGAGAGAGAGAGAGAGGGGCGGGGGGGAGAGAGAGAGGGGGGGGGGGGAGAGAGAGGGGGGGGGGGAGAGAGAGGGGGGGGGGGGAGAGAGAGGGGGGGGGGGGGGGAGAGAGAGGGGGGGGGGGGGAGAGAGAGGGGGGGGGGGGGGAGAGAGAGGGGGGGGGGGAGAGAGAGGGGGGGGGGGGAGAGAGGGAGGGGGGGGGAGAGAGGGGGGGGGAGAGAGGGGGGGGGGGAGAGAGAGAGGGGGGGGGAGAGAGGGGGGGGGGAGAGAGGGGGGGGGGGGGAGAGGAGAGAGAGGGGGGGGGGTGAGAGAGAGAGGGGGGGGGTGAGAGAGAGAGGGGGGGGAAGAGAGAGAGAGAGAGAGGCGGGGGGGGAGAGAGAGAGGCGGGGGGGGAGAGAGAGGGGCGGGGGGGGGAGAGAGAGAGGCGGGGGGGAGAGAGAGAGAGGGGCGGGGGGGGGAGAGAGAGAGGGGCGGGGGGGAGAGAGAGAGAGGGGCGGGGGGGGAGAGAGAGAGAGGGGCGGGGGGGAGAGAGAGAGAGGGGCGGGGGGGAGAGAGAGAGAGGGGCGGGGGGAGAGAGAGACGGGGGCGGGGGGGGGAGAGAGACGGGGGCGGGGGGGGGAGAGAGACGGGGGCGGGGGGGGGAGAGACGGGGGCGGGGGGGGGGAGAGAGACGGGGGCGGGGGGGGGGAGAGAGACGGGGGCGGGGGGGGGAGAGAGACGGGGGCGGGGGGGGAGAGAGACGGGGGCGGGGGGGGAGGGGGAGAGAGAGACGGGGGGGAGAGAGGGGGCGGGGGGGGAGAGAGAGAGAGAGACGGGGGGAGAGAGAGAGAGAGACGGGGCGGGGGGGGAGAGAGAGAGAGAGACGGGGCGGGGGGGGGAGAGAGAGACGGGGCGGGGGGGGGAGAGAGAGACGGGGCGGGGGGGGAGAGAGAGAGAGACGGGGGGGGGGAGAGAGAGAGAGACGGGGGCGGGGGGGGAGAGAGAGACGGGGGGGAGAGAGAGACGGGGGCGGGGGGGGAGAGAGAGACGGGGGCGGGGGGGGGGAGAGAGAGACGGGGGCGGGGAGAGAGACGGGGGCGGGGGGGAGAGAGAGACGGGGGCGGGGGGGGGAGAGAGAGACGGGGGCGGGGGGGGAGAGAGAGAGAGAGACGGGGGGGGGAGAGAGAGAGAGAGACGGGGGCGGGGGGGGGAGAGAGAGAGAGACGGCGGGGGGGGAGAGAGACTGCGGGGGGAGAGAGAGAGACGGGAGTGCGGGGGGAGAGAGAGAGAGAGAGACGTGGGTGCGGGGGGAGAGAGAGAGAGAGAGACTGGGGGGGGAGAGAGAGAGAGACTGGGGGGGAGACTGGGGGGGAGAGAGAGAGAGAGAGAGACTGTGGGGGGGAGAGAGAGACGGGGGGAAGAGAGAGATGGGGAAGAGAGAGAGAGAGAGAGAGACTGGGGGAGAAGAGAGGGACTGCTGGATTTAGTTCGGGATTAGCCTGGAGAGAGAGGGGGGGAAGGAGCGCCTGAGGGCTGGCCCGATGGACCCCTGCGAAGGAAGGAAGGAAGAAGGCAAACTCTCCCTCCCTGTCGCACCCCCTCAACTCTTTCCCTCCCTCACCCCTCTCTCGCTCTCCCTGCTTTACTTTCTCTCCCTCCCTCCCCTGTCCCCCTCTCTCCCTCCCCCCCCTCTCCTCTCTCCTCTCCCTCCCCCCCTCTCTCCTCTCCCTCCCCCTCTCCTCTCCCTCCCCCTGTCTCTCCCTGATTTCCTTTCTGTCCCTCCCCCTCTCTCTCTGCCTTTACTCAGAGCCCGGACGCGGTGAGCCGAAGCCTTCATGTGCGGATCAGCGCCTCAGGGCCGGCCGGACTCACCTTAGCTCAGGTCGCGCTCCGGGCCGATGTTGACGTGCGTGCTGACTCCCGCCCCGCCAGCCTTTACTAAGATGGCGGTGATGGCTACGCTTGGCTCAGTCCCGCGCCGCCAGCCTTTACCAAGATGGCGGCGATCGCAGGGCGGGATGGGCGGTGCCTAGCTCGGGCATGGCTGGCAAGGAGAGGCCGAGGCTTCGAGGCCTGCAGGTGGGGTAACCCTCCAAGGTTGCGGCGCCAGGCGGAGGTAGCGAGTCAAGAGCAAAAAAAGGTGAAAGGTAGGAAAATTAATCAGCTTAGAAAAAATATTTACAAATTAATTTTTTTTAATAACAATTTCCCCTCCCCACACACAAAGTGGGAAAAATAAACACAAAGTGGGAAAAATAAATCATTAGGAATCAAGATGGCAGCCACTTGCCTCAGCTCAGAAGGATTAGGCCCGCCCACACACGCAATGAACCACCCCCTGTGACGCACCGATTGGTCAACCATCAGGTTAATCCCCTGTACAATTGGTCAACCATCACGTCGGTCAACCATCACGTCACTCAACGCTAATGAGCGGAATGTTGCTGTTTTTTGAACTTTTTTTGTATACTGTCTGAACAATTTTTATCTGACCAAAAAGTAAATACACCTATTAGACTCCCCTAATGATAAGCTTTCTTTTGATATAACATATGTGTAGGTACGCTCTATAACTTTTGATTGTATAGCCGGACGGACAGACAGACAGACAGAAAGACAAACAGACAGAAAGACAGACAGACCAACCGTTTTATATATATATATAGATAATAACATGCAAGGCTGCAGCATGAAATGGTATAAACCACGACAGTATAAGTAGTTTCAGTGTTGCTTCCAGCACCAAAATCTGTTGCTATCTGTTACAAAATATTATCTGTTACAAAATATAGGGGAAGATTTCACAGCAATTTATAAAGATCGCCTTTCTGATTTTATAAATAGCAAACAGCCGAGACCCATCTTTCCCCCTCCCCATAGTTGTTTTATCTTTTCAAATTTTCCTTTTATACCATGTTGGATAGTATCAGACCATTGGTTCTGGGTTGATATCTTTTTGAAAGTTTTACCCAGATACCATGGTCTGCATCGAAGACCACGCCCAGCCTTCACACTGCAAACCAGAGCATACCTTTATATGCCCAATATCGGGGCAATGTAGTGAGCCCAATATCGGGGTAATGTAGCGAGCCCAATATCGGGGTAATGTAACGAGCCCAATATCGGGGTAATGTAGCTAGTCCAATATCGGGGTAATGTAGCCAGTCCAATATCGGGGTAATGTAGCGAGCCCAATATCGGGGTAATGTAGCGAGCCCAATATCGGGGCAATGTAGCGAGCCCAATATCGGGATAATGTAGTGAGACAATATCGGAGTAATATAGTGAGCCCAGCATTCAGCTTACTGGATATGTCATAGCCCCCTTGTGATCTGCTAGACTTCACTGTGGTAGAATAAACTCCAAAACCATTTTTAACAGATATGCAGCAGCAAAGACGATACAGCAGATCCAAATTAGTATTCAAAGCATATCCCTCATTTAATATAGAAACTAAACAGAAATGATCTTGTGCTAAAAATCTGAGGAAAAAGTAGGCCTGAGATTCCTGAACAGTAACGTCACATGCGTTCACTGCCTAATTTCCCACCCAGCTTCCTGCCTCTTGATGAGCTCGAGAACGAGGTGCTCCTTGAGAAATAGTCCTGGTAATCTTTGAGCAGGATCAAAGGAAGTCAAATTGCATCAAGCTGTAAAACATCCGCAGTATTTTGAAACTCGGAGAATGCTTGCTGGCCGAGGGACCAGAACTGCTGGTGAATCGACTGATTCAATCTGAATAGCCTAGTTCCTTCCTAGCATCAAATTGAAACGGTTTCTGGAACTTTGGATTGGTTGTGAAACTGCTTTAATCGCGTTAACCAGCCTACTCTTAGAACCAAACCAGCAACTATCAGGAAGCGTTTTGAGAGCGATCTACCCAGATGCCTTCACCACTAAAATAACTCAACACATTAGAAGCCACGATGGCAAAATACTGCGGATGCTGGAAACCCAAAATAACAACAGAAAACGCTGGAAAAACGCAGCAGGCCAGGGCAGCATCCGTGGGGAGAGAAACAGAGTTAACGTTTCAGGTCGATGACCCTTCATGAGAACTAGAAAAAAGCAGGAAAGGGAATAGATTTTAAAGCAAGTTGGGGGCTGGGAAAAGGGGGAGGGGATGAATAAACAAAAGGGAAGGTCAGTGATAGGATAGAAAGTAGGAGAGATAAAAGAGACAATTAAGAGATATTGAATGCCGGGGGAGGTGGGGATGGGACAGGCTAAGGAACAAAGGATGGCTCTAGGTGAGGTGTGAATTGCGCTGGCAGAATGAAGGACAGCTGCCATGTGGGAGGGAAGAAAAAAGGCCAAACAAAAGTGTAGTTAAAAAAAAAATTATTATATGATTGCGGCAGAGGTTATGATCTGAAATTGTTGAACTCGATATTGAGTCCGGAAGGCTGTAGAGTGCCTAATCGAAAGATGAGGTGCTGTTCCTCGAGCTTACGCTGAGCTTCCATGGAACAATGCAAGAGGCCGAGGACGGTGAGGTCTGAGTGCAAGTGAAGCGGAGAATTAAAGTGACAGGCCACCGGGAGCTCGGGGTCCCCTTTACGGACTGAACGGAGGTGTTCCGCAAAGCGGTCACCCAATCTGCGTTTGGTCTCCCCAATGTAGAGGAGACCGCATCGTGAGCAGCGAATACAGTATACTAAATTGCAGGAAGTACAAGTAAATCGCTGTTTCACCTGGACATTGGAAGCCATCTTGTCTCATGCAATGACATCGGTGGAAGGCAATTTTTAACGTGCCAATGCATGGGTTATAATACGTATAGACTTGCATTACAACAGTGACTACACTTCAAAAGTACTTCATTGGCTGTAAAGCGCTTTGGGACATCTTGAGGGTGTGGAAGGTGCTACCGACCATAGAACATATATATCAGAAACGCTGCCTACGGAGGGCACGGTCCATCATCAAAGACCCTACCCACCCCAGCCACAGTCTGTTCGCCCTCCTACCATCTGGGAGACGCTACAGATGCATTCGCACCCGTACGACCAGATTTAGGAACAGCTTCTTTCCCAGGGCTGTCATCCTACTGAACTCCACAAATAAACACTAAAGCCTGCACATCTGCCGCTGCACTTTATTATGGTCATATTTATGCTAATATATATGTACAAATGTATGTTGAAATGTTTAAGTGTCCTAATCCAAATTGTACACTCTCGGGAGCCGCAAGCCTACATTTCGTTGTACTGCACTTGTGCACTAACAATGACAATAAAAGTTGATTTGATTGATTTGATATAAATGTAAGTCTTTTCTTTTTACACGTGATTAGGATTGTGACTGAAATTGTCTCCATAATAGATCTGTACAATGGGATTTGGCCAGATGCGGTAGCACGCTCTTTTATTGTCTGATCCAAGAGAATAAAAATATATAGTGTAACCAATTTAATTGTAGAATTCTGTTTGCAAATTATAATATAGATGCATGTCAACATGCATTTCTCTGTATTTATCTCCGCAGCTGTTAGATTACGATGGACCTGTTTCAATGAAATCCCTTATCTCAGAACATTCAACTTTCCAATTGAATTTAATGTGGCAAATGTTGACATATTTCTATACTTTTGTTCTAGTTCACTTAAAAACATTCTGAACAGCGAGGATCAGGTGACTAGTCCCCGGGGGCTTGGCTGGTCCCCGCAACCCAATTAGATCAATTACCACAGACAGCTACTCTCTGCTTCCCATTTATCTCGGCAATTAATAATCCAATTTACAACTCCTCTGTGGATCCCATGGGTTTTCAATTGAGACACACGTCTGAAAGCCAAGATACACAACATTGCAGCATCTTCTGCTCATCAACTGCCTTTATCCACTTCCTCGGAGAACGCCAGTAAATTTGTTCGCGCCTGCCTTTCATAAGCACGTGACCGTTTGAATTTATAGGCCCTTATTCCTGCTTCATGTTTGAATTTCTGCTTTTAAAACACTTATGGACATGATGCTATTCCAATGCTACCAGCCCTCCGCCAATGGTGTGCAAAGGTGAGCTGTTGCTGATGTTCCTTCTGATATTTACCTTGTTTGGTTCCCCCATGGTTGACGCATGGAGATGGGGAATTCCTTCAAAGCACAGCACGTTGATGTTTCCACTACTTGTGCCACTTTGCCGTTCTTGGTTCTAAAATTTTTAATTCGGTTTTCCTATGCCAGTGTCTTCGAGCTGAGCCAGGTTTTAATGTATTTCCTCTCACTGAAACAGAGATCCACGCGTATCAAAACTCGACTGTTCCATGCTTGCAACATTCTGCGCATCCTTTCGCTGGCCACTTTCAGCTGTTCCTGGTTACAGTCTCTGCCTTTGTTGAAATCACGCGAAGCATGACTTCAAAGAATGTGAAGTCTCAACTGCTCCAAGCAGGCACATAAGAAACTAAAATGCTGAATTATCTATGGACAGAATCGTCACGTTCACTACACAAACTTCCACACAATAGGGGTGAGGTTCTCAAGTCAGATACCCAGGCTAAAAGAAGAATGTGTTTAACAGGTAAGGAGACCATCATAGTAACAACAACTTGTATTTATATAGCACCTTTAACATAGTAAAACGTCCCGAGGTACTTCACAGGAGTATTATAAGACAAAAAAATTGACACCGAACCACATAAGGAGAAATTAGGGCAGGTGACCAAAAAACTGGGTCAAAGAGGTAGATTTTAAGGAGCGTCTTAAAGGAGGGTAGCGAGGCGGAGAGGTTTAGGCAGGGAATTCCAGAGCTTAGGACCTAACAACAGAAGGCACGGCCACCAATGGTTGAGTGATTATAATCAGGGATGCTCAAGAGGGCAGAATTAGAGGAGCGTAGATATCTCGGGGGGGGGGGGGGGGGTGTGGTTGGTGGTTGTGGGGCTGAAGGAGATTACAGAGATAGGGAGCTCGGGCGAAGCCATGGAGGGATTTGAAAACAAGGATGAGAATTTTGAAATCGAGGCGTTGCTTCACCGGGAGCCAATTTAGGTCAGCGAGCACAGGGGTGATGGGCGAATGGGACTTGGTGCAAGTCAGGACACGGGCAGCCGAGTTTTGGATCACCTCAAATTTACATAGGGTAGAATGTGGGAGGCCAGCCAGGAGTGCGTTGGAATAGTCAAGTCTAGAGGTAACAAAGACATGGATGAGGGTTTCAGCAGCAGATGAGCTGAGGCAAGGGCGGAGATGGGTGATGTTACGGAGGTGGAAATAGGCGGTCTTAGTTATGCTGTGGATATGTAGCCAGAAGCTCATTTCAGGGTCAAACATGACACCAAGGTTGCGAATAGTCTGGTTCCGCCTCAGACAGATGATAGGGAGAGGGATGGAGTCAATGGCTAGGGAACGGAGTTTGTGGCAGGGACCGAAAACAATGGCTGTGGTCTTCCCAATATTTAATTGGAGAAAATTTCTGCTCATCCAGAACTGGATATCGGACAAGCAGTCTGACAATTTAGAGACAGTGGAGGGGTCGAGAGAAGTGGTGGTGAGGTAGAGCTGGGTGTCGTCAGCGTACATGTGGAAATTGACGCTGTGTTTTTGGATGATGTCACCAAGGGGCAAAATGTAGATGAGAAATAGGGGGCCAAGGATAGATCCCTGGGGGACACCAGAGGTAACATTGCGGGAGCGGGAAGAGAAGCCGCTGCAGGTGATTCTCTGGCTACGGTTAGATAGATAAGAATGGAACCAGGCGAGTGCAGTCCCACCCACTGGAGGACGGTGGGGAGGCGTTGGAGAAGGATGGAGTGGTCAACCATGTCAAAGGCTGCAGACATGTCAAGAAGGACGAGGAGGGATAGTTTACCTTTGTCACAGTCACAAAGGATGCCATTTGTGACTCTGATGAGAGCCGTTTCGGTACTGTGGCAAGGGCGGAAACCTGATTGGAGGGATTCAAGCATGAAGTTGCGAGAAAGATGGGTACGGATTTGGGAGGCGACAACATGTTCAAGGACTTGAGAGCAAAGGGTGGTTGGAGATGGAGCAGTAGTTTGCAAGGACGGAGGGGTCAAGGGTTGGATTTTTGAGAGGGGTGATGACGGCAGATTTAAGGGAGAGGGGGACAGTACCTGAGAAGAGAGAATCATTAACAAAGTCAGCTAACATGGGAGCCAGAAAAGGAAGTTGGGTGGTCAGCAGTTTGGTGGGAATAGGGTCAAGGGAGCAGGGAGTGGGTCCCACGGACAAGATGAGTGCGGAGAGGTCATGAGGGGAGATCGGAGAGAAACTGGAGAAAGATGTGAGTTCAGGGCTAGGGCAGGGGTGAACCTTAGAGGAAGTTTTGCCTGGTGGGCTAGGGGAAGGAAGGGAAGTGGCAGAGGCAGCTGAACAGATGGTCTCAATCTTAGAGACAAAGAAGTCCATGAGCTCCTCACACTTGTCAGAGGTGAGGATGGAGGAGATGGGAGAAGGATTTAAGAAGGCGGTTAGCAGTGGAAAATAGAAGCCGGGATTTATCTTTGCATTCCAGAATGAGCAATTTTGGCAGACGCGAGCAGGACCCAATAATGCTTTATGTGGTCCAGACAGATTTGGCGGTGAATGGATAAACCAGTTGTCCGCCATATCCGTTTAAGTCTGCGTCCCTTGGACTTAAGGGAGCCAAGATGAGGGCCGTACCTGGGGGAACGGCCAGGGTGAGAGAGTAATTGTTTTAATAGGGAATCAAAGGTGGTGGTGATGGTGTGGTTGAGCAGATCGGTAGCTGCAGAAATATCATGGTGAATGGAGGGCCAAAGGCTGGACAGTTGGGATTTCATAAGTGCAGTTGTAAGAGAGTTGGGAGAGAGTTTTTTTCCAGGGGTAGACACAGAAGGAAGTAGGGGGGGTGGGGAGGGGTCGGTGGAGTGGGTGGAGAGCGATACGAGGAAGTGGTCAGAGGTGGCCTTATCTGCGATTGACACAATGGGAGTGGCGTGGCCACGCGAGATGGCAAGGTTGATGGGGTGGCCGTGAATATGGGTTGGGGAGTTTACATGGAGGGGGAGATTAAGGGAGGATAGGAGGCTAATGCTCTCTCTCCTCTGAGTTCATGATGAATTGAGATGGAGGTTGAAGTCACCAAGGTTGAGAAGTCGTTCGGTGCAGAGGGAGGAAAGCAGTGAAGATATCTCGGTAATAAAAAAATTTATGCTACTTGGGTGGGCGGTAGAGAACGAGAATTTTAAATGAGAGGCAAGAGGGGTGGAATAAGGCGAGATGCTCAAAGGAGGAGAAAGTGCCGGAGGGGTGGGGGGACAAACCAAGGTGTGATTTGGTGACGAGAGCTACACCGCTACAGCAGCCTGAGCGGGGAAAGTGGTGGAAGGTATAGCTAGGTGGGGAGGCTTCATTTAAGGGTAAAGGTGTCATCGTCCCTCAGCCAAGTTTCCGTCAGGGCCATAATGTCGATGCAATCATCCACGATAAGCTCATGGATGGCAAGGGCCTTGTTCGCAAGTGAACAGACATTCTGGAGGGAGATGCGAGTCAGTGATGGCTGCCCCACAGCCAGCATCCACAGGGTCAGCGCGGGGGGGATGAGTTGGATGGGGAGGGGATTGGCAAGATTTGCCCCCAGTCGGCCCGCTGGGCGGGAAGTTCAGCGAGAGAGTAGGATGGGACAGTTGGGGTTGCTGCTCGTAAGGAGGTCTAAAGACAAACTGAGTTGGCAGGCTAGGGTATTGTCTTTTGACCATGAGACTGAAATTGTTAACCGACTCAATTCTTGCTCAAGGTCTTGGCAACAGCAGATTTCAAGGTAATTATGATACTATGTGACACGAGAACTAAGTTAATCCTGCCTAAGCTTGGTCACTAATGCTGTTTAAGCCTCCCTCAAAGGTTATTTTGACTAGGGCCCTTGTCAGGAAGATGTCTGCAGACATATGTATCTCTAAACCCAACATAGGAATGTTATCCACCCTCAAGATTGATGCTCATGGATATCTCAATGCATGGAGCTTTAGTCGTTGCTTCTGTTGTTGTTGAAGTATTTAAGTGATTTCAACAGATGCTGTTATTGGAAGTCACTAAACTGGGCTATTAGCCAAACTATATACTCAGTAAAACACCAGAAAACGCTGGAAAACCTCATCAGGCCAGGGCAGCATCCGTGGAGAGAGAAACAGAGTTAACGCTTCAGGTTGACGACCTTTCGTCAGAACTGGAAAAAAGCAGGAAAAGGAACAAATTTTAAAGCGAGTTTAGGGGCTGGGCAAGGGGGGAGGGGATGAAAGAACAAAAGGGGAGGTCTGTGATAGGATGGAAGGCGGGAGAAGTAAAGAGGCATTAAGAGATATTCAAGGCAAGAGTAGATGGTAATGGGACAGGTTAAGAAACAAAGGATGGCTCTGGATGAAGTGTGAATTGCGCTGGCAGAATGAAAGACTTTCACCCCCTCCCCCATTTCCCAGCCCCTAAACTCACTTTAAAATTTGTTCCTTTTCCTGCTTTTTTTCCAGTCCTGACGAAGGGTCATCGACCTGAAACGTTAACTCTGTTTCTCTCTCCACCGATGTTGCTTGGCCTGCTGAGTTTTTCCAGCGTTTTCTGTTGTTATTTCGGATTTCCAGCATCTGCAGTATTTTGCTATTGTTTATAGACTCGGTAAGGTGAGAGGCTGAGCTTCAAACTATTGTCTGCTCTATTTCCTATGCAGATTGGGCAACTGTTCGATCTCATCCAAAGAAAGTATTTAAAAATATGTTGAAAATGTATCTTCTGAGCGATTATATACTGAAAGTCTGTCTGACATCTCATCCCTCAGAACTCTAAAGCAGATTTCACTATGCCTATGCCAATGGAGCCTTTTAATGTTAAACCACAGAATCAAGGATGCACATAATGAATTCATTTATTATGGAACTACAACATTAAAGATCCAGTTCCAGGCAATGACTTAGAAAATGGGCCGTGGAATATATTTTACTGTGCTATTAGCTAGTAAGTTAAGAATTAAGAAAAGTCAAAATCTCTTTTTTTATTAGGAATTATTTTCTATGGCAACCACTTCGAGTATTTAGCTTCACTAACTATTTTGCTTTAACTTATTTTTTTAAAGAAGGGACACCTTTTTTTTATCATAAGTCTTTTAAGGCAGGCCTTGAGATCAAATCGTGACCCGCCTATCTCTGTGATATAGGAGCAGGAGTAGGCCCTTCAGCCCCTCGAGCCTGCTCCGCCATTCAATTCGATCGCGGCTGATCTGCACCTCAACTTCATCTACCCGCCTTTGCTCCATGTCCCTTGATTCCTCTCACCCAACACGAACCCATTGATCACAGTCTTGCAAATTTCAATTGACCCAGCATCCACAGCCTTTTGGGCGTTCGAGTTCCACATTTCCATTACCCTTTGTGTGAAAGAGCGCTTCCTGATTTCACTCCTAAATGACCGAACTCTAATTTTCAGATTGTGGCCCTTTACCCTGGATTTCCTCACCAGAGGAAATAGTTGCTCTGTAGCTACCCTATCTAATCCCATTATCATTTTAAACACTTTCATTCGATTATCCCAAACCATTCTAAACTCAATGGAATACAAGCCATGTTTAGGCAACCTGTCCTTATAAATTACCCTTCTGTGAATCTGTACTGTACCGCTTGCAAGGCAAATACATCATTCCTGAGGTTCAATGTCCAAAACTAAATGCAGCACCCCAGATGGGGCCTGATCAAGGTGCTGTACAACAGAAACGTCACTTCCCCACTTTTTGAATTCCTACTCCCTTGAGATGAAAGCCAAAATTCTCTTAGCCTTATTGATTAGATGTTATACCTTCCCACTAGCTTTTCGAGATTTGTGTACATGGATATCCAAATCTCTTGGCTCCTCCACAGATCCTTGCCCCTCACCATTAAGAAAATATTCCTATTTGTCTTTCTTGGATGTAAAGCGGATGACCTCATACTTCCCAACATTGAACTCCATCGGCCATATGTTGCCCACTTAGTTAGTCTGTCCACGTCCCTTTGTAACTTTCTACTCCTAGCCACGGAGTGGCCTTTGGCGTAGCGGTAGCATCCCCGCCGCTGGGCCAGAAGGCGTAGGGTTTCGAACCCCGCTCCAGACAGTCCCGGCAAGTGGAGTCGGAGCTCCGGCTCTAAATTCTGGGTTGACATCCAGCGGGATACTTGCGTCCGTGGGTGTGGGCCCCCCCTCCCCCCGTATGGGTTGTGGGAGCCCATAAAACCCTCCCGCCATAGGACTAACCACCCTAATGGCTGGTACGAAGATGGTTACGGTCATGGAAGGAGCGTTAATCGCGGCCAGAAATCCTTCCACCACTTCATACAGTTCCCCAAAGGGAACAGTATGAAGACACGAACGACGACGACTCCTATCCACACAATTCACTGTGCTTCCTAACATAGTGTCATCTACAAGCTTGGATAGACAACTCTATTCCTTCATCCAAGTTTTTAATATATATGGTGAAAAGCTGAGGCCCTAGTACAGAACCCTGAAGAACACCACTTGTCACATCCTGCCAATCAGAGAACAAACCCTTTATCCCTACTGTCTGTCTCCTACCTCCCATCCAATTACCAATCCATGTCACAACTGAAATTAAACAGAGGTCTGTAGTTACCCCCAAATAATTTTTTGAATACTTCTGTAGGCTTATCCATTAACAATTCAGGCCAGTTTATTGTGGTCAATTTATTTCTCATCCCTTCAAAGTTTGCCTTGCTTAAATTTAAAACCACGATTTGTGGCTCGTGCTTTTCCCTCTCGAACCTAATTTCAAATTCAATCATATTATGGTCACTATTTGCAAGATGCTCCCTTAAGAAAGACTCTCATTTCTACAGCGCCTTTCACGACCACCAGACGTCCCAAAGCGCTTTACAGCCAATGAAGTACTTTTTGAAGCGTAGTCACTGTTGTAATGTAGGAAATGCGGCAGCCAATTCACACACAGCAAGCTCCCACAAACAGCCATGTAATAGTGACCAGATAATCTCTTTTTTGTTATGTTATTAGCCAGGACACTAGGGATAACTCCCTTGCTCTTCTTTGAAATAGTGCCGCGGGATCTTTTACGTCCACCTGAGAGAGTAGACAGGACCTTGGTTTAACGTCTCATCCAAAAGACGGCACCTCCGACAGTGCAGCACTCCCTCAGCATTGCACTGGAGTGTCAGCCGAGATTTTTGTGCTCAAGTCCCTGGAGTGGGACTTGAACCCACAACCTTCTGACTCGGAGGCGAGTGTGCTACCCACTGAGCCACAGCTGACACCGTCAGATTTTAACCAATTCTGGTTCGTTATTCAACACTAGATCCAGTGTGGCTAAAACTGCTTCGCACTGGTGCTAAAACATTGAGGACAAATGCACCATAACGTGCCCTGATTGTGTTTCTACCAATGGCGGTAATCTCGCCTACAAGTCATGGATTCGCGTAAAACCCCAGGATTTGAGCACATAACCTAGGCTGACACTTCAGCGCAGTACTGAAGGAGTGCTGCACTGTCGGAGGTGCTGTGCTTCAGAAGCGATGTTAAATATTTTAATTACTGTTTTGAATACGTCTGGTATGCTCCTAGAACACCGACGGAGGAGACCAATCCTAGATGGCGGGCAGCACACTTCTGGTGCGGAAATACATATTGCATCCGCAGGTGACCGGTTGCACCTGTAAAATGGGCGAGGTGCGACGGAATTTCTAGGACATCATTTTTTTTACAGCCCTGCTCTAGAGGAAGTATAGGTGAGATTACCAAAAGCACATTTTAGGCTTGGGGGGAAAAAACTGATGAGAGGCCTAATAAATTTCAAAATCCCTGTGTCTACAGCAGAGAGAGATGGCTATACATTGTGAATAATATCTAATCATATAATTCAGAACAAACTGGACAGACAATATAGTGCAATAAAATATCTCTTGAAGAAGGACCAACTAGCACTCTCGTGCAACAACAACTTGCATTTATAGAGCGCCTTTAACGGAGTAAACTGTCCCAAGTCGTTTCAGAGGAGCGATTATCAAACAACATTTGACACCGGGCCACAGAAGGAGACATTAGGACAGGCTTGGTCAACGAGTTAGGTTTTAAGGAGCATCCGAAAGGAGGTGGAGAGGTTTAAGGAGGGCCTTCCAGTACCTAGGGCCGAGGCACAGCCGCCAATGGTGGAACGATTAAAATTGGGGATGGGCAACAGGTCAGAATTGGAGGAGCGCAGAGGTCTTGGAAGGTTGTAGGGCTGGAGGAGATTACAGAGTTAGGGAGTGGGGGCGAGGCCATGGAATGATTTGAAAACAAGGATGACAATTTTAAAATCGAAGCGTTGCCAAACCAGGAGGCAAGGTAGGCCAGCGAGCACAGGGGTGATGGGCAAGCTAGGACACGGGCAGCAGAGAATGTTAACTTTGCAGATTTGGACAATAATTGGTAACTTTCACTCCTGTCTTAGTGATATAAAATCAGAAACAATCCAAACAAATCAATTTGGAAATTTCAAATTTGGAACCTCACATTCCCAGTTCTTCAGAAAATATCCTGCAGGATTTTGTATTCAAAAATCTTATGCTGTTACTGTAGATTTTGGAACAAATTCTTTAGGATCCCATTACAAGGATTCAATGATGTCTTGAGATAGAACTATGCCTTCAAGTGGCCCAACCTTGGATTTATCCTGTACTATGGGCCATCACTAAAGCTTATCTACATAAAAACATTTTAAAGGCTTATGGTTCCTGTTTTTTCTTTTATACATTACCACCCTCCCACCCCTCCCACCCCCCCCCCCCCCACCCGCCTGCACATTCTTAGTCCGAGAGACACACTGCTAACATTGGGTGAATCCTAGGTGTAGGATTTTTAGTTGTGAATCAACCACACGTATGTGGTGTCACCTTGTGCCAAATTCTTCTCAGTAGTCTGTTCAGCTGCCACAGTTTGAAAAGTGCAGTTGACTATTAATCATTCTGGAACATATTTTAACCATCAAAAAACCGACAAATGAAGCCACTAGTGTGAATATGTCTGATAAGTATCCGAAGTACCGATGTGTAAATAACACATCTGCAATTCTCTCGGTTATTATTCCTTTATGAAGCCAGCACAGTTTCCCATTTCCCTTTTATCTCTTGGGACATTTTTACTACATTAAAGGCAATAAATAAATGTCCCCCCTCTACAGGACGGGCATCATTGGTGTGGTACTGGTCCAAAATCTTCCCATCTTACACTTGTTGCTGCTAAATCTGATCTGGAGCCCAATACGCAGTTATTGGGTTGACCGTGCAGCTGGGGCACATGAGTGCATCATTACCAAAGTTAGCAAACAAATATTGTCTTTGCTAATGATCATTAATCCACTTTTCATGCTTGGAGCACTGATAAACGGACCATCAGCACTTTGAACCAACATCGCACCATTTCTCAATCACATCTACTTGTTGTTAAAATGATATTGAACAGATTAAAAAATATGGCCTTAAATGTGTATTTTTTTTTATCACAGGGGTATGTTTGCTTCTTTGGTCAGACAAACATTGAATTATTTCCAAACTTATTTATTGGATCTATCTTAAGAATCCTATAGGATTTCTTTCAGATGAGGAAGAATGGATTACCACACATGGACCAGATGAGGAAGAATGAATTACCATACATGGATATTTTGTGTGTGGGGGGGTGGTGGGAATTGCTTGTCTATGGTTCCCAAGTGCAAAGAAACCCATGAGAATCTTAGGGTCAAATTGTCCTCTCCGTCAGGTCAACCATGCACGTGTTGTTTACTGGCTGATTGTACTTCTGATCCCCGGCACTTTCTGTTCCATTTACTTCGCACACATAACGGCCCAGTGGCACTTGTCCCCCACCTGGAGCTTAGTGTCTTCCATCAGTTTCAGTCTCGCACGAACCTGATAAATGATCCACCGCACCAATGTGTCATTCGACCTAACTGCTTCTGTCCAACAGCAGCTGGTTGTTTGGTGTATCAGCACAAGGATAATCCACAAAGCAACAAATGTTTCGAAACGGACAGATTACTTCCAAGTGACCTCTTAACCATTTCTGCTGACACTGTTAAAATGCAGCACAATTTGTTAAGTTCTTTCAAAAACTTTTCTTTGAAACTTTTCTTACAATGATTCTCTTTTTTCTTTATATTCTTACCTCCTGCCACCTCAATTTTAATTTTCTATGATATGATCCCAGTACTTTAATGTCTTTGTGTCTGTGTAGATATCTTTCATAGACATATTAATAGAGAATTGACATAGGGGCTGCTAGTTGTTGTGGAGGTTGGATCTTTTATATTCTGCTTTCCTGCACTCATTCTGCAATTGTTCAAGATGTTCTCTCTGGTTATAGAGACAACCAAATCCTGTATATTGCCAATTTAACAGGTAGACAGGATGTAACTACCTCGGAACAATCTTAATACATACAATTTGGTTATGCATTATTTTAACAGTATTATTTTAACAGCCCTTTTAAGGGAGTTGATATCTACATTATAATAGTGCACAAAATGTTATGTACACTATCAAAAACGATTACATGGATACAAAATTACGTAGAGTTTACAGCACAGAAACCGGCCATTCGGCCCAACTTGTCTATGTCAGTGTTTATGCTCCACACGAGCCTCCTCCCACCCCTCTTCATCTCACCCTATCAGCATAATCTTCTATTCCTTTCTCCCTCATGTACTTAGCTTGCTTCCCCTTAAATGCGTCCATGCTATTCATCTCAACTACTACTTTTGGTAGTGAGTTCCACATTCTCACCATGCACCGGGTAAAGAAGTTTCTCTTGAATTCCCTATTGGATTTATTAGTGACTGTCTTAGATTTATGTTTTGGATTCCCTCACAAAAATAAAGTGAGCGGCAGGAATAATGCTGGATTAAATCCCCTAATTGGAGTTGAGAGTAGACCGGGTGAAGGGAAGCCCAGAGATGGGACTGTTCCACTCCAGTAAGTGTACCTCCTGTCAGCTGACAGTCTCAGGTGTAGTCACTGTGGAGACGGGTGTAGGGTTCTCAAAATTCCCACATTCTCCAAAAGCTATGGATAAAGGGACCCTGTATGGACAAGTTGTTAAAAAGGGGTACCCAAAATGGCTTCTGCAACCTCGTGACCAAAAGTACAGGATTTTAAAAGCAAGGACCTGCAGAAAAGGCAGGCACTTTTTCAAACCTGAAACGAAACTTAAAATGTATGGATCTGTGAAGAGACTTTGTGGAGCCAGACAGCTAAAGCAAACACAGAATATGCATTCATTCACCTTGAAACAGATCAGGTTAGAATGGACCTAAATCGAGGCCATTAGGTTTCTGCATATTTAATCGGTAACAGCTCACAGGTGGCTGCCAAGTCAGGAAACCCGATTAAGTTTCATTAATAACAAACAGCCAGGACATCGAAACCATTAAACACGGGGACAACCATTCCAGAAGTCGTTAAAGTAAATGGCTGTAATCATTTTAAACAAGCCTGCCAAAAGTTAGACAAAGGACTGACCTGATTTGGCGCGCAGATAAGGAATGCAGAATCGGGTTTAATTGTAGGCCCATCGTTAGTGATCACGCTCTTATGGGTGGCGCTCTTGCTCTGGCCGCTTATCGTTTGGCTTTTGGCCTGCTGCCTCTCCTTCTTGTGCCTTGGCCTCATGGCGGGCTCTCTTCTCGCTCCCTGCGCCGCTCAACACCAAGGACGCCCATTACTACACTGAGGGCCCAACGCGGGAGGAGAACGAGACCCGAGTTCAAAACCACACAGGACGCACAGACCACAAACGGGCAGACGAGACGAGACGAAGAATACGGTAAACCGATAAAGGCAGAGAAGGGCAGCGGAAAGACGCGTTGGAGGACAAACGCCTAGTTATAAGCTGGCGTTTGGTAAATAAGTTGGCGTTACATGCATGGACAGTAAAACCCCAATTTAAGAATATGCTGGTGTTCGAAGAATGGGTAGCAAAATCAAGACAAACGGCCTAGTTATAAGCTGGCGTTTGTCACATGGACAGTAATAGCCCAGTTGAAGAATAAGCTGGTGTTCGAAGCTTGGGTAGGAAAATCATTAGACGGTAAAGACCGCCAACTGACCCCCAACCGCAGCAATACCATCGGCGACCGCCTGAAAAAGAAGGCCCATCGCGACGAAGTACTCGACAAAGACGTTAACGGAGAAAAAGGAGGGTGCTTCGCACAAACAACTTCAGCGCCACGCCCTGTGACCACGTGGCGACGAGATACCCCAAAGGACAGAAAGAGCGAACCTCAAAACCCCACCATCTAAAGCAACAGGTTTCGAATTGGTGAGCATGAATTCCTGGCCCCTCATATCTTAATCTAGTTAGGTATAGGGGGTGGGATAAAGATAAGGGGATTTTTAATGTATTTGTTTCCCTCGATGTGCCGTGTGTTCCCCATTCCCATATAAGTGTATTAATTGTTTATGCCTGTAACTATACCAGTAATTCTCAGTAGTATTGTGTTTTATTTAGCCTTTTAATAAAATTTTGGTTTTCTTGCACCAAACCACTTGTCTACTCTATTTTCTGTATCGCCGCCTGTACCTAAGTCCGGTGTCTAGAACCCAGGGGTGTGGGAGCGATTCGAACCGCTCAGAGACAGTCAGAGGCGAAGCTGACTGGGTACACACGCCACGCCATGCCACCCCCCTACACGGGCCCGCCACTGGAGGACTACAACCTCCTGTTGAAAGAGAACAGCAGTGGAAGGACATCCAAGGAGATACAATGCAAATAAAGATGTTTTCTCTTGTAGAAAGTAATTATTCCTGTGTGCTCAGGCTTGCGAGGGCCTGGCCTATACATTCTGCCCCATTGCGATGGCAATTCCATTTAACGGTATGGACTTTCAATCTGTAAAATGTAGTCAGACAAGATACTGAGCAGAGATGAGGCAATTTCCCACAGGGGGGAGATAAAAGACAGACAGGCTTGACAGACTTGGATTTCTACAGCGCCTTTCATGACCACCAGACGTCTCAAAGCGCTTTACAACCAATGAAGTACCTTTGGAGTGTAGTCACTGTTGTAATGTGGGAAATGCAAATATCAATTGTCCAGACACACACCATTTATTTTAGCTGATATTCGCATGAATTAATTCACATGTTTTTTTATTTCTTTAAAATACTCTTTCCTTTTATAAGTATGTCTCACATACATACTCTTACCTTCTATCTAATGCAGTCACTGTAACATATAGGACATCCGGGGAGCATCTCCCTGACTTCTTCTAGTCCTGCTTTATAACTGGTGGGTCTGCAAGACCAGCCCAGGGTATTTTTCCCTTTGAATTTTCCTTTAATCTTGCCTATGTGCTTCTGCGCAGTATTGATTGAGAACTCACCTGGAAGGTAATCAGAGCTGTAAAGATGAATCCTATCACTCGATGGTCCAGTATACTGAAGAAAAGAAAGCTTTGTGTTTACACAGCACCTTTCACAACCTCAGGATGCTACAGAGTGCTTTACAGCCAATGAAGTACCTACAAAATAGTATGGGGATCTTCTACGCCCACCTGAGAGGGCAGACGGGGTCTCGGTTTAATGTCTCATCCAAAAGACGGCACCTCCGACAGTGCAGCGCTCCCTCAGTGTTTAGTACAGCACTGTAGATTGGAAACTCACCTGGTAGGCAATCGGAGCTGTAAAGACGAATCCTATCACTCGATGGCCTGGTACACTGAAACTCTCACACACTGTACTACCAGACTATTCTCAATGTGTCATTTTCCATTGGAGGCTAGTTGAGTTTGGAGAAGTGCAGCGGATTCAGTGCCATTATTGATGTACATGGAAAAGCATCCTGTTGACTGTACAACAGTAAGACTATTTTGTAGGAATGTCTAATTCCTATCAAAAGACTGAGGTCGACTCAGGCGATCAATCAAAAGATGTTTAATGTAAAACTAGCTGAGTTTAACAAACAAAAGCACGAGAACTACGAATACAGGTCTAGTCAGTTCGGAGGCTCCACGAGGACTGCTTGGGCGGTCCCGTGGCCGGCGTCATGATGTCATCACATTTTCCCCGCCGTTGGGGGATCACGTGATGAACGGCGTGACGTCATCGCGTTTGCCCGCGCTCTTAAAGGGACCGCGCTCTGTACATGCAAACAGTATATACAAAGATACAGATTCAGGCTGTAGCTAACACATTGTTAAAGGGAATTATATACAGTTGATCCGAGTCCCTTAGTGGCTCTGCCACATGCGCCCCCCCAGAATTAAGTCAAATGGTGAGGAGGCCTGACAAGCCTGTCAGAGCGACTTCTGTACACCTGAAGTGAAAGCTGCTGGATGGCAGGCGGGCTGGGGGGTGGTTGCGCTTGATCCGGCATGGCGACTGTGGACGGTCAACCGCGTTTTGGCGGCTGTGCGGTCTCGACAGGGCGGTCAAGGTCCAAGTGTGCTGGCTTCAACCGGTCAACCGAAATGTGGTCCGGTTTACCTCTGATATCCACCAAGAAAGTTTTGTCTCCCGGCTCTAGCACACGGAAAGGACCAGTGTAAGGGGCCTTGAGCGGATCCCGATGAGCGTCGTGGCGGATGAACACATATTCAGCGTTCTTCAGCTCTGCTGGGACGTGGGAGCTCTGAAAGCCGTGATGCGATGTTGGTACTAGTGCAAAGCACCTGGCTGCCTCCTGGTGGCTGAGGAGTTGGTCGGATGCGGACCATGGTTCTGTTGGCGTTGGAAGAAAGTCCCCTGGCACTCGCAGCGGCTGACCATAGACTAGCTCTGCAGAGGACGAGCGAAGATCTTCCTTGGGTGCCGTGCGACGACCCAACAGGACCCACGGTAGCTTGTCTGCCCATCCAGTGCCTTGGAGGCTGGCCCTCAGTGCGGCTTTTAGTGACCTGTGAAATCGTTCGCACAAGCCGTTCGCCTGTGGATGGTAGGCTGTGGTGCGATGTAGCTTGATACCGAGCCCCTGAGCCACTGCATTCCAGAGCTCGGAGGATAAACTGCGGTCCACGGTCAGAAGAGATGTCCACGGGTACCCCAAAACGGGTGACCCAAGAGGAGATGAACGCCCTGGCTACGTCTGCCGAAGTGGTGGATGACAAGGGAACTGCCTTTGGCCATCTAGTGGTGCGGTCTACCATCGTTAGGATTTGTGTAAACCCATGGGAAGGTGGAAGTGGCCCCACCAGGTCCACATGTACGTGGTCGAACCGTTGTTCCGGAACTGCAAAGTTGGCCAATGGAGCTTTGACGTGGCGCTGCACCTTGACCTTTTGGCAGACCACGCAGGTGTTGGCCCAGTCGCGGACATCCATATGCATGCCCCGCCAAACGAACTTGGACGACATCAGCCTTTGCGAGGCCTTCATTCCAGGGTGTGACAACCCGTGTATGGCGTCAAACACTTTGCGGCGCCAGGCGACCGGCACGATAGGGCGAGGATCTCCTACGGAGACGTCACAAAGTAGCGTGGTGCCTGCGGCATGGAATGTGACGTCGGCCACTTGGAGGCTAGCGGGGCTGGTTCGGTAAGCCTGCACCTCCGGATCCGAGGCTTGATCTGCGGCCATGAGGGCATAGTCGATGCCAAGCTGGACCGCATGAACGGTTGCGCGGGAGAGGCAATCTGCCACCAGGTTGTCTTTACCGGCCACGTGCTGAATATCTGTACTGAATTCCAAGATAAACGTTAGCTGACATTGTTGTCGGGCTGACCATGGTTCGGCGGTCTTGGCCATAGTGAAAGTTAGTGGCTTATGGTCCACAAAAGCAGTGAAAGGACGTCCTTCCAGCAAAAAACGGAAATGGTGGATGGCCAGAAAAAGAGCCAGCAACTCCCGGTCGAAGGTACTGTACGCTCGCTCGTTCCACTGTAGTTGATGGCTGAAAAACGCCAGCGGTTGCCACGTTCCGTTTACCCACTGTTCCTGTACTGCGCCGATGGCGTAGTCTGACACGTCGGTGGTGAGGGCGATGGTGGCTCCTGGCAGCGGGTGCGCCAGCATGGTCGTGTTGGCCAAGGCGCTTTTGGTGTCAGCGAAAGCACGGTCCATGTCGACCGTCCAGCTTACCGGATCCTTGCCAGACTTGCTCTTGAGGGCTTCGTATAGGGGTTGCATGAGCAGTGCTGCCTTAGGCACAAAACGGTGGTAAAAGTTTATCATTCCGAGGAATTCTTGCAGGGCCTTAATAGGCTGTGGGCGTGGAAAAGATGTTACTGCCTCCACCTTCGTTTGCAAAGGAACTGCTCCTTCCGAGGTGATGCGATGCCCCAGGAAATCAATTCGTTGCAGGCCGAACTGGCACTTGGCCGGGTTGATGATCAGGCCGTGTTGGCTGAGGCGCCGGAAAAGGGTGCGTAAATGACAAATGTGCTGCTCCTTGTTAGGGCTGGCAATGAGAATATCGTCCAAGTAGACGAATATGAACTGGAGGTCCCGAAGTATGGAGTCCATCAGGTGCTGGAAAGTCTGGGCAGCGTTCTTCAGTCCAAACGGCATCCGCAGAAATTTGAAAAGGCCGAATGGGGTGATGACTGCAGTCTTCCGGACATCTTGCGGGTGCACCGGGACCTGGTGGTAGCCACGGACAAGGTCGACTTTGGAAAAAATGGTATTTCCTGCCAAATGGGCAGAGAAATCCTAGATATGAGGGATCGGGTACTGAGCAAGAGTAGTGGCGTCGGTAATCGCCGCATGGCCGCCATCTGCCGCCAGGCTTTGGGACAATGTGGAGAGGCGAAGACCAGGGACTATTCGACCGGCGAATAATCCCTAAGCGTTCCATTGTGGCGAACTCCGCTTTCGCGGCCGCGAGCTTGCCAGTTTCGAGGCGCCAGGCCCGTGCATAGACCGGGGGGCCAGTAGTGGTGATGTGGTGTTCAACTCCATGTTTTGTGGCCGTGGAGGAGAAGGTGGGTCTGGTCAGGTCTGGGAATTCGCCTAGCTGGTGAGTGAACTCATCCGGAGTCAGGAAAGCACACGAGACGGTGCGCGACATGGCGTTACTGCGGTGGCAAGGGATAGAGTGAAATGTGGCTGCATTGATTAACTGTCGGTTCCTTACATCGACCAGGAGACTGTTGGCACACAAGAAATCCGCACCGAGGATGGCTTGAGAGACTTTGGCCGTAACATAGTCACAGTAAAACCGCTGGCCGCCGAAGCACACCTGGACCCGTCGTCTGCCGAAGGTCCGAATAGCCCCGCCATTAGCCGCCTCAAGGGCGAGGCCGTGCCTCCCAGCCTGTACATCCAGAGCTGACGCGGGTAGGATGCTACACTGCGACCCGGAGTCACATAGGAATCGTCGGCTGGAGAGGGAGTCGGTGATAAACAGGAGCTTGCCTGAATTTCCGATCGCCATCGCAGCCGCGGGGCACCCGTTAGACCCGTTCCTCTTTTGGCAGAGTTGCTGTTTTTTTGTTTTGGGCGAGAAGCTGCAGGGAGGGCGGCAACATCTTGCTTTCGCGCCAAAACGGGCGTGGTAGAAGCACAGCCCCGTGGGTTGAGGACCCGGGGCGGCGTCTGTGGGGGATGGGCGCCTCATGGCAGCACAGTACTGCTGCGTCACCGTGAAAATCTTGTCCGCTTCGGCAGCAAGTGCTGCGCAGTCTGTGACTTTGGACCTGGCCAGGGCAGCTTGTACTTGCTCCGGTAACTGACTGAGGAAGAGCTCCCTAAAGAGGAAGCATTCCGGTTCGGAGCCAAGGAGCGTGAGCATTTGGCTCATGAGCTCAGACGGCTTGGAGTCCCCGAGGCCGGGCATAGCGAGCAGTCGGTGGGCGCACTCCGACTTCGTGAGCCCGAAGACCTGTAACAACCGCGAATACAGGTCTAGTCAGTTCGGAGGCTCCACGAGGACTGCTTGGGCGGTCCTGTGGCTGGCGTCATGACGTCATCACATTTTTCCCGCCGTTGGGGGATCACGTGATGAACGGTGTGACGTCATCGCATTTGCCCGCGCTCTTAAATGGACCGTGCTCTGTACATGCAAACAGTATATACAAAGATACAGATTCAGGCTGTAGCTAACACAATGTTAAAGGGAATTATATACAGTTGATCCGAGTCCCTTAGTGGCTCTGCCACAATTTCATTTATTTAAGTGCCTTATTTTTTAATCTGTCTGTACATAAGTAGAAGTGAATGATCCCATTAGCTGTATAAATCCATCAGTGGAACACCTTGCTGATCACTGATACAAAAGTCTGGCCAAATCAAAAATCATCTCTCTTTTGAAGGTCTTTAAGTGGTTATAAATGGTTCTGTTATTGCGAACAAATAGGAGTTCTATTTGTTTTTTATTGCCCCTCTTTCAGGGCCCTTCTAGACTCTCCGTGCACTATTCTTCAGCCAATAGAACAGCCTGGGAGGGAAGCAACCTACTGAAAGGCTCCTGTCAACGATGCTCTGCAACAAACTGCCAGAATCGGTCTTGGATGATTTGCACTCCAAGTATTTCAGCTCCTGGGCAAGGCTAAAATGTCAGAGCTTTTCAAATGAAAAAGGTGTCTGGAGTTTCCAGTCTTCCTTTGTTAACTGCTGTTGCCGATGGGTAATGAAACGGGATCAATAAGTAAGGCTATAAACCATCAATAATAATGTTCCATGCGGATAATGTTTGTAATAACAGTGCCAGACTTTCCTCCGCGCTCCCTGATTATGATGAGTGAGGGGGTGGAACGGGCCTGCAAAAATGAATGATCCAATTCAATATTTGTTGATTAAGCCCCTGTAAGAAGAGCCCTACAGCTTCCAGATAACTCTCTTAAGGTTAGTGCCTGGATAAGTGCATTGAAAAATGTAGCAATCTGATATCCACTTTAGAGGAGTGCAGTCCATTAATGAGGGCAACAGTGTCAAGTATGGCGTGGACAATAAATCACGCTCAACTGTTTTTTTTTTTAGGGAATTCGTACATAAATAAGATTTGGAAACATGAATATTATCCCCCTTTCCCCTCAACTGGTCCAAACATAAGAACATAAGAACATAAGAAATAGGAGCAGGAGTAGGCCAATCGGCCCCTCGAGCCTGCTCCGCCATTCAATAAGATCATGGCTGATCTGATCCTAACCGCCAATCTACTATCACAGAACCATCTCCTGAATCTAACAGAATTAGACAAACGAACTAGGAGCAGGATCAGGCTACACGGTGTTGTTTAAACATCTCAAGTAATGATCCCAGTTCGTGCCTATGTTTCACTGTAGTTGTGTGGTATGGGTGCCAAGGCTGCAATAGGTCTGCGCACACTCGGAGGTCGAACTCCACCTTCACCGTCAACACCTTCACCGAAGCGTATGAGAGCATAGGCCTTACACTAAAGATCCGTAAGACAAAGGTCCTCTACCAACCACCCCCACCCCCCGCCACACACTACTGCCCCCTGATTATCAAAATCCACGACAAGGCCTTGGACAAGGTGGACCACTTTCCATACCTTGGGAGCCTACTGTCAACAAGGGCAGACGTGATGATGAAGTCCAACACCGCCTTCCGTGTGCCAGTGCAGCCTTCGGTCGCCTGAGGAAGAGAGTGTTTGAAGACCAGGACCTCAAACCCGGCACCAAGCTCATGGTCTATAGATACCCGCCCTCCTGTATGCCTCAGAGACATGGACCATTTACAGCAGGCACCTCAAAGCATTGGAGAGGTACCACCAATGCTGTCTCTGCAAGATCCTGCCAATCTATTGGCAAGATAGGCGCACCAACGTCAGTGTTCTCGCACAGGCCAACATCCCCAACATCGAAGCTTTGACCACGCTCGATCAGCTCCGATGGATGGGTCACATCGTCCGCATGCCCGATACGAGACTCCCAAAACAAGCGCTCTACTCGGAGCTCCGACACGGCAAGAGAACCCCAGGTGGGCAGAGGAAATGCTTCAAGGACATCCTCAAAGCCTCCTTGAAAAAGTGCAACATTCCCACCGACACCTGGGAATCCCTGGCCCAAGGCCGCACAAAGTGGAGGAGAAGCATCCGGGAAGGCGGCGAACACCTCGAGTCCCTTCGCCAGCAGCAAGCGGAAGCCAAGCACAAGGAGCGCACGTCAACCCAAGCACTCCACTCACCAGCCCCTTCAACCACCGTCTGCCCCACCTGAGACAGAGACTGTAGGTCCCGCATTGGACTCATCAGTCACCTGAGAACTCATTTTTAGCGTGGAAGCAAGTCATCCTCCGTTCCGAGGGACTGCCTAAGAAGAAGAAAAGAAGAGGTAAGCAGAATCTTTCCAACCTTCTTTCCCCTTCAATCATCTGGGGCAAGCAAGATTGACTCCTACCAGCGCATTGAGCGCGTCATTTTCACATGGCAGTTGCGTGCCGCCTGCACATTTACAGAGCAAAACCTTTCCCTGTTCAGTGGTCTATGACAGTGCAGACAGGTGTATGGATGGCTGCCCTGCATCCTGAAGAAGCCACCATTCCAATAGAGCGGAGCCTGTCTCTCCTGCTGCTGATGATGATGTTGGCCATTGTTGGCCTTCATAGCGAGAGGATTCGAGTACAGGAGCAAGGATGTCTTGCTGCAGTTGTACAGGGCCTTGGTGAGACCACACCTTGAGTATTGTGTGCAGTTTTGGTCGCCTTATCTGAGGAAGGATGTTCTTGCCATGGAGGGAGTGCAGTGAAGATACACCAGGCTGATACCTGGGATGGCAGGAATGACGTATGAGGAGAGATTGGATCGATTGGGCTTATATTCGCTAGAGTTTAGAAGAATGAGAGGGGATCTCATTGAAACTTATAAAATTCTAACAGGACTAGACAGACTAGATGTAGGAAGGATGTTCCCGATGGCAGGGGAGGCCAGAACCAGGGGTCACAGTCTAAGGATAAGGGGTAAGCCATTTAGGACTGGATGAGGAGGAATTTCTTCACCCAGAGAGTGGTGAACCTGTGGAATTCTCCACCACAGAAGGCCATTGAGGCCAATTCATTAAATATATTCAAGAAGGAGTTACATATATTTCTTAAGGCTAAAGGGATCAGGGGATATGGGGAGAAGGCAGGGACAGGGTACTGAATTTGGATGATCAGCCATGATCGCATTGAATGGCGGAGCAGGCTCGAGGGGCCGAATGGGCTACTCCTGCTCCTATCTTCTATGTTTCTATGTTGGCCATTGTTGATGAGTATGCAGGTGTTTCAGTTGTCAACATGGTCTATGAAGGCGTAGAAGATGAAGGCAGGACAATTGTAGGAGCTGAGATTTAACAAGCTACCCATAGAATCTTCTACACTGCTGCAGACTACCAAGGAGGATATTTTATCGGGTAAGGGTGAGCTAGAGTCCACCGCAATAGATGCTGATCAATCTGCTGTGCATTTCTATCATCTTCTGTTTTTCTTTCAAGATTCTTTGTTTATCTGTTTATCTTAGATGGATGGTTTGGATTTTGTAGGTGGAGCAAAGCAGAAGTTAAGAACATAAGAATTAGGAGCAGGAGTAGGCCATATGGATCCTCGATCCGGCTCCGCCATTCAATAAGATCATGGCTGATCTTCGACCTCAACTCCACTTTCCCGCCCGATCCCCATATCCCTTGATTCTCTTAAAGAGTCCAAAAATCTATCGATCTCAGTCTTGAATATACTCAACGACTGAGCATCCACAGCCCTCTGAGGTAGAGAATTACAAAGATTTACAACCCTGAGTGAAGAAATTTCTCCTCACCTCAGTCCTAAATGGCCGACCCCTTATTCTGAGTCTGTGACCCCTGGTTCTAGACTCCCCAGCCAGGGGAAACATCCTCCCAGCATCTACCCTGTGAAGCCCTCTCAGAATCTTATATGTTTCAATGAGATCACCTCTCATTCTTCTAAACTCCAGAGAGTATCGGCCCAATCTACTCAATCTCTCTTCACAGGACAACCCTCTCATCCCAGGAATCAATCTAGTGAACCTTCGTTGCACTCCATCCAAGGCAAGTATGTCCTCCCTTGGGCAAGGAGACCAAAACTGTATACAGTACTCCAGTGGTGACATGACTCAGTCATTCATGAAAGAAAGACTTATGAAATAATACTGAGCAGCCTGCTGGTGGCGCTGTCCAGGGAGAGTATAAATACTCGGGCACAGGCCCACCTTGCGCAGGACATTCTTAACAGGAACTAGTGAAGGACACAACTAGACCTCCATGTTGTAAAACAGTCGATTAAAGCTTTGTTTAACGCTTAGACCAAGTGCCTAGTAGTTTTCTTACGTCAAGTGGTATTGGTGTTGTAAACCTAATACAGCATAAAATAAATATTTGGGTTTATATAGCACCATAAATGTCTTAAAACTCTTCCCATGTAATTTTGGAGTGCAGCGACTGTTAATGTAGGCAAATACAACAACCATTTTGAGTAGAGCAAGATCTGACAAAACATCAGTGAGATGAATGACCAGTTCAGCTGGGGAGGAATATTGGCCAGGACACTGGGGGCGACTCCCTGCTTTTCTTTGAATAGTGCTCTGGGACCCCTCAGCCCCCCTGTAGAGCCTGGCGCAGCCACACGCAGCATTTGTTTATTTGACGGGGCATAGGTTAATAATGACTGGTATCTCAGCTACATCTACCAATCAGCCATGATCCAACTGTATGGCGGAACAGGCTCGAGGGGCTGAATGGCCTACTTCTCCTCTTATGTTCCTGATGACTATTGGGCTGTTAATACAGAATCATTTGGAATTGAAATAAATGAAATGCAAATGATTTGAGCAATTTTAATTAAAGCAGGTAAGAAAATCTTTTCTCTAAGAGGAGGCTGCCAGAGGGATTTTTCTACGCCTTTTAATGGTCGACCCTTGTGGGTAGTTTTGCATCACTAATATAATAAGCAGCGCTCCCATGCTGTGGAGAATGTTTACTTATTAAAATCAAATGATGCATTCAGTCCTGAATGCTAGTAATGTAGTAGAACCATGCTAATTTAATTAAAGCCACTCTTGTTTTTGAATTGAGATAATACGTTTGAGCAAAAGGGTAGCATACCTCTCACGAGAGACTATTAATGTACTTCAGTCATCTTTGACTGAACATAGGTGATTGTTTCGCTATTTGATGAATGCAATGTGCTGGCCCAAGTACAGGAAACTTTCAATTTACCGGCACCTAAATAACCGGAAACCTCGGTTAACCGGCAAAATTCAGGATTAGGTTCAGGTAACTTTTATTACTTGCCTTCCTCCATTTGTTGCTGTGCAAGGGTGTGGCTGCAGCTGTTGCTAAGCTACAGAGACGCTTGCAACTTGCAGCCATTGTTCTGAAGCTGTTGCTAAGCAACGGGGTTTGTTGCTTTATACGGAGCTCTCCGCTCCGTATCTTTTACTATAGCTTTCGGTTATCCGGAATTTTTGATGAACCAGCACCACGTTGGTCCCGTCGTGCTGGATAAGAAAACGTTTCCTGTAAGGTCTTTATACAGCAACTATAGTCATTTTTCTACTTTGCAACAGTGACCACACTTAAAAAGTACTTCATTGGTTGTAAAGCGCTTTGCGACGTCCTGAGGACGTGAAAGGCGCTATATAAATGCAGGGGCCTAGAAATTCAGTTTGCACAGTTTTGGGGCGCTAAAGTCGGGCGTTCGGTAAATTTAGCGCCCGCTGGAAACTGCAGGCAACCGCGCCGAAATTCAGTGGATTTGGCCAAGAGTTTTGGCGAGCGCTGAAACCGGCGTTGCAATGCTCGGTACCGGCGCTGCGGCCTGATAACGCCGATGCCGGGCGCAGCGCAGGTGCGGTCATGTGTTGCTTGACAGCAGACACCCTGACGCCGGCCTGCTCTTAAAGGGGGAAGGGTCAACTTTGACTGCTGCCACGCCCTGCACACTGGAGCCCTGCTGCTAGGCCTCAACAGTGCTGGTGGGACAAAATAGCGCCAGGACAGATGGAGATGGCCCGTGAAAGAGCCCAGCGCTTCTCAGACCATGCACTGAGGGTGCGGATTGATGCTGTCCAGGAGAGAAGACCCATCTTGTGCCCGGACAATGGCAGAAAGGCTCCCAGGAGAGAGTTCAGGAAAGCCTGGAGGAGCATCGCACGCAGGGTCTCCTCAAACTCAGATGTGCCCAGGACTGCGGACCAGTGCCGCAAAAAGTTCAATGACCTCTGTCGGCTGGTGAAGGTGAGTACCCTTTCCACTGCCCTCCTCATCCTTGCATGTGAGCCTCACACTATGGGCAAAGGGACCTCAAAGGCATAATGGGCAGCCCTCCTCACGCAGCAATGCCACTGGCATGATCATCAACAGCACTTTCTGCACTGACCACACTGGCCAGGCTATTCCACCATGGGAGGCAGTACACACAGCAACAGGGCACCACACTGTACTTAGAGTCCGTCCTTTCTCTTGCAGGCCAAGCTGGCAAGAAATGCGCGCAGCCGGGTGGAGACCGGTGGTGGACGGCCCCACTACCAGGCTCTAAGTGCTCTGGAGGAGAGCGTCGCTGGACTCCTGCGTCCCCGGGTGACTGGCCCTGTAGCCATCGGGGATGCGGACCCTGTGCTGGAAGCCACTGGTAAGGAGATGACCGCTTGCAGCTCTCTCGTTGCCCTAGTGCTTCCGATCTAAATCCTTTCCCACTGACGGACAAATGCGCATAATGCCACCGCTCAGGCGTCCCTCGCTGACGCCCTGTCCTCACTTTAAAGCTACTCTTGTGCCTTCCTGCTTTCAGCTGCTGAGGAGGAGGTGGTCCCTGAGGCGCCGGGTGCCAGGCCCTTGGAGGAGGAGGACGTCCAGGACGAGGAGGAAGCCGGCCCATCGGGCGAGCCCTCAGCCGTGCCAGGGGATGGCAATGAAGGGGGGACGTCTGGCATGCAGGAGAGCCAGGGGGAGGTGTTGCAGGGGAGGGCAGATCCTGCTTGCAGTGGGGTCCAGGCAGGCGGCAGGGGTCGGCCAGCTCGGCCGGCTTCTCCCCAGCTGCAGAGTCCTCTCTCCAGTCCGGAGAGTGGCCTCGGCCAGGAGGTGCGCCTCCTGCAAGAGATCTCGGTGGCGTCTGACCGGCGCCACCATGAGTTCATGGGGGTTGTGGAGCAGATGCCGCATGCCATCGAGTCCCTGGCTCAGAGTGTGGCAGCATTCGGCCAATCACAGGCCAGGGGGGTGGAGCAACTGGCCGCAGCGCACGCCAGGGGGGTCGAACTACTCGCGGCACTGCAGGAGGAGAGTCGCCAGAGAGGTGGTTCCTTCGACACACTGTCACAGCAGCTGGAGGCACATACCCGGGCAGTGCGGTCACTGACTTCTGCCACACTCGCTTTGACGCAGAGGCGTCGCACCCGCACCCGCCGCCCTGCTGCAACACAGCGGGCTGGCCTCCAGCACATAGCTGTGCCAGCTGAACTGCCAGGCCGGACGACTGCCACTGTGTCTGCTGAGCCTCGCGCGCCTGGCAGCAGCCAGCTTGCCCCCCTTGGAGCATCCGACACTGCCACTCCCCCAGCCAGGGTGCGAGGAGCTGCTGCTGCCACTGATGCTGGCCAGCCACAGCCGAACCAGTCAGCAGCCGGCCCCTCCCGGGACGTGCGTCGTGTTGGCCGACCCCCAAGGGCATCTGTCGCGACGCATGGGGGCTCTCATGAGCCTTCCCCCAGCCTTGAGGCCGCCACAGGGCCCACGTTGAGGCGGAGCAGCAGGCCGGGCAGGGGCCAGGGAAGGCTCTCTAAGGACTCGCCCTCTCGGCACAGCCGCTAGAGTGTGGTCTCTGCGGCATTGTATATATGGGGGGGATTGTGTTTTGGGGGCTGATTTTTGTGGATGGCCGAAATTGAAGGCATTTTTTGTTTTTATGGGGGTCTTTCTGTTGGCGAGGGGGGCCCTTTTTTTGTTACGGCCAATGTTGAAGGCCATGTGGATGGCCAACTTTTGTTAGTCCTCCCCAGGTTGGGGGAGTGACATATGTTTGTGACTGTTTTTTGGGTGTGTTCTGTGTTTTTGAGTTTCATGTGGGAAGGGGCCTCAGTTTGTTAAATAAAGGTTTTTATTTATTCAGCTTGTCCAGGTGTCATGTTTCAAGTGTTTGCTGCGTTAACTGGCTGACGGCTTCCGGAGCGGCTGCCTTCAGGTGCGCTCATTCCCACAGGCCATTCCCTCACAGCGGGCCTAGAAGTGTCGAGCAATAAGCCCCTGGCGTACGGCCCTTGGGCCTTCTGGCCCCCTCCTGGCCTGCTCCTCCTCCTCCTCCCCCTCCTCCTCCTGATGGTCCTCCTGCTCGTCCTCCTCAGGTGGTGGTGCAATGTCAGGTGGCAGTGCCTGCGTCCGGCGGATAGCCAGGTTGTGCAGCATGCAGCACACGACGACGAACTGGGACACTCTATCCGGCGAATACTGTAGAGAGCCGCCGGAGCGATCCAGGCAGCGGAAGCATTGCTTGAGGACGCCTATGGTTTGCTCTATGACGTTCCTTGTTGCTTGATGGCTTTCGTTGTATGAGTCCTCCGCTGGGGTCCTGGGCGCGCGGAGCGGGGTCATGAGCCATGTGCACAAAGGGTAGCCCTTGTCCCCGATAAGTCATTCCCTTGGTGGAGGCTGTGCCTGGAACATGTCAGCCACAGTAGTCTGGCGCAGGATAAAAGCATCGTGGCTGCTTCCTGGGAAGCGGGCATTTACAGCTAGGATGCGCTGCCTGTGGTCACACACCAGCTGCACATTGAGGGAATGGTAGCCCTTGCGGTTGCGGTAAACCTCGGGATTGTCTATAGGTGCCCGCATAGCCACATGCGTGCAGTCAATGGCGCCCTGCACCATGGGGAAGCCCGCGATCCTGCCAAATCCCACTGCACGCTGCTGCTGCCTCTGTTGGGTCATGGGGAAGGAGATGAACTGGTGTCTCCTCGCGAACAGTGCATCGGTGACCTGCCGGATGCAGCGATGTGCGGCGAACTGGGAGATGTTCGCGATGTCCCCAGCAGCGGCTTGGAATGAGCCACTTGCATAAAAGCTGAGAGCCACCGTGACCTTCACTTCCACCGAGAGAGACGTCCTGGACATGAGCTGTGGCTGCAAATCTGCGTGAAGCAGCTGGCAGATCTCTCCAACCACCTCCCTTCTGAAGCGCAGCCTCTTTACACAAAGTGCCGCAGACATGGTGACATAGGACACCTGCTGCCGGTATTGCCTGGGTGCGTAAGGCCTACGTTGGCGACGCCTGATGGCCCTTCTGTGTCTACGCATGGCTGCCCGTCTCTCACAGCGTCTGCGAGCCCTCCGCACATAATGCTGCAACTCAATGTTGGCCCCCCATGCAGCCCCCATAATCAAGGTCGCAACAGTGAAATCAGCAAGAGTCAAATGTCAAAGCACTGGCCAGAAGCCAAAAAGACCTCTCTTATCTTGTCCCAAATCTGGAATCTCTGTCCCTTGGTCTCTGTGTAGAAATCCAAAGCAGTGAAGTCATTGCAGCAAAATGGCTGGGCTTTATAGGTCAGTGGAGGTGCCCTTTAATTTGCGCTCCCCGAGGCCCACAGGGCCTCTGCAACGTTCCATTTTACAATTCCTAATAGCGCCACGCCCACATTGGGCGGGCGCCACTCAATTTCCGGTTTGGGGCGCTAAAACAGCGTTGCGCGAGGATATGACGCCATAAGCTGCGCGCGCACCCGAGCGGGCGCTAACACTTTGCGCCGGCGCTAAATCTCAAATGAATTTGGGCGTCGGCGCAGATCGGTCTGCATTCCGGCGCTAAGGCTTTATCGACGGAAATATAGCCCTTTTTTGGCGTTAGCGCCTGGCGCAGCCACCTGAATTTCTAGGCCAGGTTCTTTTCTATTCTATTGGTTTTCTGATTTTCTCCCATGAAGGTACAATTCCTAGGCCTGCATTCCCTCGAGTTTAGAAGAATGAGAGGTGATCTCATTGAAATGTACAAAATTCTTACAGGGCTTGACATTGTAGGTGCTGGAAAAACTCAGCAGGTCAGGCAACATCCGTGGAGAGAAATTAGAGTCAACGTTTTGGGTCGAAACCCTTTTTCAAAACTGGAAAGGAAATAAAATAGATCGAAGGCAGGGCTGCGATAGAACAAAAGAAGTAAAGAGGTATTCAAAACCAGACGAGATGGTAATAGGACAGTGGAGACAAAAGACGGCTCAGATTAGGTGTGAAGTGTACTGGCAGAATGAGAGACAGCTGCCATGTGGGAGAGAGAAAAAGAAAATTTGTAAAAAAAACATTGTAGATGCTGAGAGGCTGTTTCCCCCTGGCTGGGGAGTCTAGAACCAGGGGTCACAGTCTCAGAATAAGGGGTCGGCTATTTAGGACTGAGATGAGGAGAAATTTCTTCACTCAGAGGGTGGTGAATCTTTGGAATTCTCTACCCCAGAGGGCCGTGGAGGCTCAGTCGTTGAGTATATTCAAGACAGAGATCGATAGATTTTTGGATAAGTCAAGGGATATGGGGACAGTGCAGGAAAGTGGAGATGAGGTAAAAGATCAGCCATAATCTTAATTGAATGGCGGAGCAGGCTCGAAGGGACAAATGGCCTACTCCTGCTCCTATTTCTTCTGTTCAATTCGGGATTAGATACAACTTGAAAGTCAACCTTATTGTACCTTGCCCAAGTGGTGGTTGTGTGGCAGACGAGACTGAGAGTTTTAGCAGGACATTTGACACCTGTATGTTATCACAGCTGAGTCCAATCTTGTCCTTATTTGATGACAACACGCACTCGTTTTCTAGTTGAGGGCCAGTGTGTAGCATCAGCTCCGATGGACGGGTCACATCGTCCACATGCCCGATACGAGACTCCCAAAACAAGCGCTCTACTCGGAGTTCCGACACGGCAAGAGAGCCCCAGGTGGGCAGAGGAAATGCTTCAAGGACACCCTCAAAGCCTCCTTGAAAAAGTGCAACGTCCCCACTGACACCTGGGAATCCCTGGCCCAAGGCCACACAAAGTGGAGGAGAAGCATCCAGGAAGGCGCCGAACACCTCGAGTCTCTTCGCCGGGAGCAAGCGGAAGCCAAGCGCAAGGAGCGCACGTCAACCCAAGCACCCCACCCACCCGCCCCTTCAACCATCGTCTGCCCCACCTGTGACAGAGACTGTAGGTCCCGCATTGGACTCATCAGTCATAAAAACATAGAAACATAGGAGCAGGAGTAGGCCATTCGGCCCCTCGAGCCTGCTCCGCCATTCAATGAGATCATGGCTGATCATCCAAACTCAGTACCCTGTCCCTGCCTTCTCCCCATATCTCTTGATCCCTTTAGCCTTAAGAAATATATCCAACTCCTTCTTGAATATATTTAATGAATTGGCCTCAACTGCCTTCTGTGGTAGAGAATTCCACAGGTTCACCACTCTCTGGGTGAAGAAATTCCTCCTCATCTCTGTCCTAAATGGCTTACCCCTTATCCTTAGACTGTGACCCCTGGTTCTGGACTCCCCGACCATCGGAAACATCCTTCCTGCATCTAGTCTGTCTAGTCCTGTTAGAATTTTATAAGTTTCAATGAGATCCCCTCTCATTCTTCTAAACTCCAGCGAGTACAAGCCCAAGCGACCCAATCTCTCCTCATACGTCATTCCTGCCATCCCAGGTATCAGTCTGGTGAATCTTCGCTGCACTTCCTCCATGGCAAGAACATCCTTCCTCAGATAAGACGACCAAAACTGCACACAATACTCAAGGTGTGGTCTCACCAAGGCCCTGTACAACTGCAGCAAGACATCCTTGTTCTTGTACTCGAATCCTCTCGCTACGATTGCCAACATACCATTTGCCTTCTTAACCGAGTCACCTGAGAACTCATTTTTAATGTGGAAGCAAGTCATCCTCGGTTCTGAGGGACTGCCTAAGAAGAAGGAGAAGAGTATAGCAAGCCAGAGAAGGGCTGACAACTCATTCCATTGCACAGTCTATTTGTGATGTAAAGCGTTGTGCTACTGTGCCATCCTGTAGACTGAATTTAAAATCACAGTGAAAGAAAGAACTTTCATTTATATAGCGCCTTTCACAAACTCAGAATATCCCACAGTGCTTTACAGCCAATTAAGTACTTTTGAAGTAAAAACAGAAAATGCTGGAAATACTCAGCAGGTCATCGACCTGAAACGTTGACTCTGTTTCTCTCTCCACAGATGCTGCCTGACCTGCTGAGTATTTCCAGCATTTTCTGTTTTTACTTCAGATTTCCAGCATCCGCAGTATTTTGCTTAAGTACTTTTGAATTGTAATCACTGTTATAAGGTAAGAAACACAGCAGCCAATTTGCGCACAGCAAGGTCCCACAAACAGCAATGTGATAATGACCAGATAATCTGTTTTTGTTATGTTGATTGAGGAATAAATATTGGCTAGGATATCGGGAAGAACTCCCCTGCTCTCCTTCGAAATAGTGCCGCGGGATCTTTTACGTCCACCTGAGAGGGCAGGCGGGGGCCTCGGTTTAACGTCTCATCTGAAAAATGGCACCTCCAACCGTGCAGCACTTTGCAGTGGAGTGTTATCATAAGAACATAACATAAGAAATAGGAGCAGGAGTAGGCCATTTGACCATTCAATAAGATCATGGCTTATCTCCACTCTCCTGCAATGTCCCCATCCCCTTGATTCCCTTAATATCCAAAGATCTATCGATCTCTGTCTTGAATATACTCAACGACTGAGCCTCCACAGCCCTCTGGGGCAGAGAATTCCAAAGATTCACCACCCTCTGAGTGAAGAAATTTCTCCTCACCTCAGTCCTAAATTATCCTAGATTTTTGTGCTCAAGTCTCTGGAGTGGGACTTGAACCCACAACCTTCTGACTCAGTGGTGAGAGTGCCAGCACTTTTTTTTTTAATATACGGTTTTATTCAACATCTGGAACATTTACAACATCGTGAGCATTCCATTGTATCCTGCAAATCCATTGCGCCGCTCCGCACAGTCGTTCCTCCACCACTTATTAACATCAAAAACTGAAGTTTAATTTGTCTCCCGTGACATACACTAATCTATTGTAAGCCATAGCTAAGACTTTGGGAAAGTGTTCAATCTGCCAGCGTTACCATCCCTCACTTTGCTGAGCACAGAAGTTAATCTTTATTTTTTATTTTAAAAGCAGATTAAATAAAAATGATTTGCGAATTCAACAAAGCCAGCGCTTTGGCGAAAGAGCTAAGATAGGAGCTCTGCTGCTCCGAATGCATTTTGGAACGTGCGCCTCGAACAGAAAGATTAGAACGCTCTTTGAAGTGCTCTGGGAGCCGAGGACAATTTAAGGCCGAGTTCATAACTGACATTTAAAAAGATGATAATCGTAATGTGGGAGCTACTGCGCAGTGAGACTGTTTTCTTTCTTTCTTTCTTTTTTGGGTTCTCTGAGGGATATAATTATACTTAATGACCAAATGGTGAGGTTGATTTCGCAGTAAAATCACAGACAATTATTTCTTGTAGAACAGAAAAACAGATTTAATAAAAAAAAAATGAAATTGGGAATTCCAAAGCGAGCAGATTATATGCTTAACAGCCTGAACTAAACACTCGCTCGGTGTAATTAAACTGGAGAGGTTTTTTTTTAGTAAGGGTATTTGGGAACAAATACTAAATTACACCTCTCAATGTGGATGAATTTGTATGGAAATTATAGTGGTTAACATTCTGAAAATTATTAAATATGTTCCCACCAACTCCTACACTTGGTCTCTGTTAAATGAAAACCAGCTGTCAGTCTTTCAATAGAACTAACAAGGGACGCTGATGAACAGTTTCAGGAGGAGGGAGTTCAGCGAGGTCGGTATCACAAATAAAGGATTTCAAATGATAGCTTTTTTAGATGTTACTGTTGGACAAGGCAATATTTCGTTTTGGGCCAGACTCGACAGCCTTGTCTGAACTACAAAACGCTCAAAGCTTGCAAATATGCATCCTTAACCCTTTCAGTGCCACTCCTGCACCTTTCAACAACAACAACAACTTGTATTTATATAGCGCCTTTAACGTAGTAAAACGTCCCAAGGCGCCGCACAGAAGTATTTTAAGACAAAAAATTTGACACTGAGCCACATAAGGATAAATTAGGGCAGGTGACCAAAAGCTTGGTCAAAGAGGTCGGTTTTAAGGAGCGTCTTAAAGGAGGAAAGAGAGGTAGCGAGGCGGAGAGGTTTAGGCAGGGAATTCCAGAGCTTAGGGCCCAGGCAACAGAAGGCACGGCCACCAAAGGTTGAGCGATTATAATCAGGGATGCTCAAGAGGGCAGAATTAGAGGAGTGCAGATATCTCGGGGGGTTGTGGGGCTGAAGGAGATTACAGAGATAGGGGAGGGACGAGGCCATGGAGGGATTTGAATACAAGGATGAGAATTTTGAAATCGAGGCGCTGCTTAACCGGGAGCCAATGTAGGTCAGCGAGCACAGGGGGTGATGGGCGAACGGGACTTGGGGTGAGTTAGGACACAGGCAGCCGAGTTTTGGATCACCTCAAGTTTAAATAGGGTGGAATGTGGGAGGCCAGGCAGGAGTGCGTTGGAATAGTCAAGTCTAGAGGTAACAAAGGCATGGATGAGGGTTTCAGCAGCTGAGGCAAGGGCGGAGACGGGCAATGTTACAGAGGTGGAAATCGGCAGTCTTTGTTATGCTGCGGATATGTGGTCGGATGCTCTTTTCAGGGTCAAATATGACACCAAGGTTGCGAACAATGTGGTTCAGCCTCAGACAGATGTTAGGGAGAGGGATGGAGTCGGTTGCTAGGGAACGGAGTTTGTGGCGGGGACCGAAATCAATGGATTCGGTTTTCCCAATATTTAATTGGAGAAAATTTTCGCTCATCCAGAACTGTATGTCTGACAATCAGTCTGACAATTTAAAGACTGTAAGATACTGCTGCGGAATGTGACTGCAGTTATACTATCGCTTTTGCATCAGTTTGCAAAAAAAAAGACTTGCATTTATATAGCGCCATCCACCACCTCGGGACATCCCAAAGCGCTTTACAGCCAATTAAGTACTTTTGAAGTGGAGTCACTGTTGTTATGCAGGAAACGCGACAGCCAATTAGCGCACAGCAAGCTCCCACAAACAGCAATGTGATAATAACCAGATTATCTGCTTTTAGTGATGTTGATTGAGGGATAAATATTGGCCGGGACACCGGGGAGAACTCCCCCTGCTCTTCTTCAAAAGAGAGGGCAGACGGGGCCTCGGTTTAAGGTCTCCTCCGAAAGACGGCACCTCCGACAGTGCAGCACTCCCTCAGCACTGCACTGGAGCGTCAGACCTAGGTTTTTGTGCTACTGTTGCTATATAGGCAAACGGAACAGCCCATTTGTTCTCAGCAAGGCCACACAAACAGCAATGAAATGAATGACCAGTCAATAAAATTCACTATAGCCCCGTTTGGGGCACCAGCCTCGCCAGGGCGCTAAAAGTAGCGCCCCGGAAGCAGTCGCGACCGCCGGCCGGAAATTCAGTTGGCGCGACCCAGAGGGAAGCGCAGCACTACTGGAGGCACCCCACATCCCTCTTGGGGTGCTGCAGCTGAATATCGCTGCGCAATGTGCCACAGCGCCACTCGCTGCGGCATGGCGTGCTGCGGTACTGCAGTCCTTCCTCCCCTTCTTAAAGGGGAGGGGCCTTGTGCATCGCGATTGAGGATCGCGAGTGCTGGCAAAAGAGCCCGGCACCGAGGAGAAGTGCCAGGCTCTTGGAACGCAGTCGGCACTCCGCGGGTGGCGGCTCAGGAGGCCGGGGACGGCAGCGCGGAGAGGTGCTGGCAGGCGGCCAGCAACAAAAATGGCCGCCCCACACCTCCTTTAATTAGTGCCTCTACCGTCGCAGGTAGGCCCCCCTGAACCGGTCGCATATAGCGTCCGGCGTTAAAGCAGGGGGCGCATCTAAATATCGCGATCAGGGCATTAGCGGGGCGCTGCGCACACTGATGACGTCATCGGTAGTGGCACAGCGCTAACGGCTAGCGCCGCCATTAGCATCCCGCTGAATGTAGCGGGAGGCATGGCCAGTGGCTTCCGACCCACTTAGCGCCCTCTTAAGGCGCTAACGGGTGGCGCAGCCCACTGAATTTCTAGGCCAATATCTTTTGATGGTCGTGTTTGAGAGATGAATGTTGCCCTTGCTTTTCTTTGAAGAAAAGGTTCAGTGGGATCTGTTACATTCACCTGAACAGGCAGCCAAGGCCTCAGTGTAACATCTCATCCAAAGGACAGCAGCCCCAGCCATGTAGCGCTCGCTCAGTACTGCATTGAAATGCCAGCCCAGATTAAGTACTCAAGGCTTGAAGTAGGACTCAAACTCTACAACAGTGAGAGAGCTACCACTGAGATTGGCAGACATGAGATAAATGGCAATAAAACACAGGCGGAACAGTAGGAACTACAGGGCAGGATGAAAAGAAATTGGACAACATCCTAGTCCAGATAAAATGGTTACGTGAGGAAACCGTTATTCACTTCCGAGTAATGGACTACTTCAATAAAGTCCAGTCTTTCCTGAGGTCAAGAAAAAGTTGTTAAGGCAACAGCCTTGTGCATCTTGAAGAAATTAACCAATACTTCTCCCGCAATGGCTGCTCCATTAGTTTCTGCGTGACATAGAAGGCAGCAAAGCTTGAAGATTCAATTTTGCACCACGGAATCTGATTATGCTTTTGCAAAAGACCTCTCGGGGGAAATGTTATGTGATGGAGCTATGAGTAACACCATCAATAAGAAACGATACCAATTAAATGCCTGAAAGGGATTTAGCTTTTAAACGATTCGCTAAGTCAGAGAGCCATTAGTTCGAGTAATTAAACGCACTATTTACTTGTTATCTGAATACACCATTAACTGTTGCTCTTCTCGCACGTCTAATGTTGGTCGCTGGTTTAGTATAGCTGGAAAAAGAGAATTTTCAACTAGATGATGACGATAACTAACAAGTTTACCCTTGATTTCAAAATTCAAAATTCTCATCCTTGTTTTCAAACCCCTCCATGGCCTCGCCCCTCCCTATCTCTGTAATCTCCTCCAGCCCCACAACCCTCCGAGATATCTGCGCTCCTCTAATTCTTCACTCTTGAGCATCCCTGATTATAATCGCTCACCATTGGTGGCCGTGCCTTCTGTTGCCTGGGCCCTCAGCTCTGGAACTCCCTGCCTAAACCTCTCCGCCTCTCTACCTCTCTTTCCTCCTTTAAGCCACTTGTTAAAACCTACCTCCTCGATCAAGCTTTCGGTCATCTGCCCTAATTTCTCCTTATGTGGTTCGATGTAAAATTTCTGTCTTGTAACACTCCTGTGAAGCGCCTTGGGATGTTTTACTACGTTAAAGGCGCTATATAAATACAAGTTGTTGTTGATGAAAACATTGGTGGGCAGGAACCAAATATCCAAATCTTACTCAACGTGATCATGTTAGAAAACCGGATCGTTGCGTTGGTACTCTCATAATACGGCAAGTTCGAGGGAGCAGTGAGATACATTGAATAAACTCAGAACTGAAGCCTATAATTATTACGTCTGAAATTTGAGTTGAATATGTGTTGTTCCGCATTTACAAGCTAAATCGTGGGTGGTTTTTCTTGGTCTGCCTGCCATAATGCTGGCGGGAGTCCAGCCAAATGGCTGAGGAAAAGGGGCAGGACTTGGACACACTGGGGGAAAAATTCAGTTGTGTGCGCCACCCGTTAGTGCCTTAAGAGGGCGCTAAGTGGGGCGCAAAGCAACTAGCGCCCGGGCGCGGCGATATCTGCGCCTCTCGCGAAATTGACCGGACATTTTTGCGGCGGCGCTAAACACTACCGCCACGATCTCCTGCGCCGGCAGATCGTGACGTCAGTCGAGTGCGCAATGCCCCGGTAGCGCCCCGGACTGGAAATTGAGTGGCGCCCCCTGCCTTAACGCCTGCCGCTAGCAACGACAGGTTGAGGGGAGTGTTTTGCAGTCGGGAAGGGACTGGGGGAGCGCTATTTAAAGGCGACCACGTCCTGCCTTTTTTGTTGGTGACATTTTTGCACCACGCATTCTGAGAGAGAGAGAGAGAGAGAGACTTCTGGAGATTCAACGCTGTGTGAAGGAGTTTTGGGTACTGAGCAGCACTTTGCAGGTTCATTTTGATTTGCCCTTCCTTGTATCGATTTAGAAGAGACTGTGGGGGCTGCACTCTGAGCTCTTTCCCTGGGCCTCTCCATTGTTCTTTCCAGCAGATTTGATGTACAGGTCTCTCCTGGCCGAGACTCAAGGCTGCAATGAACAGGATGTGGATGGAGACCAAGATAAACCCTCCCCTCTAAGATAAAAACAGAAAATGCAGGAGAAACTCAGCAGGTCAAGCAGAATCTGTGAAGAGAGAAACAGAGTTAACGTTTCAGGTTGATGACCATTCATCAGAACTCCCCTTTAAGAATTGGCCGGTGACAGTGTGTCTGTGTTCCATTGCTGACTGAAATCACATGAGCTTCGCCAGCGCTGTGAGTTAGCGCCTCGCTCCTTGGCCTTTGCGCCTTAAGACAGATGTGAAGCGCCTGATTTAGCGCTCCAATCACCTCCAGGGGCGAGAGAGGTGAATTTTGCAGTCGACGGTGATAATTTGCGCCGGGCGCTAATCTTTGCGCCCGGCCGATAATTGCGCCCCAAATGGGGCGATACTGAATTTCACCCCCATTGTGTCCTGACTCATTTGGAAAGCCACATTTGCTCTTTTAAGGGGCGGAGCCCCCAACTGCCCCTTGCAAGCCCAGTGATACCAAAAGTAAAGGGTACTGAGAGTTCCCACTTCCCAGGCTCATAAGGGACGTGGCTTAAGATTGGAGGCTAGTCCGATGAGTTATTCGAGACCTACCAACCTCCAGAAGGGTATAAGTGGGCTCTACTAGGGCATTCAGGCCTGTGTGGCATCCTGAACCCCGAAGACGGGCAAATTTATTCTAAAACCATTTTATTATTGGCTCTCTTACACAGAGGCAAAGGGGTCACAATAGCACCTTAGGAGAATGGGACCCGGGTACTCTCCCCCAAATAGATAGTGGGCGCAGGGGTTTCCAACTGCACGGGACAGGTAGGTGGCCAAGAGGCACCTGTGGTGGCATGTGGGTGCCCGCCAGCCCCATGCAAGTGAAGACGGGCTCTCCCAATGACCCCCCCAAACACAGTCAGTGCTGGTGGGCACCGACGGGCGTAGTCCAGCGTCACTCCCGCAGTTTGGGTAACCAATCACATGCCGGTTTACTACAATAAAGCATGGGAGTTCAGGACCCAGGGGGAATCCACGCTATGTGATATTAGCAACAATAGCACATTGACGAATGGGGTACATGTTACAATTGAACATTCCTGGCACGGAACATGCTCGACAGGACTTGGCGAATTTGGGTGCAGAGAGCAATGTTCCCAATTGGTGACCCACCTAATTTCCCAACTATTAAGACTAGAAATCGTATGGGCCTTGAATTAGTTGCATTGACCTCTTTCATGAGTTCCTAATACGACCTATCACACGAGGGTCTGCCCCTGTGAGCACAGCCGGGTAAATTTACCCTGAAATTCCTTGATCCACTATCTTAACATGGGACGTTAACCCATTTAGTTAAATGGATGAAAGTTTGTTCTAGCTCATTTTAATCCTTCTGTTATTGTATTTCCAATGATTGGCAAGTCATTTTTTAAAATATTAGTTTATGGGATGTGGGCGTCGCTGGCAAGGCCAGCATTTATTGCCTATCCCTAATTGCCCTTGAAAAGGTGGTGGTGAGCCGGCTTGAACGGCTGCAGTCCGTGTGGTGAAGGTGCTCCCACAGTGCTGTTAGGGAGGGAGTTCCAGGAATTTGACCCAGCGACGATGAAGGAACGGCCGATATACTTCCAAGTCAAGATGTGTGACTTGGAGGTGGTGGTGTTCCCATGCATCTGCTGCCCTTGTCCTTCTAGGGGGAAGAGGTCGCGGGTTTGGGAGGTGCTGCCGAAGAAGCCTTGGCGAGTTGCTGCAGTGCATCTTGTAGATGGTATACACTGCAGCCACGGTGCGCCGGTGGTGGAGGGAGTGAATGTTTAAGCTGAAGAACAGCAAGGCCTCCGGAGCAGATGGAATCCCCGCCGAGGCACTAAAGCATGGCGGAGAAGCACTACTGGCGCAAATTCATGAACTCATTTCTCTTATCTGGAAGGAGGAGAGCATGCCAGGGGATCTCAGAGACGCCGTAATTGTGACCATCTTCAAGAAAGGTGACAAGTCTGATTGCGGTAATTACAGAGGAGATTCCCTGCTGTCTGCCACAGGGACAGTCATCGCAAGAATCCCTCAATCGCCTTCTCCCAGTGGCCGAAGAGCTCCTCCCAGAGTCGCAGTGCAGATTCCGCCCACTAAGGGGCACAATGGACATGGTCTTCACCGCATGTCAATTACAAGAGGAATGCAGGGAACAGCACCAACCACTGTACAAGGCCTTCTTTGATCTCACAAAGGCCTTTGACACTGTCAACTGTGGGGATTATGGAGTGCCCTCCTCTAATTTGGCTGCCCTCAAAAGTTTGTCACCATCCTCCACTTGCTTCACGGTGACAGGCAAGCCGTGATCCTGACCAACAGTTCCACCACAGATCCAATTGACGTATGAACCGGGGTCAAGCAAGGCTGTGTCATCGCACCAACGCTCTTCTCGATCTTCCTTGCTGCAATGCTCCGTCTCACCCTCAGTAAGCTCCCCGTTGGAGTGGAGCGAATTTACAGAACAAACGGGAAACTGTTCCACCTCCGTCGCCTCCAGTCCAGATCCAAGGTCGTCCCATCCTCTGTAGTCGAATTACAGTATGCAGATGACGCGTGCATCTGCGCTCACTCGGAGGTTGAACTCCAAACCATCGTCAACACCTTCACCGAAGCGTACAAGAGCATGGGCCTTACACTAAACATCCATAAGACAAAGGTCCTCTACCAACCTACCCCCGCCACACAATACTGCTTCTCGATTATCAAAATCCACGACAAGGCCTTGGACAACGTGGACCACTTTCCATACCTCGGGAGCCTACTGTCAACAAGGGCAGATGTCGATGACAAAGTCCAACACCGCCTTCAGTGTGCCACTGCAGCCTTCGGTCGCCTGAGGTAGAGAGTGTTTGAAGACCAGGACCTCAAACCGGGCACCAAGCTCACGGCCTACAGAGCAGCAGTGATACCCGTCCTGCTGTATGCCTCAGAGACATGGACCATGCACAGGAGGCACCTCAAAGCACTGGAGAGGTACCACCAACGCTGCCTCCGTAAGATCCTGCAAATCCATTGGCAGGATATGCGCACCAACGTCAGTATTCTTGCTCAGGCCAACATCCCCAGCATCAAAGCTTTGACCACGCTCGATCAGCTCCGATGGACGGGTCACATCGTCCGCATGCCCGATACGAGACTCCCAATGCAAGCGCTCTACTCGGAGCTCTGGCACGGCAAGAGAGCCCCAGGTGGGCAGAGGAAACGCTTCAAGGACACCCTCAAAGCCTCCTTGAAAAAGTGTAACATCCCCACCAACACCTGGGAATCCCTGGCCCAAGACCGCACAAACTGGAGTAGAAGCATCCGGGAAGGCGCCGAACACCTCGAGTCTCTTCGCCGGGAGCAAGTGGAAGCCAAGTGCAAGGAGCGTACGTCAACCCAAGCACCTCACCCACCTGCCCCGTCAACCACCGTCTGCCCCGCCTGTGACAGTGACTGTAGGTCCCGCATTGGACTCATCAGTCACCTGAGAATTCATTTTTAATGTGGAAGCAAGTCATCCTCGGTTCCAAGTGACTGCCTAAGAAGAAGATGGGGTGCCAATCAAGCGGGCTGCTTTGTCCTGGATGGTGTTGAGCTTCTTGAGTGTTGTTGGAGCTGCACTCATCCAGGCAAGTGGAGAGTATTCCAGCACACTCCTTACTTGTGCCTTGTAGATGGTAGAAAGGCTTTGGGGAGTCAGGAGGTGAGACACTCGCCGCAGAATACCCAGTCTCTGACCTGCTCTTGTAGCCACCGTATTTATGTGACTGGTCCAGTTAAGTTTCTGGTCAATGGTAACACCCAGGATGTTGATGGTGGGGATTCGGCGATGGCAATGCCGTTGAATATCAAGGGCCGGTGGTTAGACTCTCGCTTAAAGTTTGTTCTAGCTCATTTTAATCCTTCTGTTATTGTATTTCCAATGATTAGCAAGTCTGGGCTGATTGCACAGTGGACATCAGTACCTCACATTTGCTATAATAATAACAGTAATCATCCTGAATGCACTGGAAAGGCAATTCATTATCTTAGAACAGTTTCTGAGCCATTCAGGCAGTCGACACATGCGCCTGATCTATGAAAATTAAATTACTATTGATTATAACTCAAAGTGATTATAATCTATCCTGAGAATTTTAATTTATTTGTAATTCTTTGATGCCTTTGTTGGAATAAATTGTAAAATCCATGTACTGCATGAAGGGCAGTTTTCTTTTTCTACATTTAAAGGATGATTTTTATTAAAAGATTCAGAGACGGCTCTGAGACCAGTTAACAATATACCAGGGCAGGGGTGTCTAAGATTCCTGTCATACAGTGTGCACCATGGAGCCTTGGGGACCCCCGTTTAACGTTCAAACCCAAGATCCCATTAATTTGGATATACATCAAGCGTCTGATAGCAACAGACCTTCATGCTCCAGTTTTAAGACTCATCCACAAATGAGGCAACAGCCCTTTTCAAACTTCAAGACCACCAACCTTAAACGAGTCAATTCTCGTGTACAAGAAATGCAAGTGGAAATAGTACTGAGCTGCCTTCCAGGCCACAATGCCAGGGGCTAGAGGGCATAGGTGGTCCACCAGATTAAGAACATAAGAATTCGGAACAGGAGTAGGCCACAGGGCCCCGCGAGCCTGCTCCGCCATTCAATGGCCCAGAAATTCGGGTCGGGGGCTTCCTGCAGGTGCAAGCCCCCGACCTGCACTTACCTAGCGCGCCGGCTGTTGAGCTGTAGGGCCCGTGTGGGATTCCGATCCTGGGCCTGCTCCAACTGCCGGCGCGCAGTGCTTGTGTATCCCAGGGGCGCAGTTAGCTCGATGCGTCCCCTGGGATCACGTGGGCCATGGGGAGCCAATCGGAGCAGGGAATGCTTCATTCATAAGTTTGACTGAAAGGGCCGTCAAACTTAGAAATACTATAAGCCCCAAAAATCACTAAATCTTCAAATAAATTTTTTAAAAATCACATTTTTTAAATAAACTATAAATTACATGAAATAACTATTTTATACAATAATTTAAATTTTTGAAAAAAGTAATTTTATTTTCTAATGGGGTTAAAAATAAACTTACCTTTCTTTAAAGTATTTAAAAATAATAAACCTGTGGAAAAAATGTTTTAATTTAATTAATTCACCACTTACCTTGTAAAAAGCAGGCCTTGCGACTGCTTTTTACATGCCTAACTTCTGGAGACTTACCCTCCCGGGAAAACCTGGGGAAAAAACGTAAGTTCGATGCGCACGCGCAGCCTCTCCCGCACACGTGTTCGAACTCTGAACCCCTTCTTTCAGGGGAATGGAAGTGCCGTTTTCCCGCGCATGCGCAGTGCATGCAGGAAACCGGCACTTCCATTGGGCTTACGGGTGAGTACCCCGTGCGTACTCACGCGTTGGGACCCGAATTTCTGGGCCATTAAGATCATGGCTGATCTTTGACCTCAACTCCACTTCCCCGCCCGATCCCCATATCCCTTGATTCCCCCACAGTCCAAAAGTCTTTCGATTTCTGTCTTGAATATACTCAACGACTGAGCATCCACAGCCCTTTGGGGTAGAGAATGCCAAAGATTCACCACCCTCTGAGTGAAGAAATTCCTCCTCATCTCAGTCTTAAATGGTCGGCCCCCTTATCCTGGGACTGTGACCCCTAGTGCTAGACTCTCCAGTCAGGGGAACAACCTCTCGGCATCTACCCTGTCAGAATCTTATATGTTACAATGAGATCACCTCTCATACTTCTGAACTCCAGCAGTTATAAGCCCAGATTGGGCACCAACCCCCTCCACACTGTGGCCGTGATTTTGTAAATGGATACGGCTTGGGAACGGGTCAGCTGGTTTCCAGGTTCCAGTCCCGCCCCCAGCTGCATCCGGCCCACCAATGTGATTTTCCCTTGATTGACCTTGTTAAGCCCACCCTACAGGCTTGCTGGCCAATTAAGAGGAAGCCGGTCAGATGACGTCATTTGATGACGCATCATCTGCCGGTTTTCTTAAAGGGACCATGCACAATTTTTTTTGACAGCTCATTTCTCAGTGTTTGAGAGCATTGAAGTGCTGCAAACACTGACAATCACTGCACAAAGGTGAGCTCTTGCACCTAGGCTCTCCAATGACTCCCTCCATAGGCTAGAACAGATGGCAGCTGCAGGTGAGGTGGCAGAAGCGATCTGTCACCGGTGAGAGAAGTTCTCCCAATGAGGTGGGAGTAGACATAAAATTCAAAACGTGTTACCTACAGAAAAGTGTAAATGCATTAAAAATGATTTTCCCAACATTTTCTTACCTCTGAGACTCACCAGTGCACCATTGGATCCTTCACACCACTTCTGCAGCTGTCATCAATGCAGGAACATTACAGCAGACCCACAGCACGCCACACTTACCTGGTGTGGTGTCCGGACGTCGGGAAGCCCGAGGCAGAAGCGGCAAAATTGAAAAATAGCCTGTCAACAAGTATCAAGTACCTGTTAACAGGAAGGTAAGTGGCTTTAATCTTCTTCCCGCCGCTAGGTGTCGGGTCCATGAGCAAATCGAGGACCCGGCACTTGGGCAGATTGATTGGAGGGAGGTTGACAGCGGACTTCCTACCCGCTGTCAATCTTTGCGATTTTGACAGCGGTCCCACCTCCAAACCCGCACTCTGAGCACCAGCAAAATTCTGCCCTATGAACTTGTTTTACAAATTTTGCTTATTAATAAGTTACAAGGTGGTTAGTTTATATCTGTGAATGAACAAAAATGGAACCAAATCATTTATGAGCAGAAGACTGGATCACAAAGTCAGACCTCAGTGAATCCCCTCCATATCTCAACCAGCAACAGCCTCGCAAACTATTTTCAAAAGCTAATGAAACCACTTCACAACGGAGCCCGCTCACTCCGAGAGGACATTCTGAAAAATTGGCCTGTATGTTTCCTGAGATTTATTTTCCTGGCACTGAAACCTTGTAGGAAGGACATTAGTTCCGTGTCAGTTTGGCTCAGCTGGTAGCATTCTTGAGTCATGAAGGATGTGAGTTCAAACCCCCACCCAGGAATTACGCACATAATCAGGGGCTGATTCATAAATGCAGCATTGAGCGAGCGCAGCGCTGTTAGCGATGCTGTCGTTTGGCTGAGATATTAAAGCGGATGGTTCCATGGTATTATTTGAAGAAGAGCCACCACCACCATTGACTAGACTATCTGGTCATTCATCTCATTGCTGCTTGTGGGGACTTGCTGTGCGCAAATTGGCTGCCACATTTCCTATATTACAACAGTGGCTATACTTCAAACTAAATATATTGTATGTGACATGTTTTGGGACATGCCGGGGTGGTGAAAAGCACTATATAAATGCACGGTGCTTCTTGTGTTGTACTAAATATTGTACATAAAACTACGAGAATTGCTTCATGCCTCCTATCTTTTATATGTTTTACTTGGCAGCACTTCAACCACATTTTAACAGACTACCACATATAGCTTATAACAGCTGTGATTGAGTGTGTTACAAAGGCTGTAACTCAAATGTTAAAATAATGTGAAACATCGGCTCAACTTCTACTATATCTTACCTCCCATGACTTGCCCCCACATAACTGTTATTTGTGAATCCCCCACCATCAACATCCTGGGGATCACCATTGACCAGAAACTTAACTGGACCAACCACATAAATACTGTGGCAACAAGAGCAGATCAGAGGCTAGGTATTCTGCGGCGAGTGTCTCACCTCCTGACTCCCCAAAGCCTTTCCACCATCTACAAGGCATCCAGGACAAAGCAGCCCGCTTGATTGGCACCCCATCCACCACCTTAACATTCACTCCCACCACCACCGGCACACCGTGGCTGCAGTGTGTACCATCTACAAGATGCACTGCAGCAACTCGCCAAGGCTTCTTCGGCAGCACCTCCCAAACCCGCAACCTCTTCCACCTAGAATGACAAGGGCAGCAGGCGCATGGGAACACCACCACCCCTAAGTTCCCCTCCAAGTTACACAGCATCCTGACCTGGAAGTATATCGCCGTTCCTTCATCGTCGCTGGGTCAAAATCCTGGAACACCCTCCCTAACAGCACTGTGGGAGCACCTTCACCACACGGACTGCAGCGGTTCAAGAAGGCGGCTCACCATTACCTTCTCAAGGGCAACTAGGGATGGGCAATAAATGCTGGTCTTTCCAGTGATGCCCGGATCCTATGAACGAATAAAAAAAAAAATTGTTTTTGTTTAGGCCGCACCGTTGCTGTGCAATCCACCATATTGGATAACTATCCACCAGCTATGATTGTCTTCTGAAGGTAGTACTACAAGATGAAGGCCCAATTTCAAAATGATGGAAGGGCTGAAGAATACCTCTCACACCACACAACTATACCTTTAACAGTAGGTCACTTGAAAATAACTAAGTATGCACTCCGCTTTTATACAAGATCGTCAAAAATATCTCTAAGTTGAATTGCTTTTTTGGTGGGCAGTGGTAGCCATTTCACACAAAGCAACATCCCACGAACAGCAATGAGATAAATGACCTGTTTTTTTGGGGGCATATTGATTGAGGGAGTAATGTTGGTTGAGGCATTGAGAGAACTTGCCTGCTTTTTTCAAATATTGTGGTGGAATTTTTAACAGCCAGCCAAACAGGCAGAAAAGAGATTAGTTTAAGGGCACATACAAAGAACGACAGTTCTGATAATGCATTCTTCTGATAACTCCCCCATTGCTGAAGTGTATGTATAGAGTACACACTCAAGTCTTGGTGTGGGGCCCCAGCCCATGATCTTCTGACCCAGAGGCAAAGGTAGTAGCAACTGAGCCAATTTGTTAAATGCTTTTATTATAAGAACATAAGAAGTAGGAGCAGGAGTAGGCCATACGGCCCCTTGGGCCTGCTCCGCCATTCAATAGGATCATGGCTGATCCGAATCTAGACTCACGTCCACTTCCCTGCCCTCTCCCCGTAACCCCTAATTCCCTTATCTGCTAGGAAACTGTCTATCTCCATTTTAAATTTATTTTATTCTGAGGACATCCCCAATTTCATCTTACCCAGAGAAAATCACTCACCAGGTCCCTAAAATTACAGCATGAGTTACTAAGATACGAATGCTCAACACAATCGTCTGAAATTCCTCTCTCCACTCTTTTAGTGGTGGCATTATCTCATTGACTTTAAACAGGCTTAATGCTGCTGCTGAGAGAAGGCATAGAGCAATTTCGGAGAATGGGCTAAGGGTTCATACATTGGTATCCCAAAGCATCATTTTCAACACAGACCTTATACTCTATGCAAATGATAGTACTTAACAAGTGTCATCTGTGGCTCATTGGTAGCACTCTTGCTTTTGAGTCAGAAGGTTGTGGGCTCAAGTCCGGTGAAGGGTCCCAGACCTGAAACGTTAACTCTGTTTCTCTCTCCGCGGATGCTGCCTGGCCTGCTGAGTATTTCCAGCATTTTTCTGTTGTTATTTCAGATTTCCAGCATCCGCGGTATTTTGCTAGTGTATCACAGATTAATCACATTACTGTTTGTGGGATCTTGCTGTGTGTAAATTAGCTGCCGCGTTTCCTACATTACAAGCGTGACTGCACTTCAATAGATACTTCATTGGCTGTAAAGTGCTTTATAAAGTGTGGTGATTATTCTTTATGTTTAGTAAGAAGTATTGTGATTGGTTGTTTGTTTCCTGCCTTGGGATATATGCTGTAATCTCATTGGTAGTTGATGTCATGTGATTTGTGGTGGCCATCTTAAATTCAGTTCTTTCCAGCCTTTAGTTGGGACTGGGTGTTGAAAGATGTGCTACAGGATTTTTAAGTTAATAAAGCCTAGATTAGAAAGGCAAATCTATTCTTTATTTCATAAAGGCACTAGGTTAATCTGTTTTTCATTTTGTAAATTCTAAATTAAAATAATATGAAAGAGTTAACTACAGTTAACTGGGGTGAATAATTTGGTTAAGACAGAAGTGAATACAAAGGGTATGGATGGAAAATGCCTTGAGATTTTCAGTTTCTATTGTCATGGAAGTGCAGTCAATACAGCCAACTGGAATATAAACCATTCACTGGTTCAGTGTTCTGCTTCTGCAAAGCTTCGCAATTAAGCCGCTCGCTGTAAAAGTGGCCAATTTAAAAAAAAAAAGATAATTGTTTTCATCTTTATGCATATTAATATAGTTGACATTTCAAAAGGTAAGACTCAGCAAACAATTTAAACCAAATATTTAATGAACGCACTCCATCGGAACCTGGTTTGCCGTGACTCATTTACTTTTGTGAACTCGCCCACATCCTCACTTCACTCCAACCTTACTCACCTGCTATCCCGATGCATGAGTTGATGATGTGCAGTAAGTTGACTCATTGCAATTCAGAAAAGTGCATCACCTCTTGAAGAGAACATCATGCCCCCTGTACGTAACACCATTACAATGGGGATCGTGTGTTCTCTGTTTTAACTCTTCCCCGTCTTTGCCAACAACAACCCTCTGACATCACAACAAAAGCAAGATACTGCAGACGCTGGAAAGCTGAAATCAAAACAGAAAATGCTGGAAACACTCAGCAGGTCAGAGCAGCATCTGTGGAGAGAGAGAAACAGAGTTAACGTTTCAGGTCGATGACCCTTCGTCAGAACTGGAAAAAAGCTGGAGATGGAACAGGTTTCTAAGCAAGTGTAGGGGTCGGGAAAGGGGGGAGGGGAGGAAAGAACAAAAGGGAAGGTCTGTGATAGGGTGGAAGGCAGGAGAGATTAAGAGACCCTCTGACATTGTATGCTCAGTGAATAAAGACAGACACAACATGGAAGAACATTGCAGACTTTGGAGTAGAGATAGAGGATTTGTTATCGGGGATATTTTCTATCATTACTGACAGATTTCCCATGGCAGTGCTCACAGGTTGATGCACTCTTTTATAATGACAGGAGCATTATACCTCGTAAGACACAATGGGGGATTAACGGGGCGCAAAGCAACTCGCGCCCGGGAGTGGTGCCTCCAACGCCTCCTGCGAAATTCAACGGGAGGTTAGCGGCGGCACTAACCATTAACAGCATGCGCAGCGCCCCACTCGCGCCCCGGCCGTGATCTTCGGTGGCGTCCTCCCGCTATGTCCGACGGGGTCAGGGGGGCCTACCTGCAGCTAGTTAAAGGGGAGGTGGCCGCCTGCCAGCACCTGCCCCCGTTGCCGTCTCCGGCCCCCGTGAAGCCCCCCCCTCGCGGGATGCCGGCTGCTCTCCGTGAGCCCGGCACTCCTGTTGAGTGCCGGGCTCGTTTGCCAGCACTCCCGATCCCCGGTGGCCCAGCTGGGCGCCAGGATGCGCTGCACCAGGCCCCTCCCCTTTAAGAAGGGGAGGAAGGCCTGCAGTACCGCGGCACATAGCGCCGCGATATTTCCCCCGCTTCCCTCTTGGGGCGCTACCATTCAATTTCGGTCTTGGGGGCGCTAAGTAGCACCCCGGCGAAGTTAGCGCCCCAAAGGGGGCGCAACTCAATTTTTCCCCCAATGTATTACTTTGCTGCTAAGGTTGACCTCTGTTTAAGGTGACCTGTCTCTTCCAGGTCACAAAGAATAGTTGGGGTAAATCCTGTTCAATCACAGGACAATTGCTGTTGATGAGGCAAGTTTGCAGATTGTAAGCTTCTGGCATCAGGTCACAAGAAACCAGTATGAAATGGCTGTCTTTCCTTCCTTTTTTTAAAAGAAAAATCTTTTGACACTTTAAAGTGCAATGTTGGAAGTAAAATGAAAGCACAGTACTGGCAAATGTCCCATTGCTCACGGTGAGTTAGAGGATAAAATGTTGGGGGAGTGGGGGGAATGTTGAGTTGTAGAAGTGGTTCATATCTCCACTGAGAGAATTTGGTCACTCCTGCCAACACTGCCTTCTTTGGCTTGGCATCCATTATTTTGTATTATTATACCTCTGTGAAACATCTTGGGATGCTTTTCTCTGTATTAAATGTACTGTATAGATACAGGCTTCTGTTGTTATTCAATCATTGTTTTTGAAGTCTCGGTACAAACAAAACAAAAAGGTGCTGTAACTGTCTTGAATACGTGAGAAAATCTGAGGATTCAACCCTTTGCATCTCTATTTCTGTCTGTGTCAGTCTGGCTATCTCATTCACTCTGAAGTAAAAAATAAGCACCAGACAATACACTTTACCTCAGCAAGTTTCTAATGTTCGCGCTGTAGTTTGTTTTGAAATAATTTAGCGAAACAATCTCACCTAAGAGAAGGCAAGTCATTGTGTCATAGATTACCCGAGCGTTGTTGTGCTGCATGCTGGGAGATCCTCACCAGTGGACATGCTCAGACTGCAGCATGCTGGGAATTGCAGCCACATGCACTGCAGCAACTCGCCAAGGCTTCTTCGGCAGCACCTCCCAAATCCGCGACCTCCACCACCTAGAAGGACAAGGGCAGCAGGCGCATGGGAACACCACCACCTCCAAGTTCCCCTCCAAGCCTCACACCATCCTGACTTAGAAGTATATTTGCTGTTCCTTCATCGTCGCCGGGTCAAAATCCTGGAACTCCCTCCCGAACAGCGCTGTGGGAGTACCCTCACCACACGGACTGCAGCGGTTCAAGAAGGCGGCTCACCACCACCTTCTCAAGGGCAATTAGGGACGGGCAATAAATGCTGGCCTCGCCAGCGACGCCCACATACCATGAACGAATATAAAAAAAAATGCATTAGTATTTTCCCCTTTTTTCAGAGTGATACCTCTTGGGAAACTAGCAACTCAACAGGCTCCAGTCTTCAATAACACACTAGTGAAGGTAGTCAGCCAAAAAAAGAATTGTAAAGATAGATTTAATCATGTTATTGTGAAATGTGTAATTTGTTATGCTATTATTATGTTACGAACCTTATTTACAACATTCTTGACCTGTGTGCATTCTACTGGCTGAAGAAAATATGGCAGCCGAAAATTAATAAGGAGATTTGATTGACTGAATTTATTTTATAGAAAAAGAATAGGACCAGGAGTAGGTCATTCGGCCCTTCGAGCCTGCTCCGCCATTTAATAAGATCATGGCTGATCTTCTACCTCAATCCCACCTTCCCACACTATCCCCATATTCCTTGATTCCCTTAATATTCAAAAATCTATCGATCTCTGTCTTGTATATACTCAACGACTGAGCCTCCACAGCCCTCTGGGGTAGAGAATTCCAAAGATTCATCAACCTCTGAGTGAAGAAATTTCTCCTCATCTCAGTCCTAAATGGCCGACCCCTTATTCTGAGACTGTGATCCCTGGTTCTGGACTCCCCAGCCAGGGGAAACATCCTCCCTGCATCTACCCTGTCAAGCCCTTTAAGGATTTTGTATCCTTTTAAACTCGAGAGGGTGGTAGGTCCATGGAATATGCTGCCCCAAGAAGCTGTAGAAGCTACATCATTACATAAATTTAAAACAGAAATAGATAGTTTCCTAGAAGTAAAGGGAATTAAGGGTTACGGGGAGCGGGCAGGAATTTGGACATGAGTCTAGGTTCGGATCGGTCATGGCCCTGTGGGTAGCGGAGCGGGCCCAGGGGCCGTGTAGCCTGATCCTGCTCCTATTTCGTGTGTCTAATTCTGTTAGATTCAGGAGATGGTTCTGTGATAGTGGTTTGGCGGTTAGGATCAGATCAGCCATGATCTTATGGAATGGCGGAGCAGGCTCGAGGGGCCGATTGGCCTACTCCTGCTCCTATTTCTTATGTTCTTATGAGAGAATATAGGCCTAGTCTACTCGAGCTCTACTTATTGATAGATTTTCTTCACTGCTCATAGTTAACAGAGTTCTAATTTTTTGCTCATTTAGGAATACTAAATTGGAGCAATCAAAAATTGTGATGCGTGACAGTTAAAGTGTGAAGCTGATAAGCAGGAAATGGGCACATTCATAATGTTTCTATATAATCAAAGAGACGGCAAAGGCACGATGGGCCAAATGGCCTCCTTCTGCACTGTATCATTCTAAACAAGTTACAGAATTCATTGAAGAGAGAAATCCGGCTGGGTTTTGATAGATATGAAGCAGCCTAATGCACAAGTAATTTGAGCAGCTTTAAGTTCCATTCCAAACATCATTTATTATCATTTATTATTTGCCAGATGGATATTTAATGTTTGATGTGCAGACACTTGTGTACAGCCCACATAGCTCCTACATTATTTGCCTTTCAATGAGCAGCTTAATTACAGTTTCAATATTCAAAGTAGCTGCTTGTTTGTTTAACTTCTTTGGTGAAGATTGTTCAGTAATTTGCCTAACAGAATCTGCTTTCGATTCCTGTCCATTTGCTGGTGTTTACAGCTCTTAAAGCAGTCAGAAAAGTGAATAAATTGTAAAATAATAAAATCCTGCTATAAGGTGCAATGCAATTTGAGGGATCATGTGAACTTACATTCTTCCATTTGATCTCAAGGACGCTTTTATTTCAAGGAAAGGAGGAGGTAGCAATGTACTCGGAATATATTTGGCTTAAAATGTCAGTGAGGTTTTCCCTCTGACGGCTTAATAACAGTGTTGGGTGCAGAGTCAATTAATATTAGTCGAGAGACTACACAAACTAGGGTTGTATTCCCTGGAATTTCTAAGGTTAAGGGATGATTTGATTGAAGTTTTCAAGCTATTAAGGGGAGCTGATAGGGTAGATAGAGAGAAAGTATTTTTGCTGGTTGGGGAGTCTAGGACTTGGGGACATAGTCGGGAGTGAAGTTAGGAAACACTTCTACACACTAAGGGTGGTAGAAATTTGGAACTCTCTTCCGCAAACGGCAATTGATGCTAGGTCAATTGTTAATTTGAAATCTGAGATTGATTGATTTTTGTTAACCAAAGGTTTAAGGGATATGGGCCAAAGGCGGGTACATGGAGTTAGGTCACAGATCAGCCATGATCTCATTGAATGGCGGAGCAGGCTCGAGGGGCCGAATGGCCTCCTCCTGTTCCTATGTATTGCTTAGTAACGTGATGTGACAACATGGAGGTACATGTCACACCAAGCAGAATTTTCATTAAAAATTCTCCAAAAGGCTGAAATTGTTTCCAATTATAGATAGTCATATTAGAGTCAATGGGACCGATTTTCCTGGCTTCTCTGGTGCTGAACAGGTGCAGCGCATCAGAAGTGCATTTTTAAAAATACGTTTATGGGATGTAGGCATCGCTGGAAATTCCAACATTTATTGCCCATCCCTAATTGACCTTGAGAAGGTAGTGGTGAGCCGCCTTCTTGAACCGCTGCAGTCTGTGTGGTGAAGCTACTCCCACAGTGCTGTTAGGGAGGGAGTTCCAGGATTTTGACCCAGCGCCGATGAAGGAACGGCCGCTATATTTCCAAATCAGGATGGTGTGTGACTTGGAGGAGAATTTGGAGGTGGTGGTGTTCCCATGCATCTGCTGCCCTTGTCCTTCTAGGTGGTAGAGGTCGCGGGTTTGGGAGGTGCTGCCGAAGGAGCCCTGGCAATTTGCTGCAGTGCTTCTTGTAGATGGTACACACTGCAGCCACAGTACGCTGGTGGTGGAGGGAGTGAATGTTTAAGGTGGTGGATGGGGTGCCAGTCAAACGGGCTGCTTTGTCCTGGATGGTGTTGAGCTTCTTGAGTGTTGTTGGAGCTGCACTCATCCAGGCAAGTGGAGAGTATTCCATCACACTCCTGATTTGTGCCTTGTAGATTGTGGAAAGGCTTTGGGGAGTCAGGAGGTGAGACACTTGCCGCAGAATTCCTAACCTCTGACCTGCTCTTGTTGCCACAGTATTTATGTGACTGGTCCAGTTAAGTTTCTGGTCAATGGTGACCCCCAGGATGTTGACAGTGGGGGATTCAGCGATGGTAATGCCGTTGAATGTCAAGGGCAGTGGTTAGACTCTCACTTATTGGAGATAGTCATTGTCTGGCACTTGTGTGGCGCGAATGTTACCTGCCACTTATCAGCCCAAGCCTGAATGCCATCCAGGTCTTGTTGCATGTGGGCATGGTCTGCTTCATTATCTGAGGAGTTGTGAATGGCACTGAACACTGTGCAGTCATTGGCAAAATCCCCATTTTTGACATTATGATGCAGGGAAGGTCATTGATGAAGCAGCCGAAGATGGATTGGCCTAGGACACTGCCCTGAGGAACTCCTGCAGTGATGTCCTGGAGCTGTGATGATTGACCACTACCCACCACAACCATCTTCCTGTGTGCTAGGTATGACTCCAGCCAGTGTAGAGTTTTTCCCTTGATTCTGATTGACTTCAGTTTTACTAGGGCCCCTTAATGCCACACTTGGTCAAATGCTGCCTTGATTTCAAGGGCAGTCACTCTCACCTCACCTATCCTATCCTGACCCATCTACCTTATCAAGGCCCTTAAGCCATTTTATATGTTTCAATGAGATCTCCTCCCATTTTTCTAAACTCTAGGGAATATAGGCCTAGTCTACTCAATCTCTCCTCATAGGAAAATTCCTCATCCTAGGAATCTGTCTGGTGAACCTTTGTTGCACTCCCTCTATGGCAAGTATATCCTTCCTTAAGTAAGGACACCAAACTGTACACAATACTCCAGGTGTGGTCTCACCAAGGCCCTATATAATTGCAGTAAGACTTTTTTAGCCTTATACTCCAATCCTTTGTAATAAAGGCTAACTTAACATTTGCTTTACTAATTACTTGCTGTACCTGCATGCTAACGTTCTGTGATTCATGTACAAGGACACCCAGGTCCCTCTGAATACCAACATTTCCCCGTCTCTCACCTTTTCCTACATTACAACAGTGATTACACTTCAAAAGTACTTCATTGACTGTAAAGCGCTTTCTTTCTTTTAAAAAATATTCAACTTTTCTATTTTTCCCACCAAAGTGGATAACTTAACATTTCTTCATGTTATATTCCATCTGCGTTGTTCTTGCCCACTCACGTAACCTGTCTATATCTCTTCGCAACCTCCATGGATCCTCCTCACAGCTTACTTTCTTGCCTAGCTTTGCATCGTCAGCAAACTTGGCTACCTTACACTTGGTCCCCTCATCTAAGTCATTAATATAGATTGTAAATAGCTGAGGCCCAAGCACTGATCCTTGCTGTGCACCACTAGTTATAGCCTGCCAACCCGAAAATGACCCGTTTATTCCTACACTGTTTTCTGTCCATTAACCAATCCTCAAACCATGCTAATATTTTACCCCCAACCCCAAGAGTCCTAATTTTGTGTAATAACCTTTTGTGTGGCACCTTATCATATGCTTTTTGAAAATCCAAATACAGCACATCCACTGGTTCCCCCTTATATGCCCGGCTAGTTACAACCTCAAAAAGCTCTAGCAGATTTGTCAAACACGATTTCTCTTTCATAAATCCGTGTTGACTCTGCCCAATCATATTATGATTTTCAATATGCCCTGATCCTACTTCCTTAAGAGATTCTAGCATTTTCCCTACTATTGATGTCAGGCTAACTGGCCTGTAGTTCCTGTTTTCTCTTCCCTCCAGCACTCTATCACCTTTGATGTTACCTGTTGTGAAAACCAGGAGAAGGTAGCTTGAATCTTGTACGTACCAGCTGGTTTCTGCCTCTCTGCCACCTCCTCAGGAAGAGCGCCATTAACTGTCTCCATGTCAATGAAGGCCAATGTCCTTTGTTCAAAAACTTTTGCCAAGTAATTCAGTTGGTCAAAGCGACATTCAACTGCCTAGTTATCTCCTACCAGGACTGATTTTGTGTTTGATTTGGATGGGAGGCAGAGGTGCTCTTTCTCTATGCTGAAGGTCATCACCCATCTCAACCAGACCTCCTTTACAACAGGAGTTATCTCTGCCCTGGTAAAATCTGCTTTTGTGGTTTTTGATGGCTGAAGGGCCGATGACCAGAGGGCACAGATTTAAGACAATGGGCAAAAGATCCAGAGGCGACATAAGGAAAAACTTATTTACGTAACGAGTGGTTGGGATTTGGAAGCACTGCCTGATAGGGTGGTGGATACAGATTCAAGAGTAGCCTTCAAAAGATAACTAGATAAATACTAGAAGGAAAATAATTGCAAGGATATGGGGAAAGAGCGGGGAGTGGGACTAACTGCTCTTCGAAAGAGCCGGTGTAGACTCGATGGACTGAATGGCCTCCTTCTGTGCTGTACTATTCTATGATTCTATGATCTTATGATGGTCGAAGGCTACAATTTTCTGACCAGAATATCTGAATTATTGTCTACCTTGAATGTTCTCGGAGCCAAGAGGCTTGTTTCCTTGTTTTTTCTTTACATTGAGAGTCGTAGGTAAAAGGCCAAGGTTCATAGCACAATACACCTCCAGTGTTGAAAAAAAGTGGGAGAGAAGATGAGGCACATCAAGAAATAGTGAAGTGATGCCAAGCCTCAGTTTTAAAAGGCTGCAGATTGTCGGTGGAAGGCAAGACTAAAGGAAACTAAAGTTCCGCAGCTTCATGTTAAGGAATTCAACTATGATTATTCCAATTGTTAATTTGGTGGGTTAATTTCTTGCAGGCTCAAAGTCAAGTCGCTTCTCATTGGAAAATTGATGAAATTAGCCTGTGTAAATTCCCAAGTCTTTCAATGTTATGTTCAGTAGCACACTCAAAGTTGGACTTCAATGGATTTTTTTTTTGATTTACGCTTCTGTGAAGTATTTGTGGACATTTTTCTATGTTAAAGGCGCTATATAAATGTCGATTGTCATCAGCAATCCCTGTTCAGAGAAAATGTGCAAAAAAAACCAGTCGAGTCGGAGCAAAACAATAGGATGGTAGAGCTGATCAAAATGTTCCGGATCAATAAGAAGACTGTTTGAAGATTTGGATGTATCTGGAGATTAGTTAACATCAGAATTGAATGTGTATTCAACTTACAGATACAATCAAAGGAACGTTTAGAAACCATTGAGAAACTTTTAAGCACAATATTTTAGCACAACATTTTAAGCACAACATTAAGCACATGTTTAGTGAATAATCAGCAGTAAAGTGCACACTAAGGGCGAATTCACGCCAGAACTGTAATGAAGTGGTTGGTGCAAAGCAATTTTGCTTTGCGCCACTGCTGCTGTTAAAGTGTGAACACAACCTCAATCTAGAGTCTGGGACTGACTGGACACCGGTACTAAGTGGCTGAGACTTCCTGGAGGAGGTGGTTTCCCTATCGCTTCACTTCAGAGTCAGTTCAGCCCTCAACAGCCGATTCACGGTCCAGGTTTCACGTCGGTGGAAGCAGTTTCGACTTTACATAAATAGATAGATAGAAGATAGGAGCAGGAGCAGGCCATTCGGCCCCTCGAGCCTGCTCCGCCATTCAGTGAGATCATGGCTGATCATCCAAATTCAGTACCCTGTCCCTGCCTTCTCCCCATATCCCTTGATCCCTTTAGCCTTAAGAAATATATCTAACTCCTTCTTGAATATATTTAATGAATTGGCCTCCACTGCCTTCTGTGGTAGAGAATTCCACAGGTTCACCACTCTCTGGGTGAAGAAATCCCTCCTCATCTCTGTCCTAAATGGCTTACCCCTTATCTTTAGACTGTGACCCCTGGTTCTGGACTCCCCCGCCATCAGGAACATCCTTCCTGCATCTAGTCTGTCTAGTCCTGTTAGAATTTTATAAGTTCCAATGAGATCCCCTCTCATTCTTCTAAACTCCAGCGAGTATAAGCCCAATCGACCCACTCTCTCCTCATACGTCATTCCTGCCATCCCAGGCATCAGTCTGGTGAATCTTCGCTGCACTCCCTCCATGGCAAGAACATCCTTCCTCAGATAAGGCGACCAAAACTGCACACAATACTCAAGATGTGGTCTCACCAAGGCCCTGTACAACTGCAGCAAGACATCCTTGTTCCTGTACTCGAACCCACTCACTACGAAGGCCAACGTACCATTTGCCTTCTTAACCGCCTGCTGCGCCTGCATGCTTACCTTCAGCGACTGGTGCACAAGGACACCCAGGTCTCGTTGCACGCGAATGCTGAACTTGTGGAATGTGAACGCACCGTTGGGTGAATAGTCATTGGATTAGCTGTTCCAGATGTGGAAATCGGGAATATTTGGGCTGCGGTTGAAAATCCATGCAGACCTTGGAATCTACTGCCGGAAGTGTATTGCTGTGATCTGGAACACGCTGCCTGAAAGGGCGGTGGAAGCAGATTCAATAGTAACTTTGAATAGGGAATTGGATAAATACTTGAAAAGAAACCATTTGTGGGGCTAAGGGGAAAGAGCAGGGGGAAAGTGGGACTAATTGGAGAGCTCTTTCAAAGAGCCGGCACAGGCACGGTGGGCCGAATGGCCTCCTTCTGTGTTGTACGAATCTATGATTCTATAGCACTTGAGCAGTGTAACGATCTCTCTAACTCACAGCTCACTCAGTAGGTTCCTCATTACTTTGTGCCTCCTTATTTCTGACATGTACACACAAGCTCAGTACTTCAATAGTGTGCCTTTCAGAACTAGTTCAAACTGATTTGGATACTTAGCCATGCACGTGACTGACCTATACAGCAGCTTGACAGAACATAACGATCCCAGAATATAATAATCTTGATTGTTACAAACAGTTTGAGGGCATAGCATCAACCTTAGAAGAGGGAGCGCGAAGAGACAGTTTCGATTTAATTCCACAGAGGGTGGTGAATGTAAGAAATGGACTGCTAAGTGAAGGTTGCGGGGGGTTGATTGTATAAGCAATTGAAGAGTAAATTGTCGAAGGGCCTGGGGAATAATTTGATAGAGGGTTATGAGCAATATTGTGGGACGTGATATTTCCTAGACGCTATGACCGGCCAGATCCATCGCAATAGATCTTTTCAGTCCTATACATAAATCTAGGCTGACACTCCAGTGCAGTGCTGAGGGAGCGCAGCACTTTTGGAGGTGCCGTCTTTCAGATGAGACGTTAAACCGAGGCCCTGTCTGCCCTCTCAGGTGAACGTAAAAAAATCCCATGGCACTATTTTGAAGAAGAGTAGGAGAATTCTCCCCGGTGTCCTGGCCAATATTTCTCCTTCAACCAGCATAACAAAAACAGATTATCTGGTCATTATCACATTGCTGTTTGTGGGAGCTTGCTGTGCACAAATTGGCTGCCACGTTTCCCACATTACAACAGTGACTCCACTTCAAAAAGTACTTCATTGGCTGTAAAGCACTTTGAGACGTCCGGTGGTCATGAAAGGCGCTATAGAAATGCAAGTCTTTCTTTCTTTCCTAAGATACAAATACAGATTCTGTGCGCTTGGAAATGATCCTGCATTTGCCATCAGCCTGTCACTTTTCCTTGTTTTCAACATTTCTTCATGTGAGGAACAGCTTGAAGAATAAAAAGTACTCAAACTCAATTGACTACAAATTAACACTGTACAACGCCATAAAAAACTCAGCCTAAAGACTGAGGGCAAAACAGCGTTAAATTGTGACGGCAACTGTTTTACATTTATTTTTCTATGGAATTCGATCTATTTGCCGCTTGCTTTCCATCGTTACAATTTCACTGTGACAAACACTACAGAAAGACTTGGCTAAAATGGTGCCAGTAAATCTACTTTACACTTAACGGAAGTGTTAGGAATAAGGTTAGCGTAAATATTATTCTTTCTGAACGCATTAAAGCCGCTGACAGGAAACGGCCCACAGTTTAGTCACTGCTGCGAATGCTGATCATCATCACCTTGGCGGCAGTTCCTAGTCTCAGGAAGGTGACAGATGGCAGCATTGAGTGTTATTGTGCAGATTAGAAGAGGGACAAAAGCAAGTGACCCCCCCATGGGGTCAATGCAGAGCCATCAGACCCAAACTGTGTTTCTGAAGATGCGATGCAAGTGATGTTTATGCCTTCGGGCAGCAGATGGGGCTACTGTTTTATTTGTATGGACAGCCCGTGCATTCACAGTGAAACCAGCTCCTACACTGAATGGACCAGGAGAGCAAAAATATCTTAAAATCAGAAAGCAAAAACTCTTTTATTAGAGTATATAGAATGGTTAAAAGTAAGGAACGAAAGGACTTGCATTTATATAGCGCCTTAAACATAGTAAAACATCCCAAGGTGCTTCACAGGAGCGATTATCAAACAAGATTTGACACCGAGCCACATAAGCTAGCTCTTTTTCAGCCGGCACAGACACGATGGGTCGAAAGGCCTCCTTCTGTGCCATAAATTTCTATGATTCTATGAAAAGGAGATATTAGGACAGATGACTAAAAGTTTGGTCAGAGGTAGGTTTTAAGGAGAGTCTTAGAGGAGGAGAGAGAGGTGGAGAGGCGGAGAGGTTTAGGGAGGGAATTCCAGAGCTTAGGGCCCAGGCAGCTGAAAGCACAGCCACCAATGGTGGAGCGATTACAATCGGGGATGCTCAAGAGGCCAGAATTGGAGGATCGCTGAGATCTCAGAGGGTTGTAGGGCTGGAGGAGGTTACAGGGACAGGGAGGGGCGAGGAGGGGTTTGAAAACAAGGATAAGAATTTAAAAATAGAGGCGTTGCCAAAGCAGGTCAGCGAAAACAGGGTTGTTGGGCGAACGGGACTTGGTGCGAGTTAGGATAGGGACAGCAGAGTTTTGGATGAGCTCAAGTTGGGAGGCCAGCCAGGAGTGCGTTGGAATAGTCAAGTCTAGAGGTAACAAAGGCATGGATGAGGGTTTCAGCAGCAGGTGAGCTGAAGTTGGGGTGGAGTCGGACGATGTTACGGAGGTGGAAGTAGGCGGTCTTGGTGATGCAGTGGATATGTGGTCGGAACCTCAACTCGGGGTCAAATACGACACCAAGGTTGCGAACAGTCTGGTTCAGCCTCAGACAGTTGCCAGGGAGAGGTATGGAATCAATGGCTAAGGAACGGAGTTTGTGGCGGGGACTGAAGACAATGGCTTCAGTCTTCCCGATATTTAATTGGAGGGAATTTTCTGCTCCTCCATTACTGGATGTCGGACAAGCAGTCTGACAAATTAGAGGCAGTGGAGGGGTCGAGAGAGCTGGTGGTGAGGTAGAGCTGGGTGACGTCAGCGTACATGTGGAACCTGATGTTGTTTTTTCGGATGATGTCGCCGAGGGGCAGTATGCAGTTGAAAATCCTTAAGGGAACAGATTTCGCTGTTCAACGCTCCGTTTATCATTTTACTCTTAAGAGTGAATTTTTGTTCTTATCGGAGAGAGAAATGTCATTGGTGAGGAGTGAAACCCTTTCCTACTTTTATCCCATGGTATCAGCACAAGCACTCGCAGGTCAGGCATGTCACAACTGGATGCAGAGTGAAGCTTCCTTTGATTCTGCTCAAACAACATGCCTTAAATCCAGCAACTGAAGAACACCAGTATAATCCCCTTCTACTTCCCACACCAGCCTTCCCCTATGGTTGTGACTGAACTTGTCCAGTTCATGCCACATTATGAGCACTCTTGTCCAAGAGAAGTGGGTTGACATTTCCGACACTCGTTTCCTATAAGACTTTTACAGTCAGCAGAGAATCAAGTCTTTTATCTCACCTTCCGGACTGATGTGCACCTGAATCCCCAAGGTGACAGTATTGTGATCTGCATTGTGATACTCCTAACATTCCTCGAGTTCTGTCCTCCCAGACATGGGTGCGGTAGCATAGTAGTTATATTACTGGACTAGTAATCCAGAGGCCTGGACTAATGATCCAGAGATATGAGTTCAAATGGGGAATTTAAATTCAATTAAATAAATCTGCAATAAAAAGCTAGTATCAGTAATGGTGACCATGAAACTCCTGGATTGCTGTAAAAACCCATCTGGTTCATTAATGTCCTTACCCGGTCTGGCCTATATGTGACTCCAGACCCACAGCAATGTGGTTGACTCTTAACTGCCCTCTGAAATGGCATCACCAGCCACTCCGTTGTATTCAAGAAGGCGGCTCACCGCCACATTCTTGTGGGTAATTAGGGATGGGCAATAAATTCTGGCCTTGCCGGTGACGTCCACAACCCCTGAATGAATAGAAAAAACATTCTAAACTCTGGTATTAAACAGAACAAATATGCTATTGATGACATAAGTCACTGCGGGAGTACCTTCACCACACGGACTGCAGCGGTTCCAGAAGGTGGCTCACCACCACCTTCTCGAGGGCAATTAGGGATGGGCAATAAATGCTGGCCTTGCCAGCGATGCCCACATCCCAAGAACGAATAAAAAAAAAGTCAATCTTATTTAATAATGGATGGAAAACATGTGCGCATACATTTAAATGAAAACAATTAGTCAAATCGATTGATCTTTTATTTCTAGATTCTTGGTTTAGTTACATGGCAGGCAGTATTTTAGCTTTAAAAATAAATAAGTAGTAAGTTGAATGCTTGAGCTGCAAACAAGAATATTGCAAGTTCAGGTCCCATTGCTTCCTGTTACTGAAAGCCATCTTGCTTGGTCAAGTGTGTCTCCTCATTTCTGAGCCAGATTGCTAGATGGACTTTCAAGGGATGAAACAATCTGTTTCAGAGGACGAAGGAGAAAAAAAACCCAGACCTCATCTGGTTGAGTCATGCCTTCTGTTGGGTGTTCCTGGTGTTTCAGTATCCTTGCAGCAGGAAGCTATTCAATGGCAAGGATTGCAGCAAAGGGACTAAAGTGTCTAGCGAGAGAGAGAGAGAGGCAGCGATAGACAATTCTCCCTCCAGCACGCACTATCACAAACTAATAAAATATTAACCTCGAGCCTGTGAGTGCCAAACTCCCCAGCCAGCCTGAAACATTCAGTCAAGGGTGACTGAGTGGAGTTTGTTCAGCATTACTTCCGCTGTCAGTGATGGAAATGTTAATTATGTCACAGATGGTAATTTGTTTCCCTCTCGATTACATTTGAAGTTCTACATGAGCAGAATTGAATAATTTTCTAAGTAAAGTTGCCATTCACCCATGTAATTTCCAAATATCATCCGCTATTATTTCAGCATATGCTTGGCTAATGACACATTGGAAAGGCTAATTTTGTTACCCTCGGCAGTCTCGTGATGAACTCTTATTGCAGGTCTTGAGGATTAAATTTCAATTTAGACGCTTAAAAGGGCTACTAGCCTCAATCTTTGTACCTGACATCAATAGAGCCTCATTTCAGTGCAACCATGTTCTTCAGATAGTATTCTAGGAGAACGGAACGTGGCAAACTGCAGATTAAGAGTGAGAGCTCTGGCTTCTCACAGATGGAGTGTTCTTATGGGCCAAGCTGTATAAACCTCTTGTCATGTCCATTTTTCAGTAATAGGACTGGAGCAGGACAAGCATAGTGCACTCCCGGTACGTGTATAGCTGGCTTTCCCCAATTATTTTTTGTATTCTTCTCAGGGTGTACATTTAAGGAGACATTGTAAGCGGAGAATTAAAGTGACAGACGACCGGAAGCTCGGGGTCACCCTTACGGACTGAACGGAGGTGTTCTGCAAAGCAGTCACCCAATCTGCATTTGGTCTCCCCAGTGTAGAGGAGACCGCATCGTGAGCAGCGAATACAGTATACTAAATTGCAAGAAGTACAAGTAAATCGCTGTTTCACCTGGAAGGAGTGTTTGGGGCCTTGGACAGTGGGAATGGAGGAGGTAAAAGGGCAGGTGAGCGTCGGCTACTTGACTATAGGAGCTGAATCATGTCCTCACCCCAATATACACACACACACACACACACACACACACACATTCCAGCAAGGGTCACTGTTTATACCTGCAACACCTGCCCTTTTACCTCCTCCCTTCCCACTGTCAAGGGCCCCAAACACCCCTTCCAGGTGAAACAGTGATTTACTTGTACTTCTTGCAATTTAGTATACTGTATTCGCTGCTCACAATGTGGCCTCCTCTACATTGGGGAGACCAAACGCAGATTGGGTGACCGCTTTGCAGAACACCACCGTTCAGTCTGTAAGCATGACCCCGAGCTTCCGACGCTCACTGACTGGGCTCATACATAAAGAATGGCCACTGGAGAGCTCCCAATCTCTGTAAGACCATAACCGAGCATGAATCATATAGAATCATAGAATAGTACAGCACAGAAGGAGGCCATTCGGCCCATCGAGTCTGCGCTGGCTCTTTCGAAGAGCAATCCAGTTAGTCCCACTCCCACCGCTCTTTCCCCATATCCCTGCAGTTTTTTCTCCTTCAAGCATTTATCCAATTCCATTTTGAAGGCTACTATTGAACCTGTAGCCATCACCCTCAGGAGAAGCAACAGGGAAAAACCTGGGTCCTTCTTGGGCCGTTGTCAAGTTTGTAAATGCATTGTGTAATGATATCATTCCTGCACTGCTCACTGGAGGCGTGATGCATCATTAGTTGTTTTAAACAACACCCTACTTTTTTTAATTGGCTTGATTTTAAAAAAAATATATTCATTACTCCCCCTCTGTGGCCTCTTCACATCGCACTCCATCCTGAGACAAACGAGTGGGCAGGTAACCTTTCCTCGGTCTCTTCCAATGTCACTGTAAGATTAGCCACGAGGAGGTTTGATTAAGGAAAGCCCAAGATTGACATTGCGGTGAACCACAACTTAGACCGTTGGGATGTCATAATGTTGCTCACATTAGGAATGTAAATGCACTTGAAATAAAAACCTTGAGGAGTTTCACCCCAAATTATGACTGACTGAGTCGATCATGGATTCAAATACTGTAGTAGTATTGTGAAAAGAATGGTGGAAAAACCTACCCTTTTCCTTCCCACCAGTAGAGACACTGGAGTAACATTGGGGGTAATTTTACCCTAACTCACAGGGTGGGAAACCCATGGGATGGGGTGGAACGTTGGTTTTACACACTGCATTGACTTCAATGGAGAATAGAATCAGGCATGATGTAAAACCAGTGTTGCACCCGATCCCATCTGTCTCCTAACGGGTGAAATTGCCCCCAAAGCTTCTCTGACGGATTGAGGAGCAAGTATTTTTTTTTCATTCACGGGATGTGGGCGTCGCGAATGAGGCCAGCATTTATTGCCCATCCCTAGTTGCCCCTGAGAAGGTGGTGGTGAGCCGCATTCTTGAACCGCTGCAGTCCGTGTGGTGAGGGTACTCCCACATTGCTGTTGGGTAGGGAGTTCCAGGATTTTGAACCAGCGACGATGAAAGAGCAGCGATGTACTTCCAAGTCAGGATGCTGTGTGACTTGGAGGGGAACTTGGAGGTGGTGGTGTTCCCATGCATCTGCTGCCCTTGTCCCTCTAGGTGGAAGAGGTCACAGGTTTGGGAGGTGCTGTCGAAGAAGCCTTGGCGAGTTGCTGCAGTGCATCTTGTAGATGGTACACACTGCAGTCACGATGTGCCGGTTGTCAGGGAGTGAACGCTTAAGGTGGTAGATGGGGTGCCAATCAAGCGGGCTTGATCGAGACATGGATTTAATCTAAGAGCAGATGATGTTCAGTAGAGGAGCTTGCAGGGCATTTGAACAAAGCATCTAAAAGCGGCAGTTCTATTACATATCTGACGAAGGGTCATCGACCTGAAACATTAACTCTGTTTTTCTCTCCACAGATGCTCCCTGACTTGCTGAGTAGTTCCAACATTTTCTGTTTTTATTTCAGATTTCCAGCATCCGCAGTATTTTGCTTTTGTTCTACAGGTAGACTATCCTTTATCCGAACTTCCGAAAACCGAAAACCTCTAAAAACTGAAAGTTTTTTCGTTCAGCGTAAGTCGTGCACACAACATGACCAGAGTGGCGCACGGCTTACGCTGAGCAGGGCAGAGGGTCACAGAGTTCCCTCTTGGGTAGGAGATTGCAGGCCGAGCCGGGCAGTGTGAAGGAGGTACCGGGAGAGTGATAGCTGCAGCGGCCCGTCCGATATTCTTTTCTCCCCCCGACCCGACCTGCGGCCCGTCCGATATTCTTTTCTCCCCCCCAACCCGACCCCCGACCTGTCCGATATTCTTTTCTCCCCCCTCCACCCGACCCGACCCGACCCCCGACCCGAACCGCGGCCCGTCTGATATTCTTTTCTCCCCCCCCCCCACCCGACCCGACCCCCCCCCCCCCCGTGACCCGAACCGAACTGCGGCCCGTCCGATATTCTTTTCTCCCCCCCGACCCCCGACTGAACCGCGGCCCATCCGATATTCTTTTCTCCCCCCCCACCCCCCACCTGACCCCCGACCTGATTTGCGGGCCAGCTTAGTAGGAGTCAGCCGATATCCGGCTTTCCAGAGAAGCAGGAAGGGGAATGAGACACGGAACAGTCGCAAGAGGTAGCCTGAACTTTTACAATTTATATTAAATACAAATTTCCCAGTCTTATAATAATACCTTCTGAAATCCGAAAAATTCCGAAAACCGAAACTCAGCTGGTCCCAAGGCTTTCGGATAAGGGATAGTGTACCTGTATTATACCGCTGGTCTGAGTCAGTAGCTGAAGAGTGTAAATTGCAGCCCGCAAGACTCCTGCTGCATTGTCTGGCTGCGAATTGCACTCCGGCCACCCGGAAGGACATTTGTGTGTGCAAAGCAAGCATACACACACACAATGCTTTGCTCCCCTGCTGATAAACCTTTGATGATTTGAAAGAGCGTTTGGGAGCTTTCATTTTCTCAAAACATATAGGGCTAGATTTTCAGTATAGGCAGTTTTGGGGCGCTAACCTTAGCGTCCGCCCGAAGTTAGCGCCCGCCCCAAAGTAGCGCCCCGTTGCCGGGAATTCAGTGGCTTCGCCCAAAGAGGTTGGTGGAGCGCTAAAAGAGGCGTTCCACTACTATCTTTAGGCGCTAAGCCGGCGGTCCAGAGGGATAGCGCCCAGGCGGGGCGCAGCGCGGGTGCGGTCATTTTTGGACTGACAGCAGACCCCGTGGCGCCGACCAGCTCTTAAAGGGGGAAGGGACGAATTGGTCTGCTGCCACGCCCTGCACACTGCAGCCTTGCAAAGAGGCCTCAACACTGCTGCTCAGCCCCAGGGAGTCATGGCAACGCCAGAGAAGGCCCGTCAGCGTGCCCTGCGCTTCTCAGAGGGTGATCTGGACATAATGGTCACAGCTCTGGAGGTGAGGCGCAAGATCTTGTTCCCAGAGAGTGGGAGGAATCCAACCCACCACGACTACACCAAAGCCTGGAAGCAGATCGCCCAGAGGGTGACGTTCACCGGCGATGCCCCCAGGACCCACAAACAATGTCGTAAAAAATACAACGACCTGACCAGGATTGTCAAGGTGAGTAGCCTTTCCAGCCTCCTCCTCATTTTTGCATGTACACCTGACATGATGGGCAAAGGGAGCTGAAAGTCCTATTGGCCAGCCCTCAGCCTGCAGCATTGGGACAGTCATGAGCATCAAATGGCCATTCGGCACTCTACACTTTGGCCAAGCTATTCCACCATGGGAGGCTGTGCACACTACATCAGGGCTTCACTCTGTCCAAGCTATTCCACCATGGGAGGCAGTGCACACTACATCAGGGCTTCACTCTGGCCAAGCTATTCCACCATGGGAGGCAGTGCACACTACATCAGGGCTTCACTCTGGCCAAGCTATTCCACCATGGGAGGCAGTGCACACTACATCAGGGCTACACTGCGCACTTACAGCCCGTCCTTTCTCTTGCAGGCTAAAGTAGCCTTTAATCGCCAGGCCCGTGCCAGGGGTGGCCGCGCCAAGCTGCAGAAGCTCACTCGGCTGGAGGAGCGCGTGTGTGTGCTCATGGGAGCCCGTGTGATCGTCCCCACAGCGTGCGGAGTATCCGACCCTCCACTGCCCGGCAATGGTAAGGACCTCGCCTTTTGGCCCTCTCGCGTCGCACTGGCCCATCCGAGCTACCTCCTTTGCCACTGTCCCACCAATGCGCTGAATGCCACCAGTCCTAACTCCCTCGCTGACGCCGTCTCCTCACTCTGAAGCTACTCTTGTGCATTCCTGCTTTCAGCTGGTGACGACCAGGACCCTGAAGCTGCCAGTGACAGCACCTCCGAGCAGGAGGAGGAGGAGGAGCAAGCCGGACCATCGGGGGAACAGTCACGTCCCGCAGGAGAGGAGGAAATGCTTGACACCTCCTCACTGGACGAGTGCCTGGAGGAACTGTAGCAGGGCAATGCAGCTTCTGGGACCAGTGGCGTCCAGCCACCCAGGAGCTGTGCGCGTGGCCCGCGGCCTTCCCCCCAAAGGGGGGAAGGATCAGAGGGGAGTGCTGCTGATCGGCACACTCGCCGCCACCAACGTGGCAAGGGTCCCTTAGTTCGGCCCCCTCCTCCCCAGCGGGAGAGTTGCGACTCCAGTCCGGACACCTTCACCTCGGAGGAGGTGCGGAAGCTGGATAAGATGGCCGAGGATTCGGACCGGCGCCACACGGAGCTCATGAGCGTGGTGGGGCGCATGCCTGAGGCCATCGAGTCGCTGGCGACCAGTGTGCGCGAGTTCGGGGCAGCAACTGCCGCGAGTGGCCGCATGCTGACTGATGCCGTCAAGACCCTGGCGGATGTGATGCGCGCGCACACCAGGACAACAGGGGCACTCACTGCTGCCACACGCGCTGTCTCAGGCAGGCATCGCCAGGGCAGCCGCCGCGCTGGACCATCCCAGCAAGCCGCCCCTCGGCTGATTGTTGCGGATCCTGCAGTGCGGGCCCGGCCGAGTGCCACCGCGCCACAGCACCAGCCAGCGCATCCCAGACGCCAGCTGGCCCACATTGCGCCATCCGTCGCCGCCATTCCCCCACTGGGGCGTCAAGGGCAAGCGGCTGCAGCTGATGGTGGCCAGGCTCAGGTGCGCCACTCAGCAGACGGCCCCTCGAGGCCCAAACGCCGTGTAGGCCGCCCCCCAGCGGCATCTGGTGGAAGGGCATCTGAGCCTCAGGCACCTTCCCCCAGCCTCGCAGCAGCCACTGGGCAGAGCTTGCGAAGGAGCAGCAGGCAGGGCAGGGGAGGCAAAAGGCTGGGCAAGGTCTCGCCCTCGCGGGCCACTCAGTAGAGGGTGTGGCCAGCTTTCCTTTTATATGGCGGTGGCCATCTTTATTTTGCCCATGGTTGTGTTGTTGGAGGGCTTATTTTTTGCGTTAGGCCGACGTTGAGGCCCAGTTTGAAGAAAGGTGGAGTGACTCCTCCCCAGTTTGTGGGAGTGAGTCGTTTGTTGGGCTTTTTGTGGGGCCCGTTTATTGTTTTTGGGGATTCATGTGGGAAGGGCTTTTCATTTTTGTGTAATAAAAAATTATCTTTATTCATGCAGTCTCCATGGTTATTCTTCTTAGTGTTTGTTGGCTTCGCCGGCTGAGGGCTTGCGGAGCGGCTGCATTCATCTTCCCTCATGGCCCCTGGCCATTCCCTTACAGGGGGCTTAGAAGTACCGTGTAATAAGGTGGCGTCGTGCGGCCCTTGGCCCTGGTCGCTCCCTCCTGGGAACGTACTCCAACTCCTCCTCCTCCTCCTCCTCATGCTCCTCCTGCTCCTCCTCCTGAGGTGCTGGTCCAACGTCAGGTTGCAGTGCCTGAGTCCTGCGGATAGCCAGGTTGTGTAGCATGCAGCAAACCACCACAAATTGGGAGACCCGGTCCGGCGAATACTGGAGAGCTCCTCCGGAGCGATCAAGGCAGCGGAACCGCTGCTTGAGGACCCCAATAGTTAGCTCGATGATGTTGCGGGTGGTTTGATGGCTCTCGTTGTAGGCCTCTTCAGCAGCGGTCCTGGGCGCGCGGAGCGGGGTCATGAGCCAGGTGCACAAAGGATAGCCTTTGTCCCCGAGTAGCCATCCTCTTGGGGGAGGCTGTGCCTGGAACATGTCATGCACAGTACTCTGCCGCAGGATAAAGGCATCGTGGCTGTTGCCTGGGAAGCTGGCATTGACTGCCATGATGCGCTGCTTGTGGTCACAGACCAGCTGCACATTCAGAGAATGGTAGCCCTTCCTGTTGCGATACTGCTCGCCATGCTCCAGGGTGGCCCGCAAAGCCACATGCGTACAGTCAATGGCGCCCTGCACCAAGGGGAATTCCCCGAGTCTGGAAAATCCCAATGCGCGCTGATGCTGGCTCTCCAGGGCCATGGGGAAGGAGATGAATTGGCTTCTCCTTCTGAACAGTGCTTCGGTCACCTGGCGGATGCAGCGATGCGCGCCGTACTGGGAGATGTTTGCTATGTCCCCAGCAGCGTATTGGAAGGAGCCGGTGGCATAGAAGTTCAATGCCACCGTCACCTTCACTTCCACCGACAGAGACGTCCTGCACCTGAGCTTTGGCCGCAGATCTCGGCGAAGCAGGTGGCAGATCTCTGCAATCACCTCCTTTCGGAATCGGAGCCTTTTAACACATCGCGCGGCACTCATATTTAGGTAGGAGCGCTGCTGGCGGTATAGCCTGACTGGGTAAGGCCTACGCGGCCGACACCTGTAGCCCCCTCTGCCTCTAGCCAGGGCTGCCCCTCTCACAATGCGTCTGCGAGCCCTATGGACATGGAGCTGCAGCTCCGCGTTGGCACCCCATGCAACCCCCATCAAATCCTGGCAAACACTCAAATTTCCAAAAGGCCACTTGCAGCGCTCTGGCCTGAGTCCAAAAATACCTGAGCTCTTGCTGCTTGAAACCAGTTAGCTATCCTCCTTGTTGTGTCTCCAGAAATTCGTTGCACAAGAGTGTTTTCTGAAAAAAGGCTGGCCTTTATACTGGAGAGCACGTCCCCTTTAATTTGCGCCCCCCGGGGCCCGCGCTGGTTGTGTTGCGTTCCTTTTTCCAAACGCTCTGGCCGCCAGCCGCACAATGGGGCGGTCCGACTGAAGTTTGGAATCGGGGCGCACAAAGGGCGTTGCACGAGGATGTGACGTCATTTTCTGTGCGCGCTTCCGGGCGGGCGCTAAACTTTGCGCCGGCGCTAACGGGCAACTTAATTTGGGGCGGGGTGCAAACTGCGCTGCGCACGGGCGCTACATGCATAGCACCCGAAAATCACTTCTCTTAAGGCGCTAACTGCTGGCGCTATCAACTGAAAATCTAGCCCTAAGGATATAAAATGACCCACTGAGATCCAACATAGCAAATTTTAGACCCAGTTTGAGACTACAGTGAAGTTATAGTCCAGGGGTGTCAAGTCCAAGCACGGTGAGATGGTCACATTGCTTGACTTTAGCGCATTGTGGAGTTAGATCAGATCCTGACTTGAAGTTACCCTGCCATTTTGGTGTCGATGGGCAGCGGTAACTTCGACTAATCGCAACCTGTAATTTGAGGGAAGCATTTCAACTATACTTCCCAACACGAGGCAGCGCATGGGTTGAGATCATAGAATCATTGAAATTTACAGCACAGAAGGAGGCCATTCGGCCCATCTTGTCCGTGCCGGCCGACAAAGAGCTATCCAGCCTAATCCCACTTTCCAGCACTTGGCCCATAGCCTTGTAGGTTATGGCACTTCAAGTACATAGCCAAGCACTTTGTAATGTGATGAGGGTTTCTGCCTCTACTACTCTTTCAGACAGTGAGTTCCAGACCCCCACCACCCTCTGGGTGAAAAACTTTCTCCTCAAATCCCCTCTAAACGTCCGACCAATTACTTTAAATCTGTGCCCCCTGGTTATTGACCTCTCTGCTAAGGGAAATAGGTCCTTCCTATCCACTCTATCTAGGCCCCTCATAATTTTATACACCTCAATTAAGTCTCCCCTCAGCCTCCTCCGTTCCAAAGAAAACAACCCCAGCCTATCCAATCTTTCCTCAGAGCTAAAATTCCCCAGCCCAGGCAACATCCTCGTAAATCTACACCTTCTGACTAAAAGGTGAGAGGTCGCGGTTTTGTTGCACAAGAATAGTTGCCACTTCACCAACAATTTAGTCCAACAACCTAGAAATTCGGTCAGCACAAGCAAATCCTGTAGCTCCAGACAAATGTCCAAAAATACAGAAGGTGTGGAATGGAGATGAAAACTTGACTCGTGAAGAATGACCTACGACCCAAGTGAATTTATGTTTCCCTAAACGATAAAATAAGTTTAACAGTTGAGGCCAAAAGGGTGAAACAGTAGGAAATTAATAACGAAAGATAATCTAACGCTGTATTTTCATGCAGCTATTTTTCATCAAGGTGTTGCATTGGTAGAGACAGAGGCAGACATGAATAAATCAATGTCAAAGAGCTACTTAGTTATTCAAGGGCGATGAGGACTTCTGATATCTTGCAAATAACAGTAGTTTGCAAACATGCATGCTTCTATACAGCCACGAATGTGCGTGTATTATCTTCAGTTTATCCTACAAAAGCATTTCTGTGCTTTATTGCCTTGAGCCAGACTTGTACTCCGTTCAACCTGATGTCCGAGATCGATGATGTGCCCTCTGGGAATGCAGGAAGCCCTGCTGTCTGCCCATCCGGCATCTACCATCTACAGGAAACTCTTTTTTTATCCGGCACCGACGGGACCGGCGTGGTGCCGGTTTATCAAAAAGTTCAGATTACAGAGAGGTATAGTTAAAGGTACGAGAGCCCCGTACATGGCCACAGATCCAGGCGTCCCTGTTGCATAGCAACAGGTGCAGGAACACCAGCCACAGACCAAGCGTCCCTGTTGCTTAGCAACAGGTGCAGGAACCCCGGTTACACGGCCACAGATCCAGGAACGGCCACTAATATGAAGTAAAACTTACCTGAATTTTGCCAGTTAACAGAGATTTCCGGTTATTTAGATGCCAGTAAATCAAGAGTTTCCTGTATTCTTAAAATGCATGAGGTTTCCCTTCTATGACAATTCAAAGCAACAACAGGTAGCTGGTTTCGTCAAACATCTTGAAACATGCCTTGACATCTTTGGCCGAGATGTGCCCGATGATTGCATTGAGCGTAAATTCTTTTCGGAGCTGCATTCCAAAGATTATTTATTTTGTTACTGGATTCGAGAGGTATCATGCTCAGATGCCAGCTTTTTGGGACTGCTTTCAAACTGATGACGTGGTATATACATGTTACAAATGTAACTGAATGGTGATCGTCTCCATCACAGAATCCCCAAACCTACTAATGTTATGACCAAAAAACAGAAACAGTTTATTCCTCCTACTTCAAAGTTCCTTAATTCAATTTTTCTTGCACTATAGCCTTGACATGAATCAGTCATTCATGAAAGAAAGACTTATGAAATAATACTGAGTGGCCTACGGGTGGCGCTGTCCAGGGAGAGTATAAATACTCGGGCACGGGCCCAGCTTGCGCAGGACATTCTTAACAGGAACTAGTGAAGGACACAACTAGACCTCCATGTTGTAAAACAGTTGATTAAAGCTTTGTTTAACGCTTAGACCGAGTGCCTAGTAGTTTTCTTACGTCAAGCCTCACCTTTCTGTGTTATGTACATTGCTTAATTCAAATTATTAAATGACTCCATTTTTTCTAGTACAAAAAACAACTTTGAATGACTGCACATTTAAAAAATAAGTCAGCCCCTAATAATATGTAATATCAACTAGATCTACAATTTGGGATTCCTATTTCGTGAAATGATAAACTACTTGACTCTACGCTATAACCAGTAGCATAAATCACATTCATATTCTCTCTTTTACCATTTTCAGTGGCAGCTGTGAGGAAACAAAATTGGCAAATATCATAAAATTCGACAAAGTGCACACAATGTGTCAGCTGTGGCTCAGTGGGTAGCACATTATCCTCTGGGTCAGAAGGTTGTGGGTTCAAGTCCCACTCCAGGGACTTGAACATATAAAGCTAGGCTGACGCTCCCAGTGACAGCGCTGAGGCAGTGCTGCACTGTCGGAGGTGCCGTCTTTCGGATGAGATGTTAAACTAAGGCCATGTCTGCTCTCTCAGGTGGATGTAAAAGATCCCACGGCACTATTTCGAAGAAGAGCAGGGGAGTTCTCCCCGGTGTCCTGGCCAATATTTATCCCTCAACCAACATAACAAAAACAGGTTATCTGGTCATTATCACATAGCTGTTTGTGGGATCTTGCTGCTGCATTTCCCACATTACAACAGTGGCTACACTTAAAAAATACTTCATTGGCTGTAAAGCACTTTGAGATGTCTGGTGGTCATGAAAGGTGCTATATAAATGCAAGTCTTTCTTTTTCTTTTTTATCTGCATTAAAGATTTTCAGGTTTGCTGTAAACAAATGGAAGATTCCTATTCTCTGAGACATGCACTATAAGAAATACACTTAAACACGGGACCATTCATCAATGATGAAATTAAGGGCAACAGTATGTTGATGGCTGATAATGCATTTCAATGTTTATTCCTGCTGCACAGGGAAGTCATTACAATACAGTCAATGCACATCTCTTCATCTTATCCCATGGCACCGTGAGATTTATTTTTGTAAAGATAAACACTGACGTTATCCTATCCAGTTGCTAAAGTTACAGAAGTGCAATAAGATCACATGAAAATCGGTAGTATTTTAACTTCACTGGTGAGAAAGGCCTCTGGGAAGCAACTTGTGAAGAAACATGCTTGATGTCTGGTTAATAGTGTATTGTTCCATTATTTTCCACCAGAGAGTGGCTGATGATGTATTCTTGAAGAAGAAACAATGATATCAGCCAGTTGCCAGGATAATAATTAATGCATGAATTGGCATTTTTTAATGGCAATGTGATGTGACTTTTTTTGACAGCAATATGGAGTCATACTTCATTAAATCGTTTACTATAAAATTTTGAATTTGATGATCTTCTGACTGCAAGACAAGATAACCAAAAAATTATGTTGTTAAGGTATAGTTGTGACTAATCAAAGTAATAAAGGTAACGATTCATCCAGATGCTTTGTTACCTCAAGTTGGTGAACAGGTGACTGTTCAAGGAAATTGCTAGAGATGGCTATGGCTCAATGGCAGCACTTCCACCTCTGAGTCAGATGGTTGTGGGTTCAAGTCCTCACTCCAGAGACTCGAGCACAAAAATCTAGGCTGACACTCCCAGTGCAGTACTGAGGGAGTGCTGCACTGTTGAAGGGTGCCATCTTTCGGAAGAGTTGTTAACCAGATGTCTGCCCTCGAAATGTAAAAGATTCCATGGCAGTATTTTGAAGAAGAGCAGGAGAGCTCTCCCCGGTGTCCCGACCAATGATTATCCCTCAATAAACACCACCAAAACAGATTATCTCTTCATTATCACATTGCTGTTTGTGGGAGCTTGCTGTGTGCAAATTGGCCATCATGTTTCCTACATTACAACAGTGATTACCCTTCAAAAGTACTTCATTGGTTGTAAAGCACTTTGGGAAATCCTGAGGTTGTGAAAGGCACTATATAAATGTATGTCTTTCTTTGTTTAGACAGTAATTAATTTGTAGGGCACCAGCTGTCATTATGAAGCATCAGTGACGATCTGCAGGACGAGCTGTAGTTAAAATTAATACCTACATAAAACTGTGACAGACCTGAACCAGGAAACTACATGCTAATTAGTCAAAAATAACGCAGGTTTGAAAACGATCTATAATTTGATGATAAACAAACAGTGTGGTTTTAGAAGGGAAAGATGTAGAAACCCCATAAAGGTGACTGAAAATGTAGTATTTGGTTGTCCAGAATGAGCTCTTCTGGAGGCCCAGCCAGCAGAGGGGAAAAGTGACCAAAACAAGGCCCTCTCCCTCCTTCAATGGAGTTCTTCTTCCTCTTGCAGCAGGTGTCCCTCTCCAATCTCCCTGGTATCAGTCCTGCTATGGGGTGGCAGTACTGAAGCAGGAAGACACCAAAATTGACCTGTTCCAAACTCCGATCCCTTTAAAAAAAAATTGTTTAGGGATGTGGGCGTCGCTGGCAAGCCCAGCATTTATTGCCCATCCCTAATTGCCCTGGAGAAGGTGGTGGTCAGCCGCCTTCTTGAACCGCTGCAGTCCCTGTGGTGAAGGTACTCCCACAGTGCTGTTAGGTAGGGAGTTCCAGGAACTTGACCCAGCGACGATTAAGGATCGGCAATATACTTCTAAGTCAGGATGGTGTGTGACTTGGAGGGGAACTTGGAGGTGGTGGTGTTCCCATGCGCCTGCTGCCCTTGTCCTTCTAGGTGGAAGAGGTCGTGGGTTTGGGAGGTGCTGCCGAAGGAGCCTTGGCGAGTTGCTGCAGTGCATCTTGTAGATGGTACACACTGCAGCCATGGTACGCCAGTGGTGGAGGGAGTGAATATATAAGGTGGTGGATGGGGTGCTTTGTCCTGGATGGTGTCGAGCTTCTTGAGTGTTGTTGGAGCTGCACTCATCCAGGCAAGTGGAGAATATTCCATCACACTCCTTACATGTGCCTTGTAGATGGTGGAAAGGCTTTGGGGAGTCAGGAGGTGAGACACTTGCCACAGAATACCTAGCCTCTGACCGGATCTTGTTGCCACAGTATTTACGTGGCTGGTCCAGTTAAGTTTCTGGTCAATGGTGACCCCCAGGATGTTGATGGTGGGGGATTCGGCGATGGTAATACCGTTGAAAGTCATGGGGAAGTGGTTAGACTCTCGCTTGTTGCCTGGCATTTGTGTGGCGCGAATGTTACCTGCCACTTGTCAGCCCAAGCCTGAACGTCGTCCAGACCTTGTTGCATGCGGGCATGGACTGCTTCATTATCTGAGGAGTTGTGAATGGCACTGAACACTGTGCAATCATCAGTGAACATCCCCACTTCTGACCTTATGATGGAGGGAAGGTCATTGATGAAGCAGCTGAAGATGGTTGGGCTGAGGACACTGCCCTGAGGAACTCCTGCAGCGATGTCCTGGGGCTGAGATGATTGACCTCCAATAACCACAACCACCTTCCTTTGTGCTAGTTATGACTCCAGCCAGTGGAGAGTTTTCTCCCCGATTCCCATTGACTTCCATTTCACTGGGGCTCCTTGATGCCGCACTCGGTCAAATGCTGCCTTGGTGTCATTAAAGTTCGGGAGTAGGGTTGCCAACTGTGGGTGGATGTAATCCCAGAGGATTTATCACACGACTTCCTCCCTCCAACTGACCTGTCCCCGGGTTCTCTGGTCGACCATTCTCACAGCGCAACGTCTTCCTGTGCCAATTGGAAAGTGAGTAAACTCTTCATTATCTGATTGACTGGCCGTCAAACAGCCTTTTCTTTCCCAACTCCAACATTTTTAGACAAAAGTGTTGAAAGATGCCCCTATGATTTTTCTCCTGGGGTTTTGCTCCCAGCAGTGTTCTGTAAATGAATCTTCAATTCATGGAGGCTCCAGGACAATCCTGGAGGGTTGTTCTCAGTTGAAGAGCAAACTACTGACATCCCTCGTGGTGGTGTGGGAGAAACACTTGGAAGGCCAGGTTTAGGGGGTGGGCATTTATCAGTCGGCCTCCCATCCCGGGGCACCACTGCAGCGCAGCTCGAAAATGGGCAGATTCCCAGAGGAAGGGAGGCCTTGACTGTAGTCCTACATGGATCACTGCTTGAATCCTTATTGTCTCTAATATACAAGGATAACCGGATACTGAATCCAAGTGGTCAAATTCGGGTAAAGGTTCAACAAATGAAACTGAACACTGCTAAATGTAAAATATTTGCTCAAAGGTCAGAAAAATATGGGACATAAATATACAAAGAATATAATTGACTTAATGCCAGCAGAACCCGGCATCATAATAGACACATCACTTTTAATGTCCGGACAATGTGGTAAATCAATTAAATCCCAGGACAATAGCACATAAATTTACAGAAATTATTCTAAGGCTTTGCAAAGTACTTGTCGGATGGCGTTAAACTATTGTACTCGGTTTTGGCTGGCATGCCACAAAAAAAAAATCTAAATTTGCATTAAGATGTCTGCAGCAAAGAGTAACAAGGGTAGAGGGAGATAGCTCGGAGGGAAGATTAGAGCTACTTAAGCAATACAGCCTAGAAGGAGCCTGGTTAAGGGGAATCTCATTTAAGTATGTAAAAATAGTAAGTGGTATCGATAAGGTAAACCCAGATTATTACTTCAAATTATGCCAAGAAAATAGGACTGGAGGACATAAATACAAAATCATGTAAATTTAAAACCAATACAGCAAGAAAAGCTGCTCATGGAATGCTAAATGTTTGGAATAATCTGCCAAGCGAGGCAACAGAAGCAAAAACATTGGGGTGATTCAAAGTACAATTAGATAGCATGCTAGGAGAGTTATCACACTACAAGGATGAGCTTTAATGGTCCAAATGATCTTTAATCATCTCTAACTTTTCTTATGTTCAATAAGAGACCACTAAAAATAATTTATTAAGGATCAAAAATGAATACAGGGAGCTTTGAAGGCCTCGCTGGCAGTCAAGGGCGATTTGGTGTTCTGGATACATACACCAAAGCTTTCTGCATAAGGCTTGAAGAATTAGGGCTTAATTGCTGTCTAGAAATAAATAATGGCCCAGAAATTCGGGTCGGGGGCTTCCCGCGGGTGCAAGCCCCCGACCTGCACTAACCTAGCGCGCCGGCCGTTGAGCTGTGGGCCCGCGTGGGATCCCGATCCTGGGCCTCCTCCAACTGCCGGCGTGCAGTGCTTGCGTATCCCAGGGGCGCAGTTAGTTCGATGCGTTCCCTGGGATCACATGGGCCATGGAGAGCCAATGGTAGCAGGGAATGCTTCATTCATAAGTTTGACAGGAAGAGCTGTCAAACCTATAAATACTATAAGCCCCAAAACTTCAAATAAATTTAAAAAAAAATAACATTTTTAAAATAACTATAAATTACATGAAATAACTATTTTAAACAATAATTTAAATTTTTGAAAAAATTAATTACATTTTCTAACGGGGCTAAAAATAAACTTACCTTTCTTTAAAGTATTTAAAAATAATAAACCTGTGGAAAAAATGTTTTAATTTTAATTAATTCACCACTTACCTTGTTAAAAGCAGGCCTTGCGCAGTGCACGCACGAAACCGGCACTTTCGTTGGGCTTACGCGTGAGTACTGTAATGATATCAGCAAATAGAGATGGTATTTGCCTGTTCAATTATGATGCCTTAATAGCATGTTTGCATGTATTGATTGCTTGTGCCTGACCAGCAGAGGGCATGTGACCGAGAGAAGCAAGGCAGTTAGTTTTAGTTTCAGTTTCGTTCTAGATGGATCACAAGCATCATGTCTCCTGTAAAAGATGTATAAAAGAGTTGAACAAGCTTTAGATTAAAAGCCATTCTCTTTCATAAATGTCTCATCATTGAACCGACAAAGAAATCAATACATGGTGTCAGAAGTGGCTGAAAGAGATGAAGAGAAAAAAATCTGAAGTTAAATCAGCTCTCCACAGATTAGCAAGCCAAAAGAGAACATTGTTACTTACCATTAGAGAATAGCTAACGAAGTGAAAAATGGAAGGTTTACACCCACCGGCGACGCTTCAGTTGACAGGTAATGTGGCTGAAAATTGGAGGAGATTCAAACAACGTTTAGAGTTGTATTTAGCGGCAATCGGAGCTGACGAGAAAAGTAATAAAAGGAAATCATCACTGTTCTTACATGTCGTGGGTGATGAAGCGCTGGAGGTGTATAATAACTTCACATTCGCTGCTGATGGAGACAAAATGAAGCTAGATAAAATAATGGAACAGTTTGAGGCCTACTGTGTACCTAAAAGTAACGTGACGTTTGAGAGGCACAGATTTTTCACATGTGTACAGAAAACGGGTGAGACTATTGATCAGTATGTGACTGAACTGAGAAACAGAAGCAAATCGTGTGAATTTGGGGGACTGACAGACTCGCTGATAAAAGACAGACTGGTGTGTGGTATTCCAGATAATGGTCTAAGGGAAAGACTGCTAAGAGAGCAAGATCTAGACCTGGGAAAAGCCATAGCACTGTGTAGGGCCACAGAGACTGTGAAGTCGCAAGCAAAGGAGCTGTTCAGTGACAATAGCTGCAACGTGGATGCAGTGAGAATGAACGGACATAAACCGTTTAACAAAAAGAGCGCCAATGTGAAAAAAAAGGCGTGGCCAGCGAACGAAAATGAAAGGGACAATCGAAAGACATGTAGTCGATGCGGTACACAGCATGCACCAAAAAAGTGTCCAGCATATGGTAAAACATGCAATAGTTGCAACAAGAACAACCATTATGCCCGTTGCTGTAAGAACCAAATGCAACAAAGCAAGGTCCATGCAGTAGATGAAAGCGACATAGAGGAGTTCTATGTAGATGTTGTGTCTGAAAACAAAAAAGAAGAAAGAGACTGGATGTTGACACTAAAAGTGAATGACATACACATTCCATTTAAATTGGATACTGGAGCACAAGTTAATGTGATATCAGAGACTGATTTTAAGAAAATTAGACCCAGACCAAAGATACATGGAATAAAAGTGAAAGTGACAGGATACTCAGGTACTGATATACCAGTGAAAGGAAGATGCATTGTCAAAGTAACACACAAGGACAGAGAGCACACGCTAGCATTAATCGTGGTGCCAAAGGATGTGCAAGCCATACTAGGTTTAAAAGCCTGTGAGAGACTGAACCTGGTAAAGAGAGTTCTCGTTGTGGAAAGTGAAGGAGAGACAGTCTATGATGAACTGAATGTTGCGTACACACCGGGTAAGCTGATGTATACAGCAGACACGTTGTCCAGATCTGTTGACCCAGGAGAGCCCGCAAACACAGTGAAAAGACTGAAGTACAAGGCAAAAGACAGTGGAACTGACTTCTACCAAAGCATGCTTGTATACCGCACAACGCCGCTCGAGTGTGGTAAGTCACCAGCCCAACTCCTGATGGGACGTCGGCTAAGGTCAAACCTACCCATCCCGGAGAACCTCCTGAAAACAAAAGAGGGGGAGAAAGTGAGGAAGTTCAAAGAGCAACAGAAAGAAAAGCAAAAGTATTACTATGACAGAGGAACACAAAACCTACCTGAACTCCACACTGGTGACCAAGTAAGGTTAAAAGACAAAACAAACACATGGACTCAGAAGAGAACTGTCCTGAGTGAAGTTCAACCAAGATCATACACCATTCAGACAGATGAGGGTGCTGTTCTGAGAAGAAATCGTCGAGATCTTCTCATGGGACCAGCCACAGCAGGTCAAGAGACTGATACTGTTGAACAACCTGATCACACAGCTGAGAACCAATCATCTGAGGCAACAACTCAGATTCAAGGACAATCAATCAGAAAATCCTCAAGACACGTGAAGCCTCCTGAGAGACTCATTGAGCAAATTTAAGGACTATTGTTATAGAAGGAAGTAATGTTATCTTATTCTTTCTTCAAGTTCTAGTGTATTGACATATTTCATGTGAACACACAAAGCAAGGTTAAAAAACCTTGATCATGATAATGATAATGTAAGTTCATTAAGTGTTACAGTTAAAATGCAGATTAATACAAAGAAAACATGTTGTTAGTTAAAAGTAAAGTACTTTTGTTTTAAGAAAAGGAGATGTAATGATATCAGCAAATAGAGATGGTATTTGCCTGTTTGATTATGATGCCTTAATAGCATGTTTGCATGTATTGATTGCTTGTGCCTGACCAGCAGAGGGCATGTGACCAAGAGAAGCAAGGCAGTTCGTTTTAGTTTCAGTTTCGTTCTAGATGGATCACAAGCATCGTGTCTCCTGTAAAAGCTGTATAAAAGAGTTGAACAAGCTTTAGATTAAAAGTCATTCTCTTTCATAAATGTCTCATCATTGAACCCACAAAGAAATCAATACAAGTACCCCATGCGTACTCACGCGTTGGGACCTGAATTTCTGGGCCATTAGAATAGGTGCACCTGATGTCTCTCTATGTTCTTTCTCCACTAAAGAAGCTGGTGACGACCACCGTCTCTACATTCTGGTAGACCCTGTGCTACTGGTAGAGCCTCGCACGCATGGAGCGGCTTACCAGAAAACCACGGGTGCGATTTTTCCAAACACCGACTGCATGAGAGACATCAGGTGCAGCTATTCTAATGGCCCAGAAATTAGGGTCCCATATCTTGAAATATTTTGCCCGGAGCATCTGCGGAGATGGATCACGTAGAGTTTACAGCACAGAAACGGACCATTCTGCCCAACTGGTTTGTGCCGGTGTTTGTGCTCCACACCAGCCTCCTCCCGCCCTACTTCATCTCACACTATCAGCATAACCTTCTACTCCTATCTCCCTCATGTACTTATCTAGCTTCCTCTTAAATGCATCTAACTACGCCACGCAGTAGCGAGTTCCACAATCTAACCAATCTCTGGGTAAAGAGGTTTCTCCTGAATTCCTTATTGGATTTAAGAACATAAGAACATAAGAAATAGGAGCAGGAGTAGGCCAATCGGCCCCTCGAGCCTGCTCCGCCATTCAATAAGATCATGGCTGATCTGATCCTAACCGCCAATCCACTATCACAGAACCATCTCCTGAATCTAACAGAATTAGACACACGAAATAGGAGCAGGATCAGGCTACACGGCCCCTGGGCCCGCTCCGCTACCCACAGGGCCATGGCCGATCCGAACCTAGACTCATGTCCAAATTCCTGCCCGCTCCCCGTAACCCTTAATTCCCTTTACTTCTAGGAAACTGTCTATTTCTGTTTTAAATTTATGTAATGATGTAGCTTCTACAGCTTTTTGGGGCAGCATATTCCATGGACCTACCACCCTCTGAGTGAAGTAGTTCCTCCTCATCTCAGTTTTGAAAGAGCAGCCCCTTATTCTAAGACTATGCCCCCTAGTTCTAATTTCACCCATCATCGGGAACATCCTCCCCGCATCCACCCGATCCAACCACTTCACAATCTTATATGTTTCAATAAGATCGCCTCTCATTCTTCTGAACTCCAATGAGTAGAGTCCCAATCTACTCAACCTCTCCTCATATGTCCATCCCCTCATCCCCGGGATTAACCGAGTGAACCTTCTTTGTACTGAACCTTATTAGTGACCATCTTATATTTATATTTATATAATCCCTAGTTTTTGACTCCTCCACAAGTGGAAACATCTTCTCTACGTCTACCCTATCAAACCCCTTCATAATTTTAAAGACTGCTACAGGAAACTTTCATTTAACCGGAGGTTAAAAGTCCGGAAATCTCTGTCTACCGGCAAAATTCAGGAGCCGTTTCCTATAATTTTTTTACTTCTCGTTGCTTTTTTTTTCCCAGTCAGGCTCTGCAAGGTCTGTAGCTAAGCAACAGCTTCAGCTAGAGACGCTTGCAGCTGCAGCCGACTGTTTTGAAGCTGTTGCTAAGCAACAGGGTTTGTTGATTCACACGGAGCTGAAAAGCTCTGTATGTTTCAACATTAGGGCTGGATTATACGGCAGTTTTGATCTAACGGCACCAGCTCGGTCCCGTCAGTGCCGGATACCAGAAAGTTTCCTGTATTAGGTCACATCTCAGCCATCTCTTTTCTAGAGGAAAGAGCCTCAGCCTGTTCAATTTTTCTTGATAGTTATAACATCTCAGTTCTGGTATCATCCTTGTAGATCCTTTTTGCACTTTCGTCAGTGCCATGGCACTGTTTGATTGAGAGCAGGGAGCCAGGCCAATATTCTCTTCTCAACCAGCAGCACTGTACAAAGATAAAGTGGCCACTCATCTTTTTCCATTGGGGGAGACCTTGTCTGCAAGTTGGCTGCTGCATTTGCCTCTATAACAACAGCAACTGTGCCTCAAAAAAATGTAAAACAAGAAAAAGTAGAAACAAGAAAATATTAGGTTTGAGCACCAATGACATTTTTTTTTTAGCTTTTGGGACTTGTACATGCCTTTCTTACCTCTAGACTTGACTATTCCAACGCACTCCTGGCCGGCCTCCCACATTCCACCCTCTGTAAACTTGAGGTCATCCAAAATCCGGCTGCCCGTGTCCTAACTTAACTCGCACCAAGTCCCGTTCGCCCATCTCCCTTGTGCTCGCTGACCTACATTGGCTCCTGGTTAAGCAACGCCTCGATTTCAAAATTCTCAACCTTGTTTTCAAATCCCTCCATGGCCCTCGCCCCTCTCTATCTCTGTAATCTCCTTCAGCCCCACAAGCCCCCGAGATCTCTGCGTTCCTCTAATTCTGCCCTCTTGAGGATCCCTGATTATAATCGCTCCACCATTGGCGGCCGTGCCTTCTGTTGTCTGGGCCCTAAGCTCTGGAATTCCCTGCCTAAACCTCTCCGCCTCGCTACCTCTCTTTCCTCCTTTAAGATGCTCCTTAAAACCTACCTCGTTGACCAAGCACCTGCCCTAATTTCTCCTCATGTGGATCGGTGTCAAATTTTTTGTCTTAAAATACTCCTGTGCAGCACCTTGGGACGTTTTACTACGTTAAAGGTGCTATATAAATACAAGTTGTTGTTGTTGTATAAGGGTATCAAGGGTTATGAAACCAAAGTGGGTAGATGGAGTTAAGATACAGATCAGCCGTGATCTAACTGAATGGCGGAACAGGCTCGAGGGGCTGAATGGTCGACTCCTGTTCCTATGGCTCTGTATCTGATTGCTGAACTAAACAAAGCTTATTCAACAATTGATCTTGTACTTCAAGATCGGTGTTGAGAACGGACTGGCTTAATATGGGGCTTGGTGCTACTACTAGACTGCACACTGCCAGGACGTGTGAAACCACGTCTTGCAAATCGAACTCTGACTCGAGAGAGAGAGAGAGACAGCAAAGATAAATCAGATGTGATATAACATTTCATCCAAAAGACAGAAACATGCACAAAGTTTTCAGATGGTCCATTTCATCTTGACTACGGGAGACGAATGCTACATGGGCCAAACCAAATGATTGGCATAAACAGGCTACTGAATAAAATTGCACAACCTGCACTTGGCTTCCAGTAATCGATTTGTAATACTTGGATTGCCTGCTGTGTGCATTTCAAATACAATGGAATGACAGTTGAGTTAGATTAGAAACTGCTATACTCCCATGTGTCTATTAATGCTTAATTATCTTAAATGCATTCTATTCAATTCACAGTGGGAATTGCAATTATAAGATTTTGGCGATGGATTATACTGATTGTATTAAAATTTAGCCTGCAACTCTTTGTAAGTAAATCTTTGACCTCATGGGTTCCCTTCTTAAAAAAAACTATCCAATCTATATATAAATATCAAAGACTTGTTATAGAGCCAGTGACAAAGCTAATTATTGATTGGACCCAACTGTTTGCCCAGTGAAATTCAGTGATGAGATAACAGGAGGCAGAAGTACTGTAACAATAAGTTCTAGAAAAGAAAGTGAAGTTGTTGAACATTAGCCAGATGCACAGATTGCATTCACACTAAGAGCTTTGCTCAATGTGAGATTTTATTTCAGACCTTCGGCTAGAGGCCTGAACCTAACTACAGGAAACTTTCGTTTATCCGGAGGTTAAATGTCTATGTCGGCAAAATTCAGCAGTCAGTTCAGATAATTTTTTTTCTTTTCGTTGCTTCTTTTCTCCAGTCCTGGCTCTGCAAGCGTCTCTGTAGCTAAGTAACAGCTTCAGCTAGACGCTTGCAAGCTGCGCCGACTGTTTTGAAGCTGTTGCTAAGCAACAGGGTTTGTTGCTTCACACGGAGCTCTGAGCTCCGTATGTTTTAACATTAGCGCTGGTTTCTATGGCAGTTTTGATCTAGCGGCACCAGCTCGGTCCCGTCGGTGCCGGATAGCAGAAAGTTTCCTGTATGAAGGACTTAGCAGGACTGCGAGTCTGTCATTCGGCCACCAAAGATACTCCAGACTTACACCACCGGTACGGTCACATCAGCGGAAACTGTCATTAGATCTAACTTGGCCAAAATGTTGACCCCAAATGGCCAAATGGAAATGATAATCCGACGGGTTCGGTAGCAGGCAGACAACCCACTCTGCCTCTGTACTGCCCCGCCGATGAAAATCAAAATGACTCCCAGCGAGTTTGCAATTTTAGGCAAGTTTCAAAACAGTGTTAAGAGGACACTATAAACTTGCCCGTATTGAGAAAACCGAAGGAAAATCACTTGAAGGTTCCCTAGTGACCGATTTCAGTGCAACATTTGTGCCTGGGAATTGGTAACTCATTCTTTTATTGGGGATATTGTGTCATTTAAGAGATTCAAAAAGGGAAGGGGAGAAAATATCTATAAATAAGCGGGTGTCTCACTGCAATTACATAGAGTTACATAGGATTAACAGCACAGAAAGAGGCTATTCAACCCAACTGGTCTGTGCTGGTGTTTATGCTCCACACGAGCCTCCTCTTCATCTATGTCAGCTGTGGCTCAGTGGGCAGCACTCTCTAGGTGGGAGGGGCTAGGATTGAGCCAGGTGTGACTAGTTGCCTAATTGCAGCTGAGTGTTGGAGGAAGTTTTGTAAAAAGTTGGTGGAGGGTTTTGGGGTGTTGTTTTCAGGTTTTAGGGTCTTTTTGGCCCACAAAAAACAGCCAGATGGCTGCTGAGGGGTCCGGAGTGCCGGGCCCCTCAGAGGACAATATTCCCGAGAGGAATTTTATTAGGGAAGAAACTGTGGTGGGAAGGGGAAAAAAAAGGCCCAAAGATTTGGGCCGGGACCTCAGGAGGTTTGGTAAAGAAAATACGGTGGTGGTGCAATGTGAAGATAAGAAGATTCGAGCCTGGGATATAATCCAGGCGGTTCATGAGGACTGTGGTGAGGGAAGCTGTTTTGCCTGCCGACCAAAACCAAATGTGGGATTTGAGGTGACGGTCAGTGGCCGTGAGTAGGTGGAAAAACTGCTGCTCAGTCTGAAAGTTGGGGAGAAATTTTTGGAGGTGACTCTGCTATATTCAGAGGAGGTGGTGGTTTCATTTTTGAACTTGCCTGTGTACATCGAGGACGAAGTGCTGAGCAAAAAGTTGGAGTCGTGGGACATTAAAATCTGTTCCGAAATAAAGAGGAGGTACTATCCGGGAACACGGGTGGCAGACGGATCCCGGTATGTAAAGGTGCGGTTCCCAGAGGGGGTGAGGTCTTTGCCTTACAGTATGAAGTTCGAGACACTGGAAGGAGTGCAGTACTTTCGTGTGCTGCACGATAACCAAGTAAAGGTGTGTTACTATTGTCTGGGACATGACCATCTCATAAGAAACTGTCCTGATTTGTATTGTTACAATTGCGGTGAGTCGGGACATATCGCGCGGAGCTGCAAGGCGGAGAGCTGTGGGGTGTGTCGTAAAGGCCCCGCCCGCTGAGTGTGTGTGGCAGAAGGGAGCGAAATGAGTGATGAGGAGATGGGAGAAGGAGCAGGAGAGGAGTGTGGAACGGCCGGAGGTGCGGTGCAGTCGGAGGACACAGCCGGTAAAATGAAGGAAAAAGGAGCACAGGAAGAGGCAGAGGTTGGTGGAGCGGAGATCGAGATGGAGATGGCGGAAAACACGGCGAGTGCTATGGAGGGGAACAAAGACAGCAGCGGGCAGCAAGGGTCGAGTGCAGACTCGAGCCTTAGTGCAGTTCGGCTCCCCCTGGGGAGTCTGGTGTCTGCGGGGGGAGAGGAGGCAGGAGCAGGGTGTGTGGTGGAAGTGAGTGCTCCGGGGAAAGGCGGGGAGTCGGATATTTTGGTGAGCGGGAGGGGGCAGGGCAGGGCGGGGAGAGGGTGCAAGAGGCAGGAGCCTTAAAGGGACAGCAGAATGGGATCGGCGAGATAGAGACGTCAGAAGGGAACAATTTAGGTGCACCATTGTCCCATGGAGTGAGGGAACAAGGTGCAAGGGTCAGAGGTAGAGACGTGGTCGAAGGGGACGGCACAGTGGGAGAAACTGCGATAACAGGAAGACTCTCTATGGGAGATGAAGTATCTGACAGGGAGCAGGATTGTGTATCTGACGGGGAGCAGGCACAGGGGGTTGCAGAAGAGCTTGAGTGTGAGGAATTAGAGGGGGACAGAGACATGGAAGTCGGGGATGGGGTGGCATCATGTGGAAAGGGAAAGGTTAGTGAGGGGCAGAAGGAGGGAGAAAGGGCAGCTCCTGGGCCCAAAGTTAAGGCAAGGAAGAGGCTGAAACAGCAGGGAGGGGTCAAACAGGAGGGGAAAAAGAGCCGGAGGCTGCAGGAAAAAGCAACAGCTGGCCGAAAAGTTGAGAAGGAGCATGAGAGGATGGAAGAGCCAGAGATTAAATGATGGGGAGATTATTGGGCATACTTCCCTTCTTTGGAGCCATGATTACATTGGTCTCGATCAATGTGAACGGACTGAGGGGTGAGAAGAAATTGCAGCAGTTGTTGCAGGGTTTTAAAGGCACGGACTTGTTGTGTCTGCAAGAAACCTTTTGGGATGAGGATATTCTAGAAAGAGTTCAGAAGGTTTGGAAGGGAGAGGTGTTTGCAAGTTGTGCAAACAATAACCGTAGAGGGGTGGCTGTTTTGATGAGTCCGTCCATAGAAGAGAATGTTGCCTTGGTGGACAAGGACACTGAGGGGAGATTTTTACAGCTAAGGGTAAAATTGGAGGGATTTAATTGTGATCTTTTTAATATCTATGCACCGAACGACCATTGCAAGCGTCGCGAGTTTTTTCGGGGGTTATTCACTGAAGTGGCAGAGGTGGAAAATCCTTGTATAGTGGGGGATTTTAATGTATTTTTATCTTGGATGGACATTTCAGCCCAGATGACCTTTAAAGAGGATAACTCCAGAGGGATGATTATAAAAATGATGGCAAATTTAAATTTGAGAGACTTATGTAGGGACCGGAACCCCATAAAAAGGGAGTTCTCCAGAGCAGGTTGGGTGGGTGATGTTTTAAAACAGAGCCGAATAGATTTTGTGTTAATGCGGGAAGGGTTAAGTTCGGAGGTGATGGAGATTTATTATAAAAAAGTATTTTTTAGTGATCACTCGGCTTTGGTTCTTAGAATTAGGAACAGCAGAGTTAAGATCGGTTCAGGGGTGTGGATTTTAAACAATCAATACCTGAAGGAAAGTGCTTATAAAGGAGGGATTATAAATATAATAAAGAATGCTCAGAAGGAACTTTTGTTCTTGAAAGAAAGAAGAGTTTGGTGGGACAATTTCAAATATGAGGTAAAAGATTTTTCGGTACGTTATGGGAAAAAGAGGGCGGCAGCTAACCGGCATCGAGAAGAGAATATAAACAAAAGGTTTACGGATGTCTGTAAAGCAGTTGACGGAGAGGATAAGGGAGCTGAGACTAAGTTCCGGGTGCTAAAGGAAGAGTGGGAATTATTGCAAGCTGAAAAATGCAAGGGGGCCATTCTCCGTGCAAAGGCTAGAGATGCATTGGAGGGCGAAAGATGCACTAGATATTTTCTAGAGCAAGAGAAGCTGTGACAGAGATTATCGTTAATTGAGGAGTTGAAGGTTGGGGAGAAGATCATTCATGAAAGTGAGGAGATTTTGGAGGCAGCTAGCAGCTTTTATCAAGAGCTATATACAAAAGAAGACATTTCCAATTTGGAGATGGAGAAGGTTACTGCTTTTATTGAAAAGGGTTTAAAGGAGGATGAGAGAAGCATGTGTGATAAAGAAGTAGGATTAGCGGAAATAAAAATAGCAATAAGTGGAATGAAGGGGGGGAAAAGCCCAGGGTCCGATGGACTAAGTGCAGAATTTTATAAGGAATTTTTCGAGATTTTAAGTCCATTGCTCTTAGGAGTTTTTAAGGAAATTAAAATTGAGGGAAGCCTGGCCCCATCTATGAGGAGAGGTATCATAAGCTTAGCTTATAAAAATAAAGGGGATAGACAGGATCTGAAGAATTGGAGGCCCATCACACTATTAAATGTGGATTATAAGATCTTGGCGAGGGTTATGGCAAATCGTTTGAAGGAGGTGTTACCGGAGATAGTTTGGCCCTCTCAGTCCTATGGAGTCATAGGCCGGGACATCGCAGACTCTGTGGTCTCAATCCGAGATGCGATAGAACTCATGGAAGAGAGTGGGAGGGAGGCTTATGTATTAAAGATAGATCAAGAGAAAGCCTTTGATAGGGTCTTTCATGAGTTTTTATTGAAGGTTTTGGAAGCATTTGGTTTCAAGGAAAATTTCATTCAGTGGATAAGGATTTTTTATTCAAACATATTTAGCTGTGTTAAATATAATGGTTTTGTATCTAAGTATTTTCCGATACAGAGATCAGTGAGACAGGGTTGTCCCCTGTCCCCACTGCTGTACACATTGGTAGCAGAACCATTAGGTTACATGATGCGAAAGAAACAAGGTGTAGTTGGGATTGTGGTACCCAGTTCCGGGCTGGTATCGGTGATACACCAATATGCAGATGACACAACCTTAACATTGAGAAATGGGGAGTCAGTGAGGAAAGCTATGGAGGTAGTGGAGGAATATTGTAGAGCTTCAGGTGCCAGAGTGAATTATAGTAAGTCCCAATGCCTGGTTGCAGGGAGGGGTACGGGGGAATGGTTGGGGGAATGTCCCTTTAAGGTGGTGGAGGTTTTGGAAGTTCTGGGGTGCATATGGGGTGCAAGAAAGACAGGGAAGAAGTGGATCGATTAAATTGGGAACCGAAGGTTATGAAAATTACAAAGATTTTGGGAAGATGGGAAAGAAGGTGGTTGAAAGTGCAAGGAAGAGCGACAGTGGTGTCTGCTCTCCTGCTATCTAAGCTATGGTACTTATTGACGGTGGAGGATATTCCTGAGTGGGCAGAAAAGTCCATCCGAGAGGCTTGTGTGAGGTTTTTATGGGAAGGGAAACCAGCCTTGGTGGCTTACAATACCATCATTGGACGGAGAAATCAGGGAGGACTCAACTTCCCAGATATTGATTTGAAGAAAAAATCCTTTAGAATCAAATGGGTGAAGAGATTTCTTCAGAAGTCAAATTCAAGTTTTTGGAAGAGTTGTTTTGAGCATTTTTTAAAACAAAGTGGGATAGGAGGGCAGGGGATATTGTATATGGAATACAATAATATGTTTTTGAAATCGATTAAGCTTCTCCCTAGGTTTTATAAGGGGGTTGTAGAGACTTGGGTTCAATTTTTAAAAAGTGTGCAGTTTATGCCCAAGGGGGCTGAGGAATTTTTAGAACAGCCCTTATTTTTGAACAGGTGGGTCAACATCGAAGGAGAGGTTTTATTTAGTCAAGCTTTTATAAAAGCTGGGATTATATCGGTGAAAAATGTATTATACGAGGTGATTCCAGGTTGGTTGCCGGAAGCGATAGTGAGGGACATGGTGTGGGAGGAGGATCAGGAGGTAGAAGGAAAAGCAATAGGAATCATGTATGAGAAGATTGTGAGGGCAATGCCACAGGATTGGATGGAAGAAACAAATGTGGAAATCTCCAAAGGAAGTAAAATGCGTCCTGCTTTTCCAAGCTTTGTACTGGAGAAAGGGGGAGAGTTAGTCCAATTTGACAACTGTAATACTCGAGATTTCTATGAGGTATTCAGAGAATGGAGATTCAAGACACCTGCTGGTCAGGAGTTTTGGCAGACTATATACCCACAGCTGGACTTCAACAGGATTTGGAAGGGAGTGTGGGCGAATTTTAAATGCCCAGAATGGATTGAACTGGATTTCAAATTGGCTCATAACCGGATTTTTACCATGACGGTCTTGTGCAAGATTGGACGAGTGGAGGCGGCAACTTGCCCAATGTGTGGGACACAGGATGAGACTCTGTCCCATTTACTGGTGTTATGTCCACAGTTAAATGACTTTAAGTACTATGTTCGACAGTTGTGTGAAGCTTTTTTGCTGTGTTGGGACCGAAGAGCGAGAATGGGAATCCCGTGGAACTCAATTTTGAGATGGGGATTGCAGGAGAGTCTGCCAGAGTCTAGTGGAGCGGCAATTAATTTAATGTTCAGTTTGGCTAGATTCGTGATTGTGCAAAGAAGGAATGCTCTGTTTTTTAAGGGGAGGAGAATCAATCTAAAAGAGTATTTTAAATATAAGCTAAAAGACCATTATAAGGCTCTGTGGATGTTTTATTCAGAAAGGAATTTAAGGACAGTATTTTACAACCAATTTTTAAAGTACAATCGATTAATATATGTTACAGGTGACAAATTAAACTTCAGGTTTGGATGTTAAAATGTGGTGGCGGAATGGCTGTGCAGGGCGGTGGAATTGATTTGTATCATACAATGTAATGATCACGATGTTGTAAATGTTCTTAATGTTCAATAAAGTATAATAAAAAAAAGAAAAAAAAGTGGGTAGCACTGCGTCTGAAGGTTGTGGGTTCAAGTCCCACTCCAGGGACTTGTAGCACATAAAGTGAGCTTGACACTCCAGTGCAGTGCTGAGGGAGTGCTGCACTGTCAGAGGTGCTGTCTTTTGGATGAGATGTTAAACCGAGGCCCCGTCTGCTCTCTCAGGTGGACGTAAAAGATCCCATGGCAGTATTTCAAAGAAGAGCAGGGGAGTTATCCACGGTGCCCTGGCCAATGTTTATCCCTCAATCAACATAACAAAAACAGATTATCTGGTCATGATCGCATTGCTATTTGTGGGAGTTTGCTGTGCAAATTGGCTGCCGCATTTCCTACATTACAACAGTGACTACACTTCAAAAGGACTTCATTGGCTGTAAAGGGCTTTGGGACGTCTGGTGGTCATGAAAGGCGCTATAGGAATGCAAGTCTTTTTTCTTTTTAACCCTACCTTCTATTCCTTTCTCCCTCATGTGTTTGCCTAGTTTCACCTTAAATGCATCAATGCGATGCGCCTCAACGACTGATTTCTCTTTTCTTGAGAAAAATGCCCCAGTCTGTTCAGTCTTTCCTGATAGTTATAACCTCTCAGTTCTGGTATCATTCTTGTAAATCATTTTTTGCACCTTCTCCAGTGCCTCTATATGCTTTTTATAATATGGAAACCAGAACTGTAATGAATGAAACGTACTTCAAATGCTTCCCTTTCAGCAACTGAAATGTATTGTGCCTACTGTTTATTACTCCTTTGTGGCAAAGCCACCAACGGACTCCTGTATAAATGTATAACTGCCTTTAACAGAGCCCTACAGCACCTATGTTTGTTTACTGTATGTAAATAGCCGTTCTGGATAAGCCCCAGAATCAGCGCGATGACATCATCACGTTGGTCACGTGACGCCCCGAACGGCGGGAAACGTGATGACGTCATGACGTCAGAGAGTGGGAGGTTCCCAACTCAGACCTCGTGAAACCAGCACCAGAAAAGACCTGTTGATTATTTCTCCTGCATGCAATTGTTTGTTCTCTAGTTTCTATTAAACTTCGTTTTATTATCGGACTGACTCGACCTCAGTGCTTCAGTTAGGGATCTGTCGATTCCTACACCTTCTTATTTATTCGCAGCCTCCTTTCTGTCTCAATCTCTCAGAAGACCACATCAGTCATGAAACACAAAATGGAGTGAGGTAACAAGACAGAATGGCGTGTATGTCACAAAACACGGAACGGAATATGGTTAACTATACCTGCGCTTGTCCGGAATAAAATGACACCTAACTCAAGTTCTGCTCAGTAAAACTCTGAGAAGGCTGAATGATTGACATCCACCCTATGTAAGGCCTCATGAGTGTTTGCTCAATAGGACCAGACTGTATTGCAATCAGTGGCGAACTATAGTGGTCAGCCACTATGTCTGCTGAGATCCAGTTGTGGGTGGTGGGAGATTTCCTCTGTGTGCCGTATGTAACAGAATTGTAGATCCCTTCTTTATAACGGGTGTACGGTTCTGTTGTATGTGACATAAGAACATAAGAAATAGGAGCAGGAGTCGGCCATTTGGCCCTTCGAACCTGCTCCGCCATTCAGGGGGGGGGGTGGAGTGGAGGAGGAGGGTGAAATTCGTCTTGGGCAGTCAATGGGAAAGAAAACTGGGTGGGGTGTAAAATCAGGCGGCCAATTCGCTAATGCCTATTTTAGCCAAGATGAATTTCACCCCCAACTCTACAGCACTCTACAGCCCTCTGGACTCAACATAGAGTTCAACAGTTTCAGATCATAACCTCGGCCCCTATCACATATATATATTTTCTTCCTTTTTTTTTATCCACAATTTTTGTTTGACCCCCTTTTATCTTCTTCCCTCCCACACGGCAGCTGTCCTTTATTCTGCCAGCACAATTCACACCCCATCTAGAGTGGCTAACCAGTAGTTTTGTTTAAAAATACTCTTAACTATTCCTTATTTGTTCCCAGTTAGTTGGTTTCAGCTGGGGCAGTAGTAGGAATCCGACAAATGTCCTGGTCTAGGAAGGAGAAAATCAGCCAGACACTCTCCTCCTAATTGCTATTCAGTCATTGCTACTAAACAGTGCCATTATGTGGATGTTTGGTTAGAACAGTAATGCACCTCCAATGCACTCAGTTACGGTAGTGTTGTCATTATATTACTGGACTAGTAATCCAGAGGCCTGGACTAATACTCCAGAGAATGTGAGTTTAAAGACTACCATGGCAGATTGAGAAATAGAATTCAGTTGCAAAAAGAAACCTGGAGGTTAAAAGGGTGGCATCAGTAAAAAAAAAAGTGAAACGAGGTTAGCGGATATTGGAAAAACCCAACAGAATCACTAATGTCCTTTCGGGAAGGAAACCAAAGTGGTTGACTCTTAACTGCTCTCAGTCGTCAGGGTAACAAGGGATGAGTCATAGAGTCATGGAGTTATACAGCACAGAAAGAGGCCCTTCGGCCCATCGTGTCCGCACCGGCCATCAAGTCCTATCTATTCTAATCCCATTTTCCAGCACTTGGTCCGTAGCCTTGTATGCTATGGCGTTTCAAGTGCTCATCTAAATGCTTTTTGAATGTTGTGAGGGTTCCTGCCTCTACCACCCTTTCAGGCAGTGAGTTCCAGATTCCAACCACCCTCTGAGTGAAAAAGTTTTTCCTCAAATCCCCTCTAAACCTCCTGCCCCTTACCTTGAAACTATGCCCCCTGGTTATTGACCCCTCTACTAAGGGGAAACATTCCTTTCTATCTATCATATCTATGCCCCTCATAATTTTGTACACCTCAATCAAATGCTGACCACCACATCCTGAGAATGGATAATTAAAGGAAAAAGGTCGAGATTCTGCTCTTCAGTTGTAACCTCGCTGGGACTGTGTCCAATCGTGGCTCCCAGTGTGGATCCTATTGGATTGTCCATGGCCAGCTAGTTTAAATATTGTTGGGTGGGTTTCGGGCGGGATTACGGTGGCACTGGGGAATCTGTCTCTAGTGGGAGGGGTGAGGAACATCACCGCTGTAGCCCTACTATGAATTGCTCTTGACCTGCGGGCCATATAAAATTGAAAAGCCCTCTTTAGTAGAGGGAGAAGAAGAGTGCCAACGTGCACTGAGGGGTGGGAAATAGGAAGAATAGTGCTTCTGTAAACAAGGGGGGAAGGGGGAGAAAGAGTGCTTTAATTGTCACCGCGATAATTATGAACCATTTAGAAGAATTTATCAGATTTAGAGGCGAGGAATACGAAAGCAAACAGTTTTTTAAACAGCGAGTTCTGATCTGGAATGCGCTGCCTGAAAGGGCGGTGGAAGCAGATTCAATAGTAACTTTCAAAAGGGAATTGGATAAATACTTGAAGAAGAAAATATTTTCAGGGCTATGGGGAAAGAACAGGGGAGTGGGACGAATCGGATCGCTCTCTCCAAGACTTGGCAGAGGCACGGTGGACCGAATGGCCTCCTTCTGTGCGCTATCATTCTATAGGAATCTGCAATTTACCCCCAAAATCCCCAAATTTTTGGATCGGTCTTCTGCTATATCAGTGATCGAACGTTGGGTATACCAGCAACCTCAATTATGACAAGTGCCAGGGCACATTTCATGCAACTACATGTCATGGGTTTATGGGCTGGGCTATTTTTGGCATTGCCAGCTTTTCTGGAGGCTCTGTGTACTTTTCTAGGTTGTCATGCGCATGTCTTTTGGGAGACCTAGCGAGAGAGAGGGAGAGATTTTTCAAAAATAATTTAAAAAGAGGCCCAAGATAAAGTGAGAAAGCCAAAGATAAATTTCAGGCACGATTAAATTTGCTTTATTCAGACTACTTGAGACGCCTTTTATTTAATTACGCTAGGTAGAAGCATCTCTCGATGCCTTTTCCCACAAAAACCTGACATTTTATGAGTTTACTTTGACTGGGTTAAATTAGTTTTCCACTTCCCAAAGTCTACAGCAAAGGTTTACATATGAACATGTGTGTTTGGCTAAAGCAAATTCCAAAGGCAGTGTAAACACCTTGAAACATGCCCACCTTCAGGCAAATCGTATTCATGTGCTGTCACATTCAGAGCATTTTTCCCATCTGCAGATACTCACACCTCCTCCTTTCAACAAACTTTGCAATCATGTACCGCTTGTGTGAATAGCCTGTCGTGTATTCAATAGCTGATTTCTCCGCACTCTCTAAAACCCCAGGGTCTTCCTTCAAAATCTCTTTCATTCGTGGCCGCCACGAGCGTTTTTGTGCCAAATTGCAACCTAATGGACCGTGCCCCTGCTAAACAAGTTTTGTGCGCAGATGTTATTTACTGTACAGTTGGTCGGAACATCTGAGCATTCATTACTCTTTGTTTGGTCCATGGCATGAAACGTGTAACATCTCCCCGACAGACGACCTGCATTCATGACTCCATAGAATCTGCAAAGGAATGTGGATTTCTGACATTTCCTTTCAACCTCTTTCCGGGCAGTCGAACTGTCACATCTTTGTGCTTAGATGTCAAGGGCTCTTAGTCTTGAGAAACAGCATCTAACGTTCAGAATGTAGCTGTTTCAAACACTAGAGGCCACAGCTAGAGTACTGCGTACAGTTCTGGTCACCACATTACGGGAAGGATGCGATTGCACTGGAGAGGGTGCAGAGGAGATTTACGAGGATGTTGCCAGGACTGGAGGATTTTAGCTATGAGGAAAGATTGGATAGGCTGGGGTTGTTTTCTTTGGAACAGAGGAGGCTGAGGGGAGACTTGATTGAGGTGTATAAAATTATGAGGGCCTAGATAGAGTGGATAGGAAGGACCTATTTCCTTTAGCAGAGGGGTCAATAACCAGGGGGCATAGATTTAAAGTAATTGGTAGAAGGATTAGAGGGGAGTTGAGGAGAACTTTTTTCACCCAGAGGGTGGTGGGGGTCTGGAACTCACTGCCTGAAAGGGTGGTAGAGGCAGAAACTGTAAAGTCTGTAGGTATTATGGCGAATTAATACACAGACTACAAGAGTAACTTTAACAGGACTTTACTATTCGAAGGTCAGGGCGAATCTGCCCAATAAATCCTGACACAGCACTTATATACCGGTGTGGTCACCGTCGGTATTACAGTATACAGCAGCCAAGATAAAGCAGTGCCACACCTAAAATAGTTCTCTTAAAGGTGGACGGTTACATACAATAGTTCTCTTAAAGGTAGAACAGTTACATACACTACAATCCTCCCTTTTTAGCTTACAACATACTTATTCCCCATTAACATAACATATATTCACTTCATGTAAAAACAGTTCACAGATATAGTCTCTGCGGGAAACAGTTCACAGATTCAGTCTCTGCGGGAAACAGTTCACAGATTCAGTCTCTGTGGAGGCGTCTCCTGTGCTTCTTGACTCGGTCCGGACAACGCCTCCGTGGTGTAGCAGTTCCTTGTGGTGTAGTCGGTTCACGTTGCTGGAGTGACTCATCCAATAGTCCTTCCCTAACTTAACAGCTTGAACTTCCGTCACTTCGGAACCAGCATTGTTGACTTTTACAAACAGCTAGATTGCCTTGGGAAGTTTCTCTACTTCCCAACTGATTTGGCTCCGTTCGGAGGGACCACGTGCGTGATCTGGTAGAGGTGATAATGGTTCAGATGGTCATCGTCTTCTGCTTCGTCTTTTCCTTTTCTGCTTCCTGGAGACTCTCTGGGCTCCACTGTCAGCTGCCAGCTGCATGCACAGTTCCTCCCTCTCATCCTCCTTTTCCCGTAGTAGCGCCACCATCTCCCGATGTTCCTTAGACTTTAGGTGATTCATCATGGTTTCGGCACCTTGGGAGTTTTCAGCACAAGCTGGGCAGACCAGGTCATCGTAATATTCAGCGTCGCTCAACAGGTCATGGTAATATTCGGTGTCGTCCTGAGCTAGACCAGTGAGAGGGTCTTCTATTTCCTCCTTACCCAGCTGGACGTTAGCCAACTTTTGTTCCAAATCCAGACATCTTTCCTGAAGAGACTTCTTCATGCGTTCAGCTTCATCCCGCTTTTCCTGGGCTTCCTGCAAGTCTTTTACTAATGACCTCATTTGTGATTTCAATACTTCAACATCATTCGGAGATTGATTGATCGGACTATTCAATCCTTCTACTGAAGTAGCTGTTTCAGCATTCCGTTGTTCTATATTGACGCGAGTCAGTGTACTTTTGGCATCCAAGGGCTGCTCTGCTGCAGTCTTCTCAGCCTGTGTTGCCACCTCAGCTATTTCAATAACTTTTGAGAGCTCCGAACCCCTTTTCTTTGAAGATTGAGGCTCGTGTTCAAGTTTTTTCCATTTTAGAGTCTTGTCCCTCAGCATATGAAGGAGTTGGCTGACTGTTAATTCTTCTGCCATCATCCGTTTCCCATTAGCTGCAGGGCTGTTTATAACCTTGCCCTGGGGCTCCTTTGCTGTTTCTACTTTGCCCTCATCCGCAGTCTCCACCATTCGAATTTCCACAATTGAATCGTCCGGTGATGCTGCACCCAACTTCAGTAGGAGCTCGGAAGTCATGTCGACCAACTCAGCCTTTTCTGCCTGCAACCTGCTAACAAGCGCCTTCAGTTGCTGAACATCATGTTCCACCAGATTAGAGCACGCACCTTCAGAACCCGAATCAGCTTTGATTCGTTTGGCCTCCTCGCGCAGACGGTTTGTGTGCTCCTGCTCCCTTTTCTCCCTCAGCTGCTTCTGTTGTCTTTCCAGATTCTCCCATTCGGTGTCCAAGAACTTTTGCATTGCTTTCATCTCTTGCTCAAGACGGCAACTCAATTGTTCTAATTGCTGTCGTAATTTGCAATGGAGTTGAGTTCGAGCTCGGTGTTCCTCAGTAATGTATATGTCTGTAACCTGGACAGACTCAGAATTCGCTGTCAAACTATGTTGTTGTTGTTCAGTGGAATTCTGTTCTGCAACTTTGTTCTCCTCTGGAGCATAAGCATTTATGCACGCCTTCGTTTTTCCAACCTTAGTCAGCAAGTCCATTTTAGACTTGTCTTTCGTACTTGGGCTGGTCTTATCGTCATCCGTTTCAGAGTCTGAGCTGATTGTCTGCACCGAGTCCTCACTCGTTATTGCTTTTAGGTAGTGCCATTCCATGTTTATTTTCTTGATCCACTCCCGTCCTAGAAGTGGTGGTCCTCCCTCAGGTAGTACATATAAATCCATTCCTGGGTGTTCTTTGCCCCTGTCTCTCACCTTGACTCTTATCTTTCCCATGGGGTATACTTTATGCCCCGTGTATGTCTGCAATACAAACTTAGTATCTCTCAAGGGTATATGTGAGAATAGCCGGTTGTAATCCTTTCGATTTATGACTGATAGGGCTGATCCTGTGTCCAATTCCATTTTCACTCGGACTCCGGCTATTTTTAGCATGACCCATATAGTTTGTAGGTCAGTTTCTTTACTCACATTGTGAATTCTCAGACTACCCAGTTCCTGGCCGTTTGGGTCTGAATCCGAATTCTGTTCATCTGAACTCTTCTCAGCCACCTTGTGTACCTTATTGTACTTTTCCTGCGGTGACTTTTTTTAATTGTTGCTGGTCTTCTTTCCTGACCGGCATACCTTAGCTATGTGACCAAGTTTGTCACATTTTCTACATTCCTGGTTTTTAAACCAGCATTGGTTCTGGTTATGTGTTGTCTTCCCACAACAATAACATTTCGATGTACCCGAAGTAATTTGATCCACACTGAGTACCGCTGCCTTCAGCTGCATTTCCGCTGTGCCTCTCGCTGCGGCTTCGTGCGATGCTGCAATAAGGACAGCCTTATCAAGTGTGAGATCGTTCTCTTCTAGCAGACGCTTTTGTGTTCCTTCCTTCGACAACCCGCACACGAACTTGTCTCTCAATGCCTCTGTCAGATTTTCCCCAAACTGGCAGTATTTTGCTAGTCTACGCAGTTCGACCAAGTATTCCGCGTTGCTTTCCTCTTCCCGTTGCGTTCTCGCATAGAATTTGAATCGTTCCGCCAACATCAGTGGTGTGGGGTTCAAATGATCCTTCAGGACAGCAACAATATTAGCGAAAGTCTGATCCGCCGGTTTAGCTGGTGATAGAAGATGCTTCAATAGCCCGTATGTCTTTGCCCCCATTGCGTTTAATAAGGTGAGAGCTTTATCATCATCTGCTATCTTATTGGCCTCACAATATATCTCGATACGCTCTACGTACGTGGCCCAATCTTCCACCTCGGAATCGAAGTTGTTGATGTTACCATGCTTAGGCATCTTCACTATCTCTCACTATCTTTCTGCGAAACAAACACGAAATTTTTCTTTAACTTTTTTTTTTTCAAAATGGCGGTTTCCCGCGCTTGCCTTCTTCCCCCGCCCACTTTCAAAATGGCGGTTTCCCGCTTCTGTCGTCTTCCCCGCCTACTGGCGGCTTCCCGCGTTTCTTCCCTTGGCGGGAGGGGTAAGCTTTTCCCTCGGGTGACGACCGCTGGCTTTCGGGGTTCGCAGCCTGCGCGTCAGCTTCAGTGCGTTCCTTGTTCCCTTTTCTCGGCAGGGCAACCGGCGCTGGGTACAACCCATTGACGGCGAACAGTTTCAGCCGCTGGGCTGGATCTCGCTCAGTCTCCCTCGCTCGGGCTCTGTTGTTCCCTTTTCTCGGCAGGGCAACCGGCGCTGGGTACAACCCGTTGACGGCGAACAGTTTCAGCCGCTGGGCTGGATCTCACTCAGTCTCCCTCGCTCGGGCTCTGTCTCTCCCGCTCGCTCGGGCTCTGTCTCTCCCTCAGCGGCTTCCAATCGCGCCTCCCAGCCCTCTCGCAGTCCGGTGCTTTCCTCCCCGGCTGCGGCTGAGTTCTCCGTGATTTATTTATTTTTATATCTTCCCGCGCCTTACGATCCCGGTCGCAGCACTTCGTGGCCTCGGTCGCTGCCCGGCCTTTTTCACTCCAATCGCGCCTCCCAGCCCTCTCGCAGTCCGGTGCTTTCCTCCCCGGCTGTGGCTGAGTTCCCCGCGGTTTATTTATTTTTATATCTTCCCGCGCCTTACGATCCCGGTCGCAGCGCCTCGTGGCCTCGGTAGCTGCCCGGCCTTTTTTGCCGGTCGCGGTCTAGCTGTCTCACGACGCCGTTGCGTCTCCCAGCCCGCTTGTACCGCGGCTTCCGTGCTCCACGCTGCCCCAGTCTCAGCGCCTCTGGGCCCGACTTCTGTCCGGCTCCTTTCCCCCGACCGTGGTCGAGTTCACCGCCCTTATCCTCCGTTTATTTTTTTTATTTTCCCTTTACTCACAGTCACTGTGGCCAACTTGCTTCTCGTGCTGATCGGCTCACTCACCACTGTGGCAGAAGGGACAATCAGTGCCTGTTGCTGATGGAAGGCTTCGTGTCTGAATTCTTCCTTCTTCCTTGCTCTGCAGACTCGAGTTTTCTCTCAGCAGAACGACGAGGGCGGGTGCCTCTTCTCGACGCTCGTTAACTGCTTCGGAAGTATTGTTGCCGCAGGGTAAGATCGAACTCGTCGCCACTGTAAAGTCTGTAGGTATTATGGCGAATTAATACACAGACTACAAGAGTAACTTTAACAGGACTTTACTATTCGAAGGTCAGGGCGAATCTGCCCAATAAATCCTGACACAGCACTTATATACCGGTGTGGTCACCGTCGGTATTACAGTATACAGCAGCCAAGATAAAGTAGTGCCACACCTAAAATAGTTCTCTTAAAGGTGGACGGTTACATACAATAGTTCTCTTAAAGGTAGAACAGTTACATACACTACAGAAACCCTCATCACATTTAAAAAGTACTTGGATGTGCACTTGAAGTGCCGTAACCTACAGGGTCTACGGACCAAGAGCTGGAAAGTGGGATTAGGCTGGATAGCTCTTTTTCGGCCGGCACAGACACAATTTCATTTACCGAGGTGGGTCCAGGGTCGGTAGCGCGGTCCAAGTCTGCTGCCTGCTCCATCCCGCTCTGTTGAAGTGATTTTACAATGATTGGGCTGGTTAAACCTGCCCAGCGAGGTTCCCGGCCAATTAAAAGGAAGTGGGTCTGATGACGTCATTTGATGACGTGTCATCAGCTGGTTTCCTTAAAGGGACCATGCCCAAATTTACTTTGACAGTTGTGCTGTCAGTGTTCTGCAGCATTGAGGTGCTGCAAACACTGACAAGCACTGCGCAAAGGTGCACGGCTGCACCCAGGCTTTCCCATGACTCCCTCCATATCCTTATGGAGGGAGTCACAGCACGCCGGGAGGTTCTTTTCCCTTCCAATGGGCGGAAGAGACCTCCCCAGGACACCAACGCAGCCTGGTTGCACATTGCAAAGGAGGACACAAGCAGGGATGTCATCAGGAGGACCAGGCTGCAGTGGCGCAAACCTTTCAATAATCTCAGTGGATCAAAAAACGTTACTGCAAAGCCACACTCAACCTCATCCTGCTGTGCGACTCATCACATCCCCATCACTCTGCCTTCCCCACCCTACTCCTGCACATCCTTACTCACACCAACTTACCTTGCACCTCCACCCATCTCTCTCTATCTACATTATCACTTCCCCATCTCACTAGCCACCCCTCACACTCACCCGCATCCTAGTGCAATCATACCAACTAACAACACACAAGAGCAGGCACTTGGGTGTTTTAGCCAATGATCATGTAAAGTTTCTGGTAATGTGCTGTCAAACATTGAAATCTTTATTTTCAATTGTGTTCTTGGACAGATTTGTGGGCACCTTTGGAAGTGGCTTAGTGAGTTGCAGTGAATGGTGAGACATAACAGTACCCCCCGCAATGGTGATGAGTGTGTAAGGAATGGCTTGGTCATTGTAGGGATGCTTTATGGTGTTGGTGTGGGGTAGTGCCAACCTGGCGCATCATGTGGCAGCTAGGGTGTACAGCAGTGAAGTAAATCTGGCCATGGTGAGGCCATCCCTGGCCTCCCTGGTAGCAATGTGGTGTGTCCTGTGCAGCATCAAGTGATAGCGGAGAAGGTTGGTGTTGTTGTTGGTGCTGCTGGTGTGCCCGGTGATGCTGGTGTTGGGGCTGATCATGGTGGGATTCTGAGGACCAAGGTGAAATTTTTTAATGGGCACCGATGCTGATGGAATAGATGGCAGGTGAAAGAACTAATCTGTCATTGGTGAGAGAGGTTGTTTCAATGAGGTGACACTGGATGGAGAGTTTGCTCCAAAAGCTCAATCGGTCTTCCAAATGCAGTAAGCAACAGCTTCTAACCTTGGAAAGTGAAGACCTATGAAATGGGAGCTTTTATAAACCATTTGCAGCTGTCAAGTTAGTAAATGATCCCATGCTGACACAACACCCGACTTCCTTACCTGACCTGATCCCCGAGCAGCGGGGAAGCCGTTGGCGAACTCTAAAAATCTAAATGTAAACTTAAAATAATACTTAATTGCCTCTTAACAATCCAGCTAATGATCTAAATTGCCTTCCCCTTGTCACTTGGCGTCGAGTCTGTTCAGCGCTGACAGACCCGATGCCTGGGAGACTAGCGTGGAGGCGGGTTGACAGCGGGGTCCCGACCAGCTGTCAATCATTTCCAAATTTCACAGCTGACCCGCCTCCAATCCTGCTCGCTCAGCGCCGGTAAAAATCCGGCCAATGGGTCAAATGGCCTCCTTCTGTGCTGTAGATTTCAATGATTCTATGATTCTACTGCAGTAAGGTAGGCAACCATGTTGCACTACACTGACTGAGATCAATGCTGCACCTTTCATTGAACCTTAAGGGTCACCCTTTACTGAGGACGTGAGTGCGAATGCACGATTCATTTTATCACGAATATGACCCTTGAATGACAAAGAAAAAAAAGTGCATATTAAATATAACCCCACACACAACTTAATAGCTCAAGAGATAGGGGGGGAAATTGGGTATGTAGCACCACCTGTTAGCGCTTAAAGAGGGCAGTCAGTGGCTGTAGCGCCACTGGCTGCGCCTCCCGCGATATTCAGCGGGGGCGCTAATGGTGGCGTTAGCCTGTTGCGCTGCGCCGCCACCGATGATGTCATCGGTGTGCGCAGCGCCCCATTAGCGCCCCGATCGTGATATTTGGTAGTGAACGCTGCTGTAGCGCCGTTCGCTACCCGCGCCCGGTTCACGGGGCCTTGCTGTGCCGGCAGTGGCGCAAGTTAAGGTGGAGGTGCGGGGCGGCCTCTTTTTTCGGCGGCCGCCTGCCAACACCTTCGTCCCCGGCCTCCTGACCCCCCCCTGCTGTTTCCCGAGAGCCCGGCACTTCTCCTCGGTGCCGGGCTCTTCTGCCGGCACTCGCGTGTGACGCTGCGGCACGTTGCGCTGCGATATTCAGTTTCAGCGCCCTAAGAGGGACGCGGAGTGCCTCGAGCCTCACCCCGTCTCCCTCTAGGGGTGCTGAAACTGAATTTCTGGTGATCGGTATTACTCCGAACGCTGCGCAAAAATCAGCACCCAGGCGAACTTGGCGCCACTTTGGCGCCTCAACCGAATTTCTAGGCCAAGAACTTTTGGTCACCTGTCCGAATATCTCCTGATGTGGCTCAGTGTCAAATTTTATTTGATAATCGCTCCTGAGAAGCAACGTTTTACTACATTAAAGGTGCAAGCTGTTATTATTGTTGTTGAGAGTAAGAAATTCTTCTACCCAGGGAATATTTCTCTATTCAGATGTTATTCTGGAGTGTGAACGGTTTTTAAAAAATTCATTCTTGGGATGTGGGCATCGCTGGCAAGACCAGCATTGTTTTTGCCCACCCCTGGTTGCCCCTGAGAAGGCCATTTCAGAGGGCAGTTAAGAGTCAACTACATTGCTGTGGAACTAGAGTCCCATATAGGCCAGACCGGGTAAGGACGATAGATTTCCTTCCCTAAAGGACATTAGTGAAACAGTTGGATTTTTAAAAAGAAAGAAAGACTTGCATTTCTATAGCGCCTTTCACGACCACTGGATGTCTCAAAGCGCTTTACAGCCAATGAAGTACTTTTTGAAGTGGAGACACTGTTGTAATGTAGGAAACGCGGCATCCAATTTGCACACAGCAAGCTCCCACATACAGCAATGTGATAATGACCAGATAAGCTGTTTTTGTTATGTTGGGTTGAAGGACACCGGGGATAACTCCCCTGCTTTTCTTCAAAATTGTGCCGCGGGATCTTTTACGTCCACCTGAGAGTGCAGACAGGGCCTCGGTTTAACGTCTCATCCAAAAGACAGCACCTCCAACAGTGCAGCACTTTTATAACAATCCAACAGCTCCGTGGTCACTTTTTACTGATATCTGCTTTTTATTTCCAAATTTTTGAAACTGAAATCAAATTTTCAAACTGCCATAGTGGGAGTTGAACTCTCATTCCCTGGATCATTGTCAAGGATCTCTGTAATGTAAGAAAACTACTAGGCACTTGCTCTGAGTATGAAATAAGGCTTTAATCAACTGGTTTTCAACATGGAGATCGAGTTGTGTCCTTCACTAGTTCCTGTTAAAGAATGTCCTGAGCAAGCTGAGCCCATGCCTGAGTATTTATACTCTCCCTGGACAGCGCCACCAGCAGGCTGCCCAGTATTACTTCATAAGTCTCTTATGTTCATTAATAAATAGACATTCTTATTATGAACACAGCTAGCTTTTGCTAGACACTTTTATTGAGCACATGTGGACTAGGTACAGTATCTGTAGAGGCATCCATCTTGACTGCTGCCTTGTGGGTAGCCTAGTGCCTCATGGGTAATGTAGTCTTAATATACATACAGCTGGGTGGTGTAGTCTTATATACATACAGCTATATACAGCTCTACACAGCTCTACGGCTCCACCTAGTGTCCACTATAGAATGACATGTTATTGATCATTACATCCCCCTTTCTTTGAGGTTTAACAAAATCAATATCAATCAACTTTCAAGAAAATAATAAAGATAATATCAGTAACACTTTTGTTAGTGCTCTATAAACATAAACACTTTCAAAACAGTCAACACATTTTCAAAGCTTTACATTGTACTCAAAGATTAAGTCTATCAGGCTTTTTTACTTCACGTGTGGATCTTCTCAACACGGGTAAGTCTGATGTGTCTTCATGAGATTGTTCTGGCGGTGTATGACAAGATGCAGTTGCGGCATTGTCATCAATCTGCTCTTGAATAGTCTCTTGTGTTTTTAGGAGGGAACGGCGGTTCCTCCTGAGAATCTGTCCTTCCTCAGTTCTAACAGTGTATGACCTTGGTCCTACTTCCTCAAGAACTGTAGCTTTCCTGTTCCATGCATCTGGATCCTCAATCCTGACAACATCATCCCTTGTCAATGGTTTTAGAGTTTTGGATGACTTGTCATAGTATGATTTCTGTTTCAGCTTTAACAGTTGAAGTCTCTGTCTCAGTTCCTCACTTTGCTGTTCTTTTGCACAGCAGGGTAGCGTGGTGCGCAACTTGCGACCCATTAGTAGTTCAGCAGGTGAAGAACCACAGTCTAAAGGTGAGGCTCGGTAGCTCAGCAGGGCGAGATAAGGATCAGACTTGCTTTCTGTCGCTTTCTTCAGTAGCTGCTTGAGAACTTGAACACCTTTCTCTGCCTTACCATTTGACTGAGCATACAAAGGACTGGATGTGATGTGCTGAAAGTCATAATGTGCTGCAAACTGTTGCCACTCCTTACAGTTGAAGCACGGACCATTGTCGCTAATGGCAATCCTGGGAATTCCATGTCTGGCAAAGATGGATTTCACATGCATTATGACACTGCTTGCTGTGGTGCTTGAGAGCAACGCCATCTCAGGATAGTTAGAATAGTAGTCAATCACTATTAGATAGTCTTTACCATTTAAATGAAAAAGGTCCATACCAACCTTTTGCCATGGTGCTGTTGGTATGTCAGCTACTATCATTGGTTCCTTTGCTTGTTTGTTTTGGTGTTTCTGACATGTCTCACATTTGCCTATCATGTTCTCAATGTCCTTATTTATGCCAGGCCAATAAACAGTGTCTCTTGCTCTCCTTTTGCATTTTTCAATTCCGAGATGTCCCTCATGAATCCTTTTGAGCATGTCTTGACGTAGAGCCTGTGGAATGACTATTCTGTTCTGTTTTAGTAATAATCCACTTGCGACACTCAATTCTGACCTTATGTGAAAATATTTTGGACAGGAACCTTTTGGCCAACCATGATGAATGTTCTCTATTACTCTACACAGCTCTATGGCTCCACCTAGTGTCCACTATAGAATGACATGTTATTGATCATTACAAAGTCATTTCCACATGAATTACAAGATTCATGTCAGTCTGTATTACTAGTCTAGTAACATAACCACTACGCTACGGTGCAACTCCCCTGGAATTAGAAAATAACAATGGGCAGCAAATGAAAAGAGAAGAAAGAAAGACTTGCATTTCTGTAGCGCCTTTCACAACCTCAGGGCGTCCCAAAGCGCTTTACAGCCAATGAAGCACTTTTGAAGTGTAGCCACTGTTGTAATGTAGGAAGCGTATGTCTTGTGATGAAATGGTAGAGTGAGATGGCATCAGCTGATTGGCTTTTTGTTGTCTATTCCTGATCTGGATAAATCAATTGGAATTAAGGTTAAAAACCATATTTTGATGCTTCCAGCACACTCATGGAAGAGTGGCGCAGCATGGAGCAGTGAAAGACGTGAGGGCTTGTGGGAGCAGAAGTTAAAACCTGAATTACTACATCAGGAAGAAAAGCTTTTTTCCTAACCTGCTCGTGATAGAGCATGAATAGTCGCATTTTCGAAACTCAAACCCAGTCCCATACTCAGTTTGAAAATGCATTAAATTATAGCTCACTGTAAATTATCATAAGACTTTACCCTAATTCCCATGTGATTGTCCTACAGGGCAGAGGTGTTCTTTTGGTTAGTTGCATTTATCTAATACGTAGCCTCAGACATTGAAGAGAGTTGTGGAAACCAGCCATGATGTAAATAAAGTCTTCTCATTTGGAAATAAAGCCCCTGACTTCTCCTTCATGTTATAAAGAACCAGGGAGGTAATTTTTTTCCATTCATTTACAGGATGTGAGCATCCCTGGCTATAATGATCGCTTAATAACTATCCATGCAGTCGCTCCCAAGCTGTCAGGGTCAGTAATCCCTCCAACCAGCTCATTGGATGAGGCCATCCCTATTCGTCATGCATACAAAAATAATTCTTCAAAAATCAACGTACTAAATAGGAGAGAAGTGTTATTCAGAATTTCCTCCTTTGATCCTTTTCAATGTAGGAATAATGGGGAGACCCTTCCTTTAATACAGCATCTCGGTTTCTGGACTCTGGTTTCATTTTATTTTGTGCTCATGTCCATGGTCCCAAGCAAATGGACATCACAAATCAAACCTAACACAACCTAGAATGCACGTGTTTGCCCTGCTGAATTTTTCCAAGGTGCTCCAAGAACTCCTACTCCCATTTGCTCTTTCCGTTGGATCGTAAACCCATTCCTTGCAGCCGGAAACATGGAAAAATAGGAGCAGGAGTCGGCCATTCGGCCCTTCGAGCCTGCTCCGCCATTCGGCCCTTCGAGCCTGCTCCGCCATTCAATATGATCATGGCTGATCCTCTATCTCAATACCATATTCCCGCTCTCTCCCCATACCCCTTGATGCCTTTTGTGTCTAGAAATCTATCTATCTCCTTCTTAAATATATTCAGTGACTTGGCCTCCACAGCCTTCTGTGGTAGAGAATTCCACAGGTTTACCACCCTCTGAGTGAAGAAATTTCTCCTCATCTCAGTCCTAAATATCCTACCCTGTATCCTGAGACTGTGACCCCTCGTTCTAGACCCCCCAGCCAGGGGAAACATCCTCCCTGCATCCAGTCTGTCTAGCCCTGTCAGAATTTTATACATTTCAATGAGATCCCCTCTCATTCTTCTAAACTCTAGTGAATACAGGCCTAGTCGACCCAATCTCTTCTCATACGACAGTCCTGCCATCCCAGGAATCAGTCTGGTGAACCTTCGCTGCACGCCCTCCATGGCAAGTATATCCTTTCTTAGGTAAGGAGACCAAAACTGCACACACTACTCCAGGTGTGGTCTCACCAAGGCCCTGTATAACTGTAGTAAGACATCCTTGCTCCTGTACTCAAATCCTCTTGCAATGAAGGCCAACATACCTGTCTCCCTAACTGCTTGCTGCACCTGCTTTCAGTGACTGGTGTACAAGGACACCCAGGTCCCTTTGTACATCAACATTTCCCAATCTATCACCATTTAAGTAATACTCTGCCTTACTGTTTTTCCTACCGAAGTGGATAACTTCACATTTATCCACGTTATACTGCATCTGCTATGTATTTGCCCACTCACTCAACTTGTTTAAATTGCCTTGAAGCCTCTTTGCATCTTCCTCACAACTCACAATCCCACCTAGTTTTGTGCCGTCAGGAAAAAAAAAATCAGATCTGTTTTTGGATCTGATTATTTCTTTGCTGCTATAAACGGAGGAGGAGTCGGCCACTCGGCCCTTCGAGCCTGCTCCGCCATTCAATAAGATCATGGCTGATCTTCTACCTCATCTCCACCTTCCTGCACTATCCCCAGATCCCTTGGTCCACCTAGTAACCAAAAATCTATCGATCTCAGTCTTGAATATACTCAACGACTGAGCCTCCACAGCCCTCTGGGGTAGAGAATTCCAAAGATTCACCACCCTCTGAGTGAAGAAATTTCTCCTCATCTCAGTCCTAAATGGCCGACCCCTTATTCTGAGACTGTGACCTCTGGTTCTAGACTCCCCAGCCAGGGGAACTGAGAGTTCTGAATTGGGAATCAGCCTCCCCACTCTGGAGTAGGTTTGACATCAGCACCAAATATATGCATGCTGGCACCTGCCAGTGCAACTTGGCAGCAGATTCTCATCCCAGATCAGCAATTATTCATACCACCCCGTTGCTTGTCCCATCATGAACTGTCTGCTACATGCCCCTCCCCAGTACAGCCCGCCAAGGCCAGATAAAAATAAGTAAAATTAAATAAAAATGAGATTTTGAAAGGTCTGTGCATATACATGTTGCATGTATATGTGCCATACATGTACAGTACACACATGTGTCTACCATTTCAATGAAAGGAGCTCTCCAATTATTGTTTGTTAGATGCGACATAAGAGAGGCAGTTAAATAGAATTTACAGCACAGAAACAGGCCATTTGGCCCAACGGGTCTGTGCCTGGTCTTAAATTTTTTTAAATTTGTTTATGGAATGTGGGCGTCGCAGGCAAGGCCAGCATTTATTGTCCATCCCTAATTGCCCTTGAGAAGGTGGTGGTGAGTCGCCTTCTTGAACTGCTGCAGTCCGTGTGGTGAAGGTACTCCCACAGTGCTGTTAGGGAGGGAGTTCCAGGATTTTGACCCAGCGACGATGAAGGATCGGCCGATATACTTCTAAGTCAGGATGGTGTGTGACTTGGAGGGGAACTTGGAGGTGGTGGTGTTCCCATGCGCCTGCTGCCCTTGTCCTTCTAGGTGGAAGAGGTCGCGGGTTTTGGAGGTGCTGCTGAAGAAGACTTGGCGATTTTCTGCAGTGCATCTTGTAGATGGTACACACTGCAGCCACGGTACACCGGTGGTGGAGCCAGTGAATGTTTAAGGTGGTGGATGGGGTGCCAATCAAATGGGCTGCTTTGTCCTGGATAGTGTTGAGCTTCTTGAGTGTTGTTGGAGCTGCACTCATCCAGGCAAGTGGAGAGTATTCCATCACACTCCTTACTTGTGCCTTGTAGATGGTGGAAAGGCTTTGGGGAGTCAGGAGGTGAGACACTCGCCACAGAATACCCAGCCTCGGACCTGCTCTTGTTGCCACAGTATTTATGTGGCTGGTCCAGTTAAGTTTCTGGTCAATGGTGACCCCCCCAGGATGTTGATGGTGTGGGATTCGGCGATGGTAATGCTGATTAAATGCAGCTAGGCTGTTCATCTCAACCACTCCATGCTGTATCAAGTTAATTGGCCAAATGATTCAATCGCTGAAACCATATTGCAACACCATGGTTCAGCATAAAGAAGATACATAGGAATCGCTGGACGGAAAAAGACCGATGTCCATCTAGCTCGCCTTTCACTGTCCTTGTACCCGCATGATACAACGATAATGGGAGTTGTTGACCAATCACAGCAATCAATCTCTATCAATGTGTCTACAACAGACCCAGACATGAGGTCAGGAAAACCCCCAGTGGTGGAGAGCTTTGGGAACCAGAGGTCCAAAGTCACCTGTTCCTCCCGAGCTCGCTACACTCACCACACGTTAGGCCAGAAATTAGGATCGGGTGCTTGCCGCGCGTGCAAGCCCCCGATCTGCACTCACCTTGCTTGCTGACATCTGAAGCCCGGGCCTGCTTGCATTTCCTGTCACAGGTCCGGTTCAGATGTCGGAGCGATGTGCTTACCTGATCCAGCGGCGTAGTTAGTGCGATGTGCCGGCTGGGATCAGGTGAGCACTCTGCAGCCAATCAGGGGAGGGGAAACTCATTCATGAGTTTGATACTAAAGCCCAAAAGACTACTTTAACTTTAATTAAAATTTTTAAAAACATCCCAATAATTAAATAAACTATAATTAACTTTAAAAAACTATTTAAAACAATTAATAAAATGTTTGAAATTTTTTTTTTCTCACAAAATCGGGTTTAAAAATAAACTTACCTTACTGTAAAGTCCTTAAAAACAATGAAGCTGTGGAAAAAATGTAATAATTTTAAATATTAGACCACTTACCTTCAAGAATCCACTGCTTACGCCTCCTTTTTTCATTTCCAAAAAGTTCAGTCCCTTGCACACGCGCAAACCTGTCTAAACGAAGGAAGTTTAACGCGTGCGCGCAGAGTCCTGCGCGCACGCGTTGGACCTCTTAACCCCTTAGTTCGATGGAGAGGAAATGCCGGTTTCCCGCGCATGCGCTGTGCATGCTGGAATCCGGCACTTCCAACGGGCCCACGTGTGAGTACACCGTCCGTACTCACGCGTTGGGACCGGAATTACTGGCCCGCTATGTCTCAAATTACTCATATATTCAGATATACAAAGGGCTGGATTTTGCCAATGAGGAGCTTTTGGAGGCGGCACTCCCATTTGTTGGGTTTTAGTCCCGCCTCCATCAACTTCTGGCCATCCCACGCTATTTTTCCTTGATTGACCTTGTTAATCCCGCCCAGCGGGTTTAGCAGGCCAATTAAGGGAAAGCTGGTTACAGAGAACGTCAATGTATGACATTTCATCTGCCAAAAAGTTTTGACAGATGACTTGCCATCGCTGTCAAACACTGACATTCTCTGTAGTTTGATGAGGTCTTGAATTCAGACCTCATCAAACTTCTTTCTTTTACAGAAATGGGATGGTTGTTGCATTGGCGAATGCAACGGCCATCTGTCATCTGCAACACGGAGGTCCAAGACACTCTGCATACCCACCGACTGAAGCCTGCAGGAAGAAACAAAGGTAAGTACACCTTTTCTAACACTTTGCACTTACCTCAGATACTCACCTCTCCACACTTACCTTCACTGCACACTTTTGCAACCCCCGACCCCGCAGACCCAGTGCTCGCCTCGGTGACCCTGGCGGGTTTCGGAGCCTTCGGGAAGCCCGCACTTGTGAGGGCAAAAAGGGGATAATCCTATTTTCTGCCTGTTAACTACCTGTTAACAAGCAGTTAATAGGCTTTAATCCCTTCCCACTTCCAACGAGATGGGACCCGGCGCGGGACGGCTACCCGCCTCCTGGCAAGATGGCACGGAGGCGGGTTGGGGGTGGGTTGGGCACCCGTCCCCAAATTCTACCATTTTTCCAGCAGTCCCGCCTCCAAACCCACTTCCCCATGGCTGGCAAAATCCAGCCCCTTGGTGCTGGGACCTTTACAAAAGACAAGCAAGTGTAAAAATTCAGAAAACACACATTAAAAAAAAATTGCAATACACTGTTCGTGCTTGATTCTCACTAAACGTGCTGTGTCCAGAGTGCATTTGTGCAGTATTAAGAATTAATGCTCCCCGACTTACTGTAATCAGCTAATATGTAAATTAGCATCATAACCTGTAGATTTTTCTGTAAAATCTGCACCATAAGGTAGCTGTGATTAAGAACTTAGCTCCTGGCAAAATCAGTGACTGCAATCAATTATTATTTTAAATATGATTAAACTAAAGGTTCCCATTTCCTGATCTCATTTTAGCCAGTTGATAACTTACGTAATGTATCCTTGGAGGATTGTGACATGACTTAATTGACTAATTACTGTAATTGAGTACCAAACATTGAGTGCTACACATGCAATCAATCATTAACTGGTCAATCCAGTTAAAATCTACTTTTCAAAAAATCCAAAGTGGGTTTTTCCACAGTAATCAGTATAATAGCCGAGTGAGTGGCAAAGGATAAACATTCCAGTCCAGTATCTCTGACGGCCCTAACTCGGTCTTTGTAATGCCATATCCCTGCTTTGAAAATTACAGAGGCTTCTGCGAATACCATCGGATTAGTACTTGCCGGATAATGGTAGAACAAAGGAAGGGAAATGGCACATGCTGGTCACACGTTGACAGCAACAGAAAAGAAATATGACAGCGTACAATGCCCTCGCTGTTCAGTCCGACCACTAGTCACTGCGTCAGTGAATACCTTCCCCTCCTAAGTTACTTGTGTGGGATTTCAGAAGGTCCCTGTTGAATATAAGCCTTCAGGTTACTGAAGAGAATAAACTTTTGTGCTCGCCCCTTATCAGAGGATTGTGCAACAGTACAACTGGTAATGAAACCGTGGCAATGCAGATAAGGCACTTTGCTAAGGAGACCAAAGGAAAATGAATGTAGTTCTGTGACATTGAAATTTGAGCACAAAATCTAGGCTGACACTCCAGTGCAGTGCTGAGGGAGTGCTGCACTGTCGCAGGTGCCGTCTTTCGGATGAGACGCTAAACTGAGGCCCCGTCTGCCCTCTCAGGTGGAGGTAAAAGATCCCACTGCACTATTTCGAAGAAGAGCCGGTGTCCTGGCCAATATTTATCCCTCAACCAACATCACTAAGAAAAACAGATTATTTGGTCATTTATCACATTGCTGTTTGTGGGAGCTTGCTGTGCGCAAATTGGCTGCCTCGTTTCCTACATTACAACAGTGACTGCACTTCAAAAAAAGTACTTCATTGGCTGCAAAGCGCTTTGGGACCGTCGTGAAATGGGCGAGTCTTTCTTTTACAAAAACAGGTCCTGCTGCCCCCTCCTCTTGCCGCCGTCATTCTCAGGAATTCTGCGCAGTCTTCCGCATGACAAACGAACGCTTGTCATCGTCAGTCACAGACTGCTCGAGTTTGACGAGTATTTTTTGAGAATTCTCATTGCTTCTCTTATGGAATTCCCACCAAAGTAGCGAAGCTTCAATCGTCTTTCGGTGCAGGGTGCTGTATCTGTTTAAGTGAAGTCCTCCGTGTGCAGGAGTCAACAACTTGTATTTATATAGCGCCTTTAACGTATTAATTAGGGCAGGTGAAAGAGGTAGGTTTTATGGAGTGTCTTAAAGGAGGAGAGGTAGAGAGACAGAGAGGTTTAGGTAGGGAATAACAGAGCTTAGGGCCCAGGCAACAGAAGGCACGACCACCAAAGGTTGAGCGATTATAATCAGAGATGCTCAAGAGGGTAGAATTAGAGGAGCGCAGATATCTCGGGGGGGTTGTGGGGCTGAAGGAGATTACAGAGATAGGGAGGGGCGAGGCCATGGAGGGATTTGAAAACATGGATGAAAATTTTGAAATTGAGGCGCTGCTTAACTGGGAACCAATATAGGTCAGCGAGCATGGGGGAACGGTAGTTAGGACATGGGCAGCCGAGTTTTGGATGACCTCAAGTTGCGGAGTCATTCATTATACATTATTTCTTGTACAGGCGCTATTTTAGTTTTCTGTAAGCACCTTGAGACTTTATCTATGTTAAATACCCTATATAAATGCAAGTTGCTATTGCTGATGAATGCATTTTTAGGATAAACATAGGTCTACTGTCTAAAATGTATGTCAACGACAGCTTTCAGCCATCAGAGTTGCCTTTGCTGCCTTTTGGGGTTGGTTAAGTATCATCCTGCATTGGGAAGGAGCTCGGAGTTATGGAGTTACCACTTACAACCTCTTTCTTCCACATGGTCCCGCCTGCTGTATTGGCGGGTCAATTGTCACCCACTCCCACTATTCCATCCACCGCCCCCCTCCCGTTCCTGTGCCTAATTTCAATCAGAATCAGATCGAGGTCGCTCTCCGAGCAGTCTCCGGCTTTCTTCTTCCTGGCGTCTTTTTTGATCCGTGGATTGGAATGGCTGCACGCCGGTGCTGCTTTAAGAGCAGCCCAGCTTTAAATGCAGCACTTCCGCCTTTAGCCTCTACTTCTGACTCTGCCGTTGTAACTCAGTCGCTGCTGACGAGACGTGACATTTCATCCCGCCCCGGAAATATTTATATTTGCTGACCGTTTGGAATTTCGGATGGTGTCGGCGCTGGACAAGTTGGGCGGACAGAAGTTCTGCTGCAACGCATTTACAGCAGTGGGTCATGGGACTCGGGAATCCCAAGGCTTTAGCCAGTTTAATCAGTATTTTCTTCTGATGCAGGCGTTAACAAGTTTAATGAAATCAGATGTCGGTACAAATGCCCCTTGAGACACAGAACAAAGCCAGAACTGATCTGATTTTGTTCTACCAGAAAGATTGCGACTCAGCAGCTAGCATCTTTAACATGCAACATAAATCATGAAATACCTTTTGGTCTGCAGGAATACCATGGAGCCATTCAGCGAGCAAGGCTGCCGACACCTGGATACATCAATTAGCATTTCAAAGTGAAGCCCTGAGTCCCAAATTCAGGCTGACAACTTAGATTTAAAGAGGCAGGGCTAGTTGGACTTTGGTAATCTTAAGTGAAATGCTTTCGAAATTTCTCGAGCACAAATGGAGAAAGAAAGGCTTGCATTTCTATAGCGCCTTTCACAACCACCGGACATCTCAAAGTGCTTTACAGCCAATGAAGTACTTTTGAAGTGTGGTCACTGTTGTAATGTGCAGCCAATTTGCACACAGCAAGCTCCCACAAACAGCAATGTGATAATGACCAGATAATCTGTTTTTGTTATGTTGGTTGAGGGATAAATATTGGCCAGGACATCGACCTCCCCTGCTCTTCTTTGAAACAGTGCCATGGGATCTTTTACACGCACCTGAGAGAGCAGACGGGGCCTCGGTTTAACTTCTCACCCGAAAGACGGCACCACTGACAGTGTAGCACTCCCTCAGTACTGCACTGGGAGTGTCAGCCTAGCTTTATGTGTTCAAAGCCGCTGGAGTGGGACTTGAACCCACAACCTTCTGACTCAGAAGCAAGTGTGCTACCCACTGAACCACAGCTGACACTGTCATGCTTTACCTAACAACCGGGCCTCCATCCACAATCACTTATTCTGAAGGACCTTTGACCCTGTTCTCAATATTGACATAAACACTGTACTTGGTTGGATTATTTAAGCTTAATTGCAACCAGATTGCTGTCATGTTGATTTGGATTACTTGAAGAGTCTCAATATTTTGCTGTTTTTTTTCCCACAGACGACAAATTTTAAATTTTTTAAAATTCATTTATTGGATCAGGGCGTCGCTGGCAGTGCCAGCATTTATTGCCCATCCCTAGTTGCCCTTGAGAAGGTAGCGGTGAGCCGCCTTCTTGAACCGCTGCAGTCCGTGTGCTGATGGGGAGGGAGTTCCGGGATTTTGACCCAACGACGATGAAGGATCGACAATATACTTCTAAGTCAGGATGGTGTGAGACTCGGAGGGGAACTTGGAGGTGGTGGTGTTCCCATGCGCCTGCTGCCCTTGTCCTTCTAGGTGGAAGAGGTTGCGGGTGTGGGAGGTGCTGCCGAAGAAGCCTTGGTGAGTTGCTGCAGTGCATCTTGTAGATGGTACACACTGCAGCCACGGTACGCTGGTGGTGGAGGGAGTGAATGCTTCCTGATTTAAAAATAAAATCAATGTCCAACAGTTTTTATTTACCATTGAAGCATAGAAGGAGTCCATTTGATCCATTGTACCTGTGCCAGGTCTTTGCTAGAACAGTCCAAAACTAATCACACTGCCCTTTCATTACCGTATAACTTTATATCTTCATCTACTTCCACTTGCATGACAGGTTTTGGCCGTACAGTTTCAGACAGTTGGATTTGGATTGAAAACTAATGTTTTTTTAATTTTAGCATTGAGAAACAGGTGAAAAGCCGTGGCCCATAGCCCAGGATAGTACTGAAGGTGGAAAGGGTAGGAGGGAGAGCAGGTAAAATTAAGAAGTAATGTTTGGGCGACTAAGACTGGGTTTTAGTGTCAGCCGTGGCTCCGTCTGTAGCCCCCGCACATCTGAGTCATAAGGTTGTGGGTTCATAGTCCCACTCCAGGGATTCTAGGATGACACTCCACAGAATCACACAGCGCAGAAAGAGCCCATCCTGCCTGTGCCAGCTCTCTGAAAGAGCTATCTAATTGGTCCCACACCCCTACTCTTTCCCCCTAGCCCTGCACATTTCTCCTTTTCAAGTATTTAGCAACTTTCAAAAGTGAATTGGATATTGAATCTGCTCCCACTGCCCTTTCAGGCAGTGCATTCCAGGTCATAACAACTCGCAGTGCAGTACTTTTCCATGAAAGAAAGAACTTGGGGGAAAAATTCAGTTGTTGGCACCTCCCGTTAGCGCCTTAAGAGGGCGCTAATGTGGAGCAAAGCAACTAGTGCCTGGGCACGGCGATGTTTGCGCCACTCGCAAAATTAACTAGACATTTTGCGGCGGCACTAAACACTACCGCCACCATCTCCTGCGCCGGCAGATCGTGACGTCAGTCGAGTGTGCAACGCCCCGGTAGCGCCCTGGACCGGATATTGAGTGGCGCCCCCTGCCTTACCGCCTGCCGCTAGCAGCGACAGGTTGAGGGGAGCGTTTTGCAGTCGGGAAGGGACTGGGGGGAGCGCTATTTAAAGGTGACCGCTTCCTGCCTTTTTTTGTTGGTGACATTTTTGCACCACACATTCTGAGAGAGAGAGAGAGAGACTTCTGGAGAGATTCAACGCTGTGTGAAGGAGTTTTGAGTACTGAGCAGCACTTTGCAGGTTTATTTTGATTGGCCCTTCCTTGCTTCGCCAGCGCTCTGAGGTAGCTCCTCGGCCTTTGCACCTTAAGACAGGTGTGAAGCGCCTGATTTAGTGCTCCAATCACCTCCAGGGGCGATAAAAGCCAAGTTTGCTGTTGGAGGTGATAATTAGCGCCAGGCGCTAAACTTTGCGCACGGCCGATAATGGCGCCCCAAAAAGGGCGATACTGAATTTTTCCCCCCTTGTATTTATATAGCGCCGTTTCGCGCACTCTGAATCTCTGAAAATGCTTTACAACCATAGATTACTTTTGACGCGTGGTCAATGTTGTTTTGTAGCCAATTTACAAACATCAAGACATAAACAGCAAATGAATGAATGACCAGTTCATCTGATTTTGGTGACTGTGTTCACTGGCCAATGCGAGCGTCTTGATCTAGTAAGAAAGTCTGATCTACTCTATGCCTATCCCAATTACAGGAAACTCTTTTTTATCCGGCACCGATGGGACCGGCGCGGTGCCGGTTTATCAAAAAGTCCGGATTACAGGGAGGTATAGTAAAAAGTACGAGAGCCCCGTACACAGCAACAGATCCAGGCTTCCCTGGTGCAGGAACCCCGCCACAAGAGCCAGGCATCCCTGTTGCTTAGCAACAGGTGCAGGAACCCCGGTTACATGGCCACAGATCTAGGAACGGCCACTAATATGAAGTAAAACTTACCTGAACCTACTCCTGAATGTTGCCGGTTAACAGAGATTTCCGGTTATTTAGGTGCCGGTAAATCGAGAGTTTCCTGTAACCTAGCGAGGCAACTGTGTCAGTACAAGTACCTTTGCTTTTAGTTAAATGTGAAACAAATGCAATCAATCAACTTGCAAATTATTGAAATTCTAGCCATATATATTTTATGGGAAAAGAGTTAAAAATTAAATGATAAACCAGTATAGTAGACGAACCTGGATCAGAGCCAGCATTACATGCATCAGTTCTGCCCGTGTAGACTTGCTTTTAGACTCCATGCTCATTCTCTTTGGAAAAACAGTTATTAGAAATGAGATACAGTGGCAGCAATTCATCGCGGACAAAAATAGGCATTAGCTCAATGGCTAAATAAGATCAGTTCTGTTCTTCAGCAGCTCAATGCCACTGCACAGTGTTTCTTTCAGGATAGCGTGCTACGTTGCCAGAGTTTTGGCGTATTAGATTGGACAGTGGTTGGAGTAATAAATCGTGTGACAGTATTTTCTTTGGGTCAGAGCGAATTCATTTCCTGGTTCTCTTGTGAAGATGCACCTTCTTCTGGGAGATGAAGGTCATTGGACAATAGTCCGTGTGGTTTCTTAAAAAGGGAATCAACCTCATTTTATATATACACACTTCAGTAAGACACCCCTACCCCCCACAAACACCTCCTCTCCAAACTCCAGAGATGGACTTTCTCTAAACTTTGGTCATTACTCATCTCCGTTAGAGCCGGTTTTAATTTTATTATTCTTCTCTGCACCCTTTCCAATACAGAATCACAGAATCACAGAAACCCCACAGTGCAGTTAGAGGCCATTTCGGCCCATCGAGCCTGCACCGACACATATCCCACCCGATCCCCGTAACCCCTACACCAACACATATCCCACTCTATCCCCGTAACCACACATATTTTAATCCCCCTAACGCTAATGGTCAATTTATCATGGCCAATCAACCTAACCCGCACATCTTTGGACTGTGGGAGGAAACCGGAGCACCCGGAGAAAACCCACGCAAACATGGGGAGAATGTGTAAACTCCACACAGACAGTCACCCGAGGCCAGATTTGAACACGGGTCCCTGGCGCTGTGAGGCAACAGTGCTAACCACTATGGAATATCTTTTTTTATTGAGATGCGGTGACCAGAATTGCACACAATACTCCAAGTGGAGTCTGGCCAATGCATTATACCACTGGAAACGTGTACGTTTATAGTTCCATGTATTGCAGAATTCTATTTCGTTTTTTTAACTGCTCTGCCATGTTGTCTAGAGATTGAAAGAGATGAGCTTACCATCACTCCCAGGTCCCTCTTTTTGTCCTCTTCAGCCAATGCAATTCATTTGAATGGTACATCATAAGTTTTGAAATTTATCAAGACTGAGATCGACAGATTTTTTATTAGATAGGGGTATCAAGGGATGTGGATCAAAGGTGGGTAAATGGAGTCGAGGTACAGATCGAATAATTGATATTTAATTGGTAGCTTTAAAAGGGAGCTGCATTGATACCTATTGAGAAGGGGGTTGAGGTCCCGAGAGATATTAATAGTATTGATTGATTGCTTCCTCTAGGGAGACAGGGAAAGGAAGCATTTCTTAAAAGGTGGGAAGAATTCCATGATAGTATAATCAGACATGGACTTCGGATGGAGTGTCATTAATGGGCCAAGTGGACTTTACTCACTCCCGACTTTACGTTCTGTTCCCTAAAATGCAAAAATATTGTAGTGAAAGGGTTAATCTAATTTCCACTTTGAGGAATACGTGATGTGAACTCGCTTCACACATTCAGTCTGGATCTTGCCTGGGAGAAGTGCAGACAGATGGGAGCATCTAAAATTACTTGTTGCTTCTAAAAAAAATGAATGGCTTAAGCAAACAATTGCTTCAGATCCAGATTTAGGGCAAGAAACAATATTTCAAAAAATATATTTGTCTTTTCTTTCTCTGGTCCTAAAGTTGTTGACCTCTTGCTGGATTACATTTCTGGATATACCAGAGGTCCTCATAGTATCTCTTATTCTTGTGTGAGACGTGACAGTTAATGATGCCGGGTTATTCAATCCCATAGGACATCAGAGTCAGACTCAATCCTGTCCTCACCCAATGACTATAGATACCTCATCAAATGTCCATAGATACCTCAAACAATGTCCATAGTTACCTCACCCAATGTCCATAGATACCCCACCCAATGACCATAGTTACCTCACCCAATGTCCATAGATACCTCACCCAATGTCCATAGATAACTCACCCAATGTCCATAGTTACCTCACCCAATGTCCATAGTTACCTCACCCAATGTCCATAGTTACCTCACCCAATGACCATAGATACCTCACCCAATCTCCATAGTTACCTCACCCAATGTCCATAGATACCTCACCCAATGTCCATAGATACCTCACCCAATGTCCATAGTTACCTCACCCAATGTCCATAGTTACCTCACCCAATGTCCATAGTTACCTCACCCAATGACCATAGATACCTCACCCAATCTCCATAGTTACCTCACCCAATGTCCATAGATACCTCACCCAATGTCCATAGATACCTCACCCAATGTCCATAGATACCTCATCGAATGACCATAGTTACCTCACCCAATGTCCATAGATACCTCACCCAATGTCCATAGATACCTCACCCAATGCCCATAGATACCTCACCCAATGTCCATAGATACCTCATCCAATGTCCATAGTTACCTCACCCAATGTCCATAGATACCTCACCCAATGTCCATAGATACCTCACTCAATGTCCATAGATACCTCACTCAATGTCCATAGATAACTCACCCAATGTCCATAGATACCTCACCCAATGTCCATAGATACCTCACCCAATGATCATAGACACCTCACCCAATGACCATAGATACCTCACCAATGTCCGTAGATACTCACTGCCAACAGGACTCACTGGATAGTAAACAGTAGTGAGAACACATGTTGATTTTCTGACCCAGGGATGCTGAAGCTAATTATATGACCGACCATCATTGCCCTGGCTAAGGTTGATTAATTCAGCACAGGCGAGGGATTGAACTTGGGACTTTCCTGATCTTTGTGGCTCAGCAACTCCCTGGATGGATTTGTTGGGTCATTGTGGAGACAATTCTTTTAAAAAGTATTTCAAGCTTATTTTAACCAAGAACAGGTCAGTGAAAGCTCAGCCAGCTCAAACCTGTTTGAATTAGCCTTGAGTTCTGGTTCTTGGCATTGTGTGGATCTGGAACCAAGGCGGGTAGATGGAGTTAAGATACAGATCAGCCATGATCTAACTGAATGACAGACTGGGCTCGAGGGGCTGAATGGCCTCCTCCTGTTCCGATGTTCCTAATCTTATACCTATATCCTCGCATTCTAGACCCCCTCAACCATGGAAACAGTTTGTTCCTACTCACCTGTGTAAATCGTTCATTGTTTTAAATAATTATATTAAATCATCCCATGTTCTCCCCTGTTCTAATGGAAATAGCTCCAATTTTCCCGGCTTTCTTTTTATTTCCTCAAACCAGAAAGAATCCTGTACCCTTTTGTTTTGTTTCAACATTCTTCGACTGGGGCCGGGCTCTCAGGCTGATTCCAGTGGGTGTGGAGCCCCAAAGCTGTACACAGGACTTAAACTATAGTCTTATTAAGGTCACTACCAGCTCTCTCTCTCAGCAGGGTAACTTCCCGCTAAAACCCTTGCTCCAAAAGCCTCTCTCCCTCCCTGCCATGTTGGATTGTCTTCAACTTAACCTCAAGATCTGAGATCTTGAGCTTCGTTACTGCGTTCAATTCTGGGCCCCACACCTCAGGAAGGATATCTTGACCTTGGAGGGGGTGCAGCGCAGATTCGAGGGGCTGAATGGCTTACTCCTGTTCCTAAGTACTGTACATGCAGTTGGAGGCACATCTCACAGATTTGTTTGTCCGAGTTGACATCCGCTGCTCAAGACTTCCACATCCTGAATAAACCGTACATCACTATCCCTTCCTATCCTGCCATTCTCACTATAAATGCTAGTTTAGTTATAGTTAAGTTTTAAGTTTATATTCCTTGTCTACTTTTAACTTCAATTAAATTACTCTACTCCTCCTTTCCCTCTACTACTAATTTCCATTCTAGCCAAATTCCTGTTTAAGAACTGCTGTTTTCACTCAATTAAAGAGCTCACTCCACGATATATTCTTGCAACTAACTCTCTTTTTTATACTCACACCAAATTAGGCCATTAACCAGTTTCAGCTGTTCAGTCAGTCCAACGGCACACCCGAGGGACTGGAGCACATCATCGCCACCGGAAAGGAGGTGGGGGTCCCCAAAGGAGGGTTCTCTATGCTGGAGTCCTCCCTTTATCGATTGGGGACTTGGTCCGGAGGGTGTTGCGCGGAGCAGTCCCGGCCAATAAATTTTTAAGTCGGTTCACGGGCTCCCAGGCCGCCTGCCTTTTCTGCGGCCTGGAGGAGTCCGTGTTCCATGTTTATAGAAACATAGAAAAATAGGAGCAGGAGTGGGCCATTCGGCCCTTCGAGCCTGCTCCGCCATTCAATATGGTCATGGCTGATCCTCTATCTCAATACCATATTCCCGCTCTCTCCCCATACCCCTTGATGCCTTTTGTGTCTAGAAATCTATCTAACTCCTTCTTAAATATGTTCAGTGACTTGGCCTCCACAACCTTCTGTGGTAGAGAATTCCACAGGTTCACCACCCTCTGAGTGAAGAAATTTCTCCTCATCTCAGTCCTAAATGTCCTACCCCGTATCCTGAGACTGTGACCCCTCGTTCTAGACCCCCCAGCCAGGGGAAACATCCTCCCTGCATCCAGTCTGTCTAGCCCTGTCAGAATTTTATACGTTTCAATGAGATCCCCTCTCATTCTTCTAAACTCTAGTGAATACAGGCCTAGTCAACTCAATCTCTCCTCATACAACAGTCCTGCCATCCCAGGAATCAGTCTGGTGAACCTTCGCTGCACTCCCTCTATGGCAAGTATATCCTTTCTTAGGTAAGGAGACCAAAACTGCACACAGTACTCCAGGTGTAGTTTCACCAAGGCCCTGTATGTGGAGTGTGAGGGCTTGCAGCCCCTCTTTCACTATTTGAAAGGGCTGCTCCTCGATCTTTGGCTGCACTTCAGTCCCATGCTCCTGATCTTTGGTCACCCGGTGTGGGAGGGGAGCAGGCAGTTCGGGGGGGGGGATCCTCCTCATGGGACTGCTCCTGGACCTGGCCAAAGCGACCATCAACTGATCCAGGCAGCGGGCGGTCGAGGGGGTCATTCGGCCCGACTGCCCAGCCTCTCTTCCGCGGCCACGTTCGCGCCCAGGTGTCCGCCGGCACGCTCGAGGCCTTCTGCGACCGGCGGGCACCGCGGGGACTGGAGTGCTTCATCACCCCCGGCAACCAAATTTCAATTTAATTTGTTACGGTTCATTTGTTGTATATTTGTTAAATTACAGTTTTAGTTGATCGCACCAAAACAGCATCACCACCGGAAATGGAATTTTAATGTAATTTATTAAGTTTCCTTTTAACTTGTTTTTTGTTCATTTACAGTTTTTATTGGTTGTGCCCCTTTAAAAAGGGGGGCACATGTTTGACTTTTAATAGGCAATTGCCTGTAACAAGAAGAGCCAGCCCAATGACACAGCGAATCAATTAACACCCAGCCAGTGACCAATGATCGCCTGCTACCTGTTAACTGCCAATTCAACATCAGTTGCACAAATTTAAAGTGCAGGGAAGGAATCGCAAGAAATTCTGGAATATTTACCTTTTTTTTATCCCTACTCACTGCTGAAATCTCAATTAGCCAAATTTCCATTTTGGAAATTCTGTTTTCACTTCACCGGTGTACTGTGGCTGCAGTGTGTACCATCTATGAGAGGCACTGGAGCAACTCGCCAAGGTTATTTTGACAGCACCTCCCAAACCTGCGACCTCTTCTGCCTAGAAGGACAAGGGCAGCAGGTGCATGGGAACACCACCACCTCCAAGTTCCTCTCCAAGAAACACATCATCCTGACTTGGAAATATATCGGCCGTTCCTTCGCTGTCGCTGGGTCAAAATCCTGGAACTCCCTCCCTAACAGCACTGTGGGAGTACCCTCAGCACACGGACTGCAGCGGTTCAAGAAGGCGGCTCACCACCACCTTCTCAAGGAGCAATTAGGGATGGGCAATAAATGCTGGCCTTGCCAGCGACGCCCACATCCTGTGAATGAATAAAGAAAGAAAAACTCCGTAGTGTGCTTTCTGCTCGTGAGGTATGTCACTAGGATGTTTTTGTTCCTGTAAGTATCACCAGCTGGGTTTGAAGAGCTAACTTACCATCAATAAGATCTTCACTGTCCATTTAAAGGGATTATCTGTTTCGTGAAACTAAATACCCAAGCTCCATGTTTCACCGTGACAACTTCACAAACAATGCAAATAATATCATCACAAAACAGCAACAACCTGCATTTCTATAGCAGTAAAACCTCCCAAGGCGTTTCACAGGAGAGTAATCATATAAAATTTCACACCGAGCCACATCAGGAGATATTAGAACAGGTGACCAAAAGCTTGGTCAAACAGGTAGCTTTTAAGCAGCGTCTTAAAGGAGGAGAGAGAGGTCGAGAGGCGGAGAGGTTTATGGAGGGAATTCCAGAGCTTAGGGCCCAGGCAGCTGTTTAAAATGTGTTTAGAGACAGCAGATGGAAAGGTTCCCCCCCATTACTTTCCTGGTCTGACAAGACTCCTTTTAATAGCTGCTGGGACGGGTTTGAGATGATTGCTGTAGAGTTTCTATGTACTGCCAAACCACAGTGACCACGTTCAGAGAGCTTGGCTTCTCATAGATTTCAGTGGGCAGTGGAGGCCCTTTCCTTGTGGTGGGTTGGCAACACACTGATGCCAATCTTCAGCTTTGTAAGAGGTGTTCAGGCACAGTCTACCTCACGGTTTAGTGATGCTCCCAGTTCGCAGGGGAGATGATTGACCATCTGGTGAGAAGCATTGTGAATAAGGCCACCCCGCTACACTTTGTGTAAGTCTTGAAAGAAAAATACAGGAAACTCTCTTTTAACCGGCAAAATTTAGGAATAGTTTCAGGTAAGTTTTACTGCATATTAGTGGCCGTGTAACCGGGGTTCCTGGACCTGTGGCCATGTAACCGGGGTTCCTGGATCTGTGGCCATGTAACCGGGGTTCCTGGATCTGTGGCCGTGTAACCGGGGTTCCTGGATCTGTGGCCATGTAACCGGGGTTCCTGGATCTGTGGCCGTATAACCGGAGTTCTTGCACCTGTGGCCGTCCAACAGGGACTCCTAGATCTGTAGCTGTGTAACCGGGGTTCCTGGATCTGTGGCCGTGTAACCAGGGTTCCTGCACCTGTGGCCGTCCAACAGGGACTCCTGGATATGTGGCCGCGTAACCGGGACTCCCGCACAAGTGCCGTGTAACCGGGGCTCCTGCACCTGTGGCTGTGTACGGGGCTCTCGTACTTTGGTAAGTATACCTCTCTGTAATCCGGACTTTTTGATCAACCAGCCGCACGCCGGTCCCGTCGGTGCCGGATAAAAAAAGAGTTTCCTGTATTGGGCCTGTCCAGATGAGAAATCAAATGATAAGTCATATATGACAACAATATTTCGGTATCTGAGCTGAGTTTCCAAATAGCCTTCCATTGCAAAAACTGCCCACTTCTACTTCTGTAACATTGCCACTCCTGCTTCGGACCTTCTGCTGCTGAAACCCTCATCTATGCCTTTGCCACCTCCAGACTCAACTATTCCAATGCTCTTCTGAGCAACCTCCTACCAGCCACTCTCTCTAAACTTAAGTCCATACAAAACTCTGCTGCCTATATTGTATCTGCACCAAGCCCCGCTCACCCATCACCCCAGTCTCACTGACCTACATTGACTCCCTCTCCCCTAACGCCTCACCATTGCCGGCTGTGCCGTCAGCCGTGTAGGCCCCCATGCTCTGGAATTACCTCCCTAAATCCCTCCGCCCCACTGCCTCTCCCCCTCCCTCTCCTCCTTGAAGACCCTCCTTAAAAACCCAACTCTTTCACCAAGCTTTTGGTCACCCTTCCTAATAGCTAGTTCTTTGGCCCATCATCTGTTTATTTTCCCCTATGCGTAGTGCCTTGGGATGTTTCTTCTACGCTCAAGGCGCGAGATAAATGCAAGGTGTTGTAGTTGTTGTTGCTTTTGCATCTTTGTAAAGTGCTTGGACTGAGATGCTAAATGTGATTGATGAAGCTCCCTTCAATCTTAGTGGCTACAGGCACCTCCTGATGTAGCACTGTGCTATACTGACCAGGAGCTCCCAGTTTTGCTTCCTGGCCTGTACTGGTCTGCACCAGGGCAGAGGTTGGGGTTCTACAAGTAGACTTAGTGCCCCAGGGCTACTCCTGATTGCGGTTCAGTGCCCCCACCCCCCGCCCCCGGCTGAAAAGTAGATGCATGTGTACGCTGAATGAGGATAAGGTCAGGCTCCTCCACGGTCAGAACAGGCCGGCAACCTCACCGTCTAAGCTCATGCATGAAAAATAGCTACTTAGATGAGATATTGGAGGGTGCCCAATATCCATGGCACTGTCCCCCAGCAAGGAGAGGGGAGGAGAGAATTGAAGAAAAACAGGATTGGTGTAAAGAAGATGGGGGCGATTTTATCAATGGGGACGCTTTGGAGGCGGGACTGCTGCTTGTCGGGTTTTAGTCCCGCCTCCATCGACTTGTGGCCAACCCACGCTATTTTCCCTTGATTGACCTTGTTAAGCTCGCCCAGCGGGCTTAGCAGGCCAATTAAGGGGAAGCCGGTTACAGAGAACGTCAGCGTATGATGTTTCATCTGTCAAAAATGTTTGACAGATGAATTGTCATCGTTTGAGAGCTCTGTGAAGCTGTCAAACACTGACATTCTCTGTTGTTTGATGAGTTCTTGTACTCAAGACTCAGCAAACCTCTTTTGTGAGCAGAAATTAGATGGTTGTTGCACCGGAGAATGAAGCAGCCATTCTGTCATCTCTGCCATGGAGATGTGGGAGTCTCCGGGAGTTCCCCAACTGTTGAGCCTGCAGGAAGAAACAAAGGTAAATAAACATTTTCTATCACTTTCCACTCACCTCACATACTTACCTCTCTACAATTGCACCCATCACTTACCTTCACAGTGCACTTTTGCACCCCCTCCGACCCCCGCAGACCCACTGCTCGCCTCGGTGACCCTGGCAGGCAAGATCACGCACAATGTTTCCACTTGTGAGGAAGTCCAAAACTAGGGGGCCATGAATATAAGATAGTCACTAATAAATCCAACAGGGAATTCAGGAGAAACTCCTTTACTCGGAGAGTGGTTAGAATGTGGAACTCGCTACCACAAGGAGTAGTTTAATTTATGACCCCTAGTTTTGGACTCCATCACAAGTGGAAACATCTTCTCTCCATCTACCCTATCGAACCTCTGTGTAATTTTCAAGACCTCTATCTGGTCACCTCTCAGTCTTCACTTTTCTAGAGAAAAGGGCCCCAGCCTGTTCATTAGACCTTTCGAAAGTAATTACCTGTGATTAGTTTGCACATTTAAATTAGAACAGATGTAAAATGGATAAAATGTTTTACCAGCAGCACGAATACTGGGTTATTTAAATGCTTTTACCACCCCTCCTGGCCTGTCATCCCCGACCCCAACCCTGGTGTCCATTTGCTAACCACTGTCCTTTAATACACTGTGAGACGTCTCTTTGTACATAATGAGCACTATAGAAATGTAATTTGTAGATCACATACAGAAATGTTGTTTATGGTGCTTGAGGATGTTTGGGGGGCCTCACACTTTTGGCATGAGACCAGAGATGCTTTGCTGCTGGTACAATCTCTTATTCCTATCGCTATTTTCAGGGCAATCTGTCAAAATGCTGCAGCAGTTCACAAATGCCAGTCGTATAGTGTAATAAACCAAATACATTGGCAGGATAGGTGCACCAACGTCAGTGTTCTTGCTCAGGCCAACATCCCCAGCATCGAAGCTTTGACCACGCTCGATCAGCTCCGATGGACGGGCCACATCGTCCGCGTGCCCGATACGAGACTCCCAAAACAAGCGCTCCACTCGGAGCTCCGGCACGGCAAGAGAGCCCCAGGTGGGCAGAGGAAACGCTTCAGGGACACCCTCAAAGCCTCCTTGAAAAAGTGTAACATCCCCACCGACACCTGGGAATCCCTGGCCCAAGACCGCACAAAGTGGAGGAGAAGCATCCGGGAAGACGCCGAATATCTCGAGCCTCTTCGCCGGGAGCAAGCGGAAGCCGAGCGCAGGCAGCGCAAGGAGAGCACGTCAACCCAAGCACCCCACCCACCCGCCCCTTCAACCAGCGTCTGCCCCACCTGTGACAGAGACTGTAGGTCCCGCATTGGACTCATCAGTCACCTGTGAACTCATTTTTAATGTGGAAGCAAGTCATCCTCGGTTCCGAGGGACTGCCTAAGAAGAAGAAGACTATTGATTTACAGAAGTGACCTAAAGACTGCTTTACACCCTTCCCACCCATCACCTTTTATAATCTCGCCAGTCATTGACTGCAGTCAATATTCAGGTAATAAATGAACCTTCATTCTCCTCAATAACAGACATCTACATAAAAAAACTCCAAATATTGGAAATCAACAACAATGTGCATTTATATAGTGTGGCGGAGCCACCAAAGGACTCGGAGCGGTTGTACATAATTCCTTTAACAGCAATATAGTTACTGTCTGTGCCTGTACCTTTAATTACACTGTTTGACTGTACAGTGTCTAGTTACCTTTACAGCACGGTTTCAACGTGATGACGTCATGCCGTTAGTCACGTGATGCACCAATGGTCGGAAGAACATGATGACGTCATGACGTCAGTCTTCTGACCAGAGGATCAGTCCTCGTGGAGCCCTCAAGGAGAGCAGACCTGTTATTGATGTGTTCTAGCAGTTTCCAGTTTAAACTCGTTTGGTTTCATTAAAGTTCATTATTTTAATTGCCTGAGTTGAACTCAGTCTTTTTGATAGGAACCTCCGTTCCTACATTGGTGACCCCAACTTCTACGAACCATTTTCGTGGAAGATTCGACATGGACACGAACGCCGTCACGCTGAAACTGCCACGGTTCTGGGAGCAACAACCAGACGCCTGGTTCATCCAGGCTGAAGCCCAATTCGCCATTCGGAACATCATCGCGGATCAGACCCGTTATTATTACATGGTCTCCGCCCTCAACAGCGCAACTGCATCCCGGATCATCAGCCTCATCAGTAGTCCTCCTACTGACAGCAAGTATGATGCAATTAAGGCGTGGTTGCTTCAGGTTTTCGGGCTATCAAAGTCGGAGCGTGCTCGCCGGCTCATCACGCTGCCCGGCCTCGGGGACTCCAAACCGTCTGAGCTCATGAGCCAAATGCTCACGCTCTTGGGTGCTGAACCGGAATGTTTCCTCTTCCGGGAGCTTTTCCTCTATCAACTGCCTGAACAGGTTCAGGCTGCCCTAGCCAGATCCGACATTACAGACTGCGTCAAGCTTGCGGCCAAAGCCGATAAGATTTTCACGGTTACCCAGCAGTGCTGCGCGGCACGAGGCGCCCACTCCCCACAGACGCGGCCCCGGCTTCTCCTACAGCGGGCTGGTGCTCCTACCACACCCGTTTTGGTGCGAAAGCACGATGCTGCCGTTCCCCCTGCAGTTTTTCGCCCCAAAAAAAACCCAAGAAAGCGCAGGCGGCGTCCCTGGCGACGGATGACCAAGTCTAACAGGCGTTCCGTGGTGGCGATGGCCGTCGGTTCTACAGGGAAACTCCTCTATATCACCGATTCCCTCTCGGGCCGCCGTTTCCTTTGTGACACCGGGGCACAGTGTAGCATTCTACCAGCGTCGAAGCTCGACATGCAGACTGGGAACCTTGGTTTTTCCCTCGTAGCGGCTAATGGCGCAGCTATTCAAACGTTCCGAAAGCGGCGGGTCGAAGTCTGTTTCGGCGGTCAATGCTTCTTTTGGGAATTCGTCACGGCCACAGTCTCACAGGCTATCCTAGGGGCAGATTTTCTGTGTGCCAACAGCCTACTAGTCGACGTCCGGCACCGCCGGCTGATCAACGCGGCCACTTTCCACTCAATTCCATGCTTCCACGGTACCTCCGTGGCGCGCTCCATTGCCTGTGCTTTCCCTCCTCCAGATGACTTCACGCGGCTCCTCGGGGAGTTTCCGGAGCTGACAAGGCCCACCTTCTCCTCTTCGGCGACGAAACATGGTGTTGAGCATCACATCACCACTACTGGCTCCCCGGTTTATGCGCGGGCTAGAAGGCTCGAACCTGGCAAGCTCGCAGCTGCGAAGGCGGAGTTCGCCACAATAGAGCGGCTCGAGATCATTCAGCGATCGAAGAGTCCCTGGTCCTCGCCTCTCCACATCGTGCCGAAACCAGGCGGCGGTTGGCGGCCATGCGGTGACTACTGACGCCTCAACGATGCCACCACTCCAGATCGGTACCCGATCCCGCATATCCAGGACTTCTCGGCCCACTTGGCGGGAAATTCTATCTTCTCTAAAGTCGACCTCGTCCGTGGATATCACCAGGTTCCAGTGCACCCACAAGACGTCCCGAAAACCGCAGTCATCACCCCTTTTGGCCTCTGAGTTCCTGCGGATGCCGTTTGGCTTAAAGAATGCAGCACAGGCGTTCCAGCGTTTAATGGACTCTGTTCTTCGAGACCTGTGTTTCATTTTCGTCTATCTTGACGACATACTCATCGCCAGTGCCAGCAAGGAGGAGCACATCTCCCATTTGCGTTCCCTCTTTACGCGCCTCAGCCAACACTGTTTAATCATCAACCCGGCCAAGTGCCAGTTCGGCCTGCAACAAATCGACTTCCTGGGACATCGCATAACATCGGTCGATGAAGGTTGAGGCGGTTACTTCTTTCCCGCAGCCGTCAACAGTCAAGGCCTTGCAGGAGTTCCTTAGGATGGTCAACTTCTACCATCGTTTCATCCCCACGGCGGCTCAACTCATGCAACCATTGTTCGGGGCCCTCAAGGGCAAGTCCGGTAAAGATCCAATCAGCTGGACAGCTGAAATGGTCCAGACATTCGGCGACACCAAGAACGCTTTGGCCAACGCAACCATGCTGGCGCACCCACTTCCAGGTGCTACTATCGCCCTTACTACCGACGCGTCAGACTACGCCATCGGGGCAGTGCAAGAACAGTGGTTCAACGGCATGTGGCAACCGCTGGCATTTTTCAGCCATCAATTACGAAAGAATGAAAAAAAGTACAGCACCTTCGATAGGGAGCTACTGGCCCTTTTCCTCGCCATTCACCATTTCCGGTATTTATTGGAGGGGCGCCCCTTCACGGCTTTTGTCGACCACAAACCCCTTACGTTCGCCATGGCCAAGACCGCCGAACCGTGGTCCGCTCGTCAACAATGTCACTTGACGTTCATTTCCGAATTTACCACGGACATTCAACATGTATCTGGTAAGGACAACCTGGTGGCAGATTGCCTCTCCCGTGCGACGGTCCACGCGGTGCACCTGGGAATCGACTACGCCCTCATGGCGGCAGATCAGGCTTCGGACTCGGAGGTCCAATCATATAGAACCGTCCCCTCTAGCTTCCAAGCGCCCGACGTCATCTTCCAGGCCGCAGGTGCCACACTCCTTTGCGACGTTTACATGGGAGTTCCTCGACCTATCGTGCCAGTCGCATGGCGCCGGAAGGTTTTTGATGCCATACACGGGTTGTCGCACCCGGGGATGAAGGCTTCGCAATGGCTTATGTCGGCCAAGTTCGTTTGGAAAGGTATGCACATCGATGTCCTTGACTGTGCTAATACCTGCGTCGTTTGCCAGAAGGCCAAAGTCCAGCGTCATGTCAAGGCTCCAGTGGCTGCGTTCACTGTTCCGGAGCGTCGTTTCGACCACGTGCATGTGGACCTCGTGGGCCCGCTTCCGCCTTCTCAGGGTTATACTCATCTCCTCACCATAGTGGACCGCACCACTAGGTGGCCAGAGGCAATTCCTTTGGTTTCCACCACATCGGCAGACGTCGCTAGAGCTTTCATCTCCTGTTGGGTTGCCCGTTTCGGGGTACCGGCGGACATTTCTTCTGACCGCGGTCCGCAATTTTCCTCGGAGCTTTGGAACGCTGTGGCTCAGGGGCTCGGTACCAAACTTCATCGCACCACCGCCTATCATCCACAGGCAAACGGCCTTTGCGAGCGATTCCACAGGTCGCTTAAAGCCTCTCTTCGGGCCAGTCTTCAAGGCGCAGGATGGGTGGACAGACTCCCATGGGTCCTGTTGGGTCTTCGTACGGCGCCCAAAGATGACCTACAATCGTCTTCGGCTGAACTCATCTATGGCCAGCCTCTCCGAGTACCAGGAGATTTCCTCCCTTCTCCCACAGAGCCATGGTCCGCCTCCCGGCAACTCGCTCACCACCAAGAATCGGCCAGATGCTTTGCTCCGATACCTACGTCCAATCACGGTTTGCAGAACTCCTACGTGCCACCGGGACTGAAGAATGCAGAGTATGTCTTCATCCGCCACGACGCTCACCGGGATCCGCTCAAGCCCCCTTACACTGGTCCTTTCCGTGTCATTGAACCAGGAGACAAATCCTTTTCGGTCGACGCCGGAGGGAAGCCAGATCACATCTCGGTGGACCGCTTGAAGCCGGCTCACCTGGACCTAGATCACCCTGTCGTAGTCGCTCAACCACCCAAATGTGGCCGACCACCCGTTGCCACTGCACCAGATCAACCAAAGCCGCCTGACAACTCCACCGTGCTCGCCGCGCCTGCTCAGCCACAACTGACTGCCAACTCAACCACCGGTCATCAAATTCCTCTACCAGGGTACCGAAGTCGATCGGACAGGCTCATCAGACCTCCTCCTCGCCTCACCTTTTCTGTTAAAGACAATTCTGTGGGGGGCGCATGTGGCAGAGCCACCAAAGGACTCAGAGCGGTTGTACATAATTCCTTTAACAGCAATGTAGTTACTGTCTGTGCCTGTACCTTTAATTACACTGTTTGACTGTACAATGTCTAGTTACCTTTACAGCACGGTTTCAATGTGATGACGTCATGCCGTTAGTCACATGATGCACCAATAGCGGGAAGAACGTGATGATGTCAATCTTCTGACCAGAGGATCAGTCCTTGTGGAGCCCTCAAGGAGAGTAGGCCTGTTATTGATGTGTTCTAGCAGTTTCCAGTTTAAACTCGTTTGGTTTCATTAAAGTTCATTATTTTAATTGCCTGAGTCGAACTCAGTCTTTTTGATAGGAACCTCCGTTCCTGCAATAGCACTTTTTAACGTAATAAAACATCCCAAGGTGCTTCACAGGAGCGTTACCAAACAAAGTTTGACACCAAGCCATGTAAAGAGATATTGGGACAGATGGTGGGTTTGAAGGAGCGTCTTAAAGGAGGAGAGGGGGGTAGCGAGGCGGAGAGGTTCAGGGAAGGGATTCCAGAGCTTAGGGCCTAAACAGCTGAAGGCACGGCCGCCAATGGTGGAGCGATGAAAATGGGGGATGTGCAAAAGGCCAGGATTGGGGGAGGAGCGCAGAGATCTCGGACAGTGCAGGGGAACAAATACTGGAAACGCGCAGCCGGTCCTGTCAGGTTCTGCGAAGAGAAAGGACAAATTGTCATTGTCCCTCCTTTTTGTCTCTTCACAGATGCCAATATGGCCGGCTGTGCGATTCCAGCAGTATTTTTCCACTACGTGTGACAGACTCGAGAACATGCCTGTTCAGCTCTCTGCTTGTTGACGGAAGGTTGGCTATTGAACTGGGCACGTGACTGCCGGGAACGGAGAGAGAGCCGGTGGAAGGTTTAGCGACTCACTTTTTGGGCAGTGCCTCAAACAGGTGTACGAGCCGAATAATTGTTTCATTCCTCGGGCAGCTGTCAGCTTACGCTGAATTGGAGCCAGCTGCAGGATGGATGGGGCTGTGAGCTGGACGGGAATAATCGAATTAGGCAGCTTCGGGTGGGCTGGAGGTTGGCGTGTTTGGAAAAACCCTGCAGACATGAGGAATTCACTGACAGTTAAGAGGCAGATTTATCTGTTATTTTTAAACAAAGGCAGGCAAATCCTCAGGTACCTCAGCTGACGTCAGATTGTGCGAGGTTTTCAGTCATGGCTGAGGACACTCCTGTCAAAAAAATAAATACCAAAGTAAGATGCGTGGACTGCTAATTCTTCTTCTCTCTTCCTTTTCTCATCCTCTGTTCCTTGCCTTTTATTTCATCCATTGTTCTCTTATTCTTCACAGTAACCCCCCTGCCCTGCCGCTCCACCCCCCTTCCCTCCCCCTCACCTGGGGAATCTTTAAGTGTTTACTCTTGCAACGGGGGGACAACATAAGAGGAACAGGCTCAACCCAGCTTCATACGAGCGGCGAAAGCTCGATATTGAAGCTGTACGGAGGTCGTGACGGAAAGCAAGAGAACTACCTCGGCAGAAAAAAGAAAGGGAATACCTTGCATTTCTGTAGCGCCGTTCACGACCTCAGGACTTTCCAAAAGCGCTTTGCAGCCAATGAAGTACTTTTTGATAGCGCGGTCACTGGTGTAATGTGGGAAACGCGGCAGCCAATTTGCGCACAGCAAGCTCCCACAAACAGCAGTGTGACAAAGACCAGATCGTCTGGTTTAGTGATGCATATTGAGCGATAAATACTGGCCAGGACACCAGGGGGAGAACTCCCCCTGCACTTCTCGGAAATAGTGCCATGGGCTCTTTTGATTGCAATCCTCAGGTTGGAGTGTGTAATGATGCAATTGCCATTGTGAGACGACTACCAAATGTGGGAGAGTTGGTTGTCTTCGGTAGGTGAATCTACAGATACCTACAATCCAAGAGAATCATCATAAATTCCGCAAAGAGCAAATTCAACTTGTAAAAAGAACTTGTATTGTGACAGGGTACTGAATTTGGATGATCAGCCATGATCTCATTGAATGGTGGAGCAGGCTCGAAGGGCCGAATGGCCTACTCCCGCTCCTATCTTCTATGACTCCTACCCAGAGTAGGTATAGCAGGTCAATAAATTGCTCATAACAAAACCTGAAACATATAAGATTGTGAGGGGGCTTGATCGGGTGGATGCGGGGAGGATGTTTCCACTGATGGGTGAGACTAGAACTAGGGGGCATAATCCTAGGGGGCATAATCTTAGAATAAGGGGCTGCCCTTTCAAAACTGAGATGAGGAGAAACTTCTTCATTCAGAGGGTAGTAAATCTATGGAATTTGCTACCTCAGAGAGCTGTGGAAGCTGCAAAATTAAATAAATTTAAAATGGAGATAGACAATTTCCTAGCTGATAAGGGAATTAGGGGTTACGGGGAGAGGGCAGGGAAGTGGACGTGAGTCTAGGTTCGGATCAGCCATGATCCTATTGAATGGCGGAGCAGGCCCGAGGGGCCGTTTGGCCTACTCCTGCTCCTACTTCTTATGTTCTGTACAGGCCTGGTGATGAATGGCAGTAAATGAATCAGCGCATGAGAATACTCGAATACTGGGGTTTTTGTACATTACATTTGCATACGAGCAAGCTTGGCTGGGTCAGTTATTTACCTTCCTGCTGTTAATGTATTTTGGAATTGACATAACGATTAATATTAAAAGCCTTCTGTGATGCATTTTGTAGAGTCCCTTCACACATCACCTGATCACAGTGTGCTGAATGCATACCCCCCCACCCCCTCCCGGTTGAGCAGCTGTTTCTGCCAGCGGGTTTTCCGAGACGGGGACTGAGCATCGCTGAGACTTCCCGCTTGTATTTGATAGAATGATACAATCGCACTGCACGGAAAGGGGGCATTCGGCCCATCGTGCCTGTGCCGGCTCTTTGAAAGAGCTGTTCAATTAGTCCCACTCCCCCCCTGCCCTTTCCCCACAGTCTCCCCATCAACTATTTATCCAACTCCCTTTTGAAAGTTACTATTGAAACTGCTTCCACCACCCTGTCAAGCAGTGCATTCTAGATATTTTATACGCCCCCATGAATCTTTCTTAAAAAGGAGCGACTCATGACAAAAAGGATAAAATATTTCTAACAGAATATCTAGGTGTAAAATTCAGTCTTAAGTTTTCAACTGTCTCCAGGAACTTTGTTTCTTTATATATCTACAGTAAACTCTTTCGTATCCGGCACCTACGGGACCGGAATGGTGCCGGTTGATTAAAAATTCCGGTTAACGGAGAGGTACACCTACTGAGGCAATTAATATATCGGCCGACCTCAGACCAGAAGGTGGTAATTCTGTGGGGGTGTTCCGAACTCAGCGGGGGAGGTGGGACACGGAGTGGCAATGGCCCAAGCTGGTTTTGTAAAAGCCAAAGGAGCAGAAGCTGCTTATTCTGGCCCCACAAATATACAGTCAAACTTCCCTTGGGCTGGACGGCCAGCTGATACTGCGCGGGGAAGATTGCAGCGCCCACAGCGCCGGCGGGAACAAGTGGTAAGTCATTCCACACCATTTTCGGGACACTACTGCCCCGTTCCTTCTGGGGCGGAAGCCTCAAAACCTACTCCTGAATTTTGCCGGTTATTAAAGAATTCCGGATGATTAAGTGCCGTTTAAACAAGAGTTTACTGTATATCATTTTATCTACATTTGCTGTTCGTGAGGAAACATATTCTTAAAGAGGAAGGTAACTCATTGGATAAGTACTGTAAACGATAAGTATTAACTACTTTAATGCACCCCATACACTTTTGTTATTCTCTTAACAAAGCACCCATACCACATCCTCCTCAGCCTGAGCTTGCGATGACCAAGCCAAGCCTGTGGACATTGCCAAGTATTCGTGGATACCATCAATGATGTTCCTTGGTTGACCCACTAGGAAGCACTCTGGAACGCGGCATTCGAACACTCCCCTTCTGTAATGTATATACCTTTAAGGGGGGAACTACTTTTTACAGCTCATGTATACTGTAGTACCGGCAGTGACCACACCTGTATATAGCACTGAGTAGTAATCTGTACAGTTCAGTTCCAGAGTGAGCCACGTTGAGTAAACACCTGTTGTATCGTTCTCCTGCAGTCTTGTGTCTTACTACTGATGGACACAACATTGGCGACGAGGCAAATTTGATCCTACCTGCAACTCTGCATCACCTCCCAGGGATTCATTCCTGGAGACCAGTAGATTGGAGGTCAAGGCCTGAGACACGGGCGTCGACCATGGGCAACCGCCCAGTCATCCAGCAGAGACTCGAGAATTGCGGGGGAGGCTGTTGAGAGCCAGGCTTGGCTTTCCAGTCGTGGTGGTCCAGCGAAACGGGCTGGCAACAGGTAGTGCGCAGACCCTTCCCGGACAGCGGCGGGCTAGAGCCCGACCGAGCGGCACAGCAAAGGGCCGAGCAGCGTCGACGGGGGAGAGAGAGAGAGGGCAGAGCGAACAGGGCGCAGCCGGTGTTCAGGGGCCGAGCAGCTTCGAGGAGAGGGAGAGAGATGCGCAGAAACCCGTGAGGCGCCGCCATTGCCACGAGGACCGCCGAGAGCAGCGTTGGCAGCAGCGGGGGAGGAAGGAAAGCGCGGGAGACGCCATTTTAAGCCATTTTAAACCACACCCAAAATGCCGAAGAGTGGCAGTATCACCGCATTTGACAATGAAGTCGAAGATTGGACTACATATGTCGAACGAATAGAGGTATACTGCAAGGCAAATGAGGTGTCAGATGACAAGAAAGTGCCGGTATTGTTAAATTTAATGGGTGCAAAGACGTATGGCTTATTACGAAATCTAGTAACCCCAGCGAAGCCAGTGGAAAAGAGTTTTGGAGACATAGTGACGATACTACAGGAACATTTAAACCCCACATCGCTGCTGATAGCAGAAAGATTCAAGTTTCACAAACGGAACCAGCATAAGGATGAACGCAATGCTGAATATTTAACAGAACTGCGCAAACTATCGAAACACTGCCAGTTTGGAACAGGACTGGCAGATACCTTAAGGGATAAGTTTGTGTGTGGGCTTCAAAGTGAAGGAACCCAGAAACGGCTTTTATCTGAAAAGGACCTTACGCTGGAAAAGGCTTTCAGCATTGTGGTATCATATGAAGCAGCAGCACGGGGCGCTGCAGAGATACAACAGAGACCGCAAGAATATGGCACAAACGAAATGTCATACAGAACAGAGAAGTGCTATCGCTGCGGCAGAACAACACACGACCACAATGATTGCTGGTTCAAAGACAAAGTGTGCAGACAGTGTGGAAAAGTAGGACACATAGCACGAGTCTGCAGGTCGGGAAAGAAAACCAGCAATAAGAAATCTCCAAAAGAAAAGTACAAGAAGGTACATAAGGTGACGGAGAATAGTTCAGACGAACAAAAGAGTGATACCGACTCCGAAAGCAGGGAGCTGAGTTGTCTGAAACTACATAATGTGATCAAAACGGAGGATCACCGAACCATTTGGGTCACTCTCAAGATAGCAGGAGTCCAGGTAAAAATGGAATTGGACACAGGATCAGCCCTAACAGTCATAAACCGACGGGACTACGAGCGGCTATTCTCACACATACACTTGAGAGACACAAAAATTATTTTGAAGACATACACGGGGCAAAAAGTCTACCCCAAAGGAAAAATAAGGGTGACCATTATATATAACGGTAAGGAAACACCAAAACTAGACCTGTATGTATTGCAAGATGGAGGACCACCATTACTGGGACGTGAATGGATCCGGAAAATACAGCTGGATTGGCATTCCATACAAGCACTGACTTTGGCTGCCAAAAAGGATGACGACGTCACACCTGGGCGACTGTCAAAGATCCTAACCGACGCGCAAGAAGTGTTCCAGCAAGGACTCGGAACACTAAAAGGCATGACAGCAACAATTAAAATCGAAGAAAACGCAAGCCCAAAATTTTTAAGGCCAGACCGGTACCTTATGCGATCCGCCCAGCCGTCAAAGCAGAGCTGGAGAGTTTGGAACGTTCAGGAGTACTGTCCAAGGTAGACTGGAGCGAGTGGGCTACACCCATCATCCCTGTGATGAAAAAGTCATTGAGCAGCACGCCTGGGGAACCAAGGAAGGTTCGCATCTGTGGGGACTTTAAGGTAACAGTGAACCAAGTCCTTCACACCGTGTAATATCCACTTCCGCGGATTGAAGATATTTTCGCCTCGCTATCTGGAGGGAAACGCTTCACTAAGATTGATCTGGCCCAGGCGTATCTGCAAATGGAGGTAGAAGAAGCATCAAAAAAATACCTCACAATCAACACCCATAAAGGTCTTTACCAATACAACCGGCTGGTATTCGGGGTAGCATCAGCTCCGGCTATTTGGCAAAGGGCAATGGAACAAGTCCTGCAAGGGATCCCAAGGACCCAGTGTTATTTGGACGATATCCTGGTCACGGGCGAAAATGACAGTGATCACCTCGCCAACCTGAAGCAGGTGCTCACTAGATTGAAGGAATATGGGCTCCGTGGTAACCACCCCAAATGCGAGTTTTTTAAAAAACAGATCTCGTATTGTGGCCATGTTATCGATAAAGAGGGGTTACATAAGTCCCCAGAAAAGATTGAGGCAGTAGTCAAGGCTCCAGCACCGGAAAACGTGTCACAACTGAGGTCGTTCCTCGGGCTGGTAAACTACTACCATAACTTCTTGCCAAATTTGTCTACAATACTACACCCACTGAACACCCTACTGCAAACTGGAGTGCCATGGAAGTGGAGTGACGAATGTAAACGAGCTTTCCAGAAGAGCAAAACACTAATCACATCGAAAGAGGTATTGGCCCATTTCAACCCAGCACTACCAATTCGGTTGGCATGTGATGCGTCACCCTATGGCATTGGAGCGGTGCTGTCGCACAAATTCTCGGACGGCTCAGAGAGGCCAATAGCCTTTGCGTCACAATCACTAACCTCAGCCGAGCGTAACTACGCCCAGATTGACAGGGAGGCCCTCAGCCTAGTGTGGGGAGTGAAAAAGTTCAATCACTATCTGCACGGGCAGAAATTCACCTTGCTGACTGACCACCAGCCTCTTGTCTCCATTTTTAATCCGAAGAAGGGCGTTCCGGTGATGACTGCGCAACGACTACAAAGATGGTCACTCTTTCTAGGGGCGCACCACTATGAGATTGAATATAAGGGCACGAAACAGCATGGAAATGCTGATGGGCTATCACGCCTGCCACTGCCTACTGCGGAGGAAGCACCAGCAGTGGATCCTGTTGAAATATTTCATTCGACTATAGTTGAATACCTACCGGTAACTAACGCTTGTATAGAAAAGGAGACCCGAAATGACCCGACACTTTCTCGGGTATATGATTTGACGGTGAAGGGATGGCCAGCACATGGTGACTCACTGTTGCCAGCATTCTCGATAAGAAGAGAACAGCTGTCAGTGTGCCGGGGGACCTTGATGTGTGGATCCCGAGTGGTAATTCCACCCAAGTTAAGGGATAGAGTGCTCAATGAGCTTCATGAGGGTCATCTGGGAGGGGTAAAAATGAAAAGCCTTGCCAGGGCTTATGTGTGGTGGCCAGGAATTGATAAACAAATCGAGGACCTGACCAAGAGCTGCTCAGGATGCCAGAAAGTCCAAAATGCACCACCACATGCCCCTCTACACCCATGGGTGTGGCCCTCATCTCCATGGCAACAGGTGCATATTGATTTTGCTGGTCCATTCATGGACTCAATGTTTTTAATAGCCGTGGATGTGCACTCGAAATGGCCTGAGGTCATCAAAATGTCCTCCACCACCACGGAGAAAACTATTGCAGTCCTATGGACCATTTTTGCCAGGAATGGCTTGCCAGAACAGATTTGCTCCGATAACGGACCACAGTTTGTGTCCGAAGAGTTCCGGAGGTTTATGAAGAAGAATGGGGTAAGGCATTACACATCCGCCCCGTATCATCCAGCCACAAATGGATTGGCTGAGAGGTTCGTACAAACCTTTAAGAAGGCAATAAAGGCTATGTACAATGACAACATTCCGCTGCAGCATAAGGTGGACAATTTCCTGTTCGCCTACCGGAATGCGACACATGCAGTCACCAACCAGGCCCCGGCCATGATGTTCTTTAACCGAAGGTTAAGATCTCGCCTGGACTTGCTCAGACCAAACGTACGAAGAGATGTTGAGAGTAAGCAATTCCAACACATCCATGAGAAGCCAACAAGGAGCTTCAATGTAGGGCAACCAGTTTGGCCCGCGACTACCGAACAGAAAAATGGCAGCCAGGAACGATATGCACACGGCAGGGCCCATTAATGTACACAGTGGACGTTGGGGAGAACATCGTGAGACGCCATGCTGACCAGATCCTAGAGTCACAGGAACAAGTCAACCCCATGCCTCGCCCATAAGTACCTGGTGAGGAACCCGACGTACAGATCGCATCTACCCCAGAAACAGTAGCATCGGAAGCTGATGAACCAACCGATGACAGGGTGTCAGAATCGCCTCCGCACCAAGAGCGAGACACTCAGGAAAGGCGCTATCCAGAAAGGATCAGGAAGCCTCCCCAAAGACTGAATATATAAATGGACTATTTTCAGCTAACGTTGTATGTTAAAAGTGTTAATTGCAATTAGTTTGATATTTAATTGTTAAATGAGTGTTATGGTACTGTTAATCTAAAAGGGGAGGAATCGTAATGTATATACCTTTAAGGGGGGAACTACTTTTTACAGCTCATGTATACTGTAGTACCGGCAGTGACCACACCTGTATATAGCACTGAGTAGTAATCTGTACAGTTCAGTTCCAGAGTGAGCCACGTTGAGTAAACACCTGTTGTACCGTTCTCCTGCAGTCTGTGTCTTACTACTGACGGACACAACACCTTCCAAAGGTAGTTTTTCCTTTGTTTTCCTGGATAGTTTGAGGTACTAGTGGAGAGGTACCACCAACGCTGCCTCCACAAGATCTTGCAAATCCATTGGCAGGATAGGCGCACCAACGTCAGTGTTCTTGCTCAGGCCAACATCCCCAGCGTCGAAGCTTTGACCACGCTCGATCAGCTCCGATGGACGGGTCACATTGTCCGCATGCGGTGGTGTTTAAGCATCTCAGAATAATGATCCCAGTTTGTGCCTATGTTTCATTGTAGTTGTGTGGTATGGGTGCCAAGGTTGCAATAGGTCTGCGCACACTCGGAGGTCGAACTCCAAACCATCGTCAACACCTTCACCGAAGTGTACAAGAGCTTAGGCCTTACACTAAACATCCGTAAGACAAAGGTCCTCTACCAACCTGCCCCCGCCACACAGTAATGCCCCCTGATTATCAAAATCCACGACAAGGCCTTGGACAATGTGGACCACTTTCCATACTTCGGGAGCCTACTGTCAACAAGGGCAGACATCGATGATGAAGTCCAGCACCACCTTCAGTGTGCCAGTGCAGCCTTCGGTCACCTGAGGAAGAGAGTGTTTGAAGACCAGGACCTCAAACCCGGCACCAAGCTCATGGTCTACAGATACCCGCCCTCCTGTATGCCTCAGAGACATGGACCATTTACAGCAGGCACCTCAAAGCATTGGAGAGGTACCACCAACACTGCCTCCGCAAGATCCTGCAAATCTAGTGGCAGGATAGGCGCACCAATGTCAGTGTTCTCACTCAGGCCAACATCCCCAGCATCGAAGCTTTGACCGCACTCGATCAGCTCTGATGGACGGGTCACATCGTCTGCATGCCCGTTACGAGACTCCCAATACAAGTGCTCTACTCGGAGCTCCGACACGGCGAGAGAGCCCCAGGTGGGCAGAGGAAACGCTTCAAGGACATCCTCTAAGCCTCCTTGAAAAAGTGTAACATCCCCACCGACACCTGGGAATCCCTGGCCCAAGACCAGAGCACAAAGTGGAGGAGAAGCATCCGGGAAGGCGCCGAACACCTCGAGTCTCTTCGCCGGGAGCAAGCGCAAGCCAAGCGCAAACAGCGGAAGGAGCGCACGTCAACCCAAGCACCCCACCTACCCGCCCCTTCAACCACCGTCTGCCCCACCTGTGACAGAGACTGTAGGTCCTGTATTGGTCTCTCAGTCACCTGAGAACTCAATTATAATGTGGAAGCAAGTCATCTTCGGTTCCGAGGGACTGCCTAAGAAGTAGAAGAAGAAGCTTGGCCTGGAATTTCCTGCATATTTTCGCCCAGAGACACGCGCAATCTGGGCGCAAATCGTGAATAGAATACGGTCACATCTCTGCGATCTTTTACAATTGTCTATCGGTCTCTACGCCAGAACGCAACTCCAATCATAATACTGGCCCCACCCCCTAGTTACAGGGCCTTATTTGCGGATTTTCGGGATTTGCACTTTCTCAGAGGCTCTCTTCAAATTACGGCCAGTTTCAGGAGCAACGGGAAAGTAAGTCAATGTTCTGGTGTTTAATTGAAATTATTCAAATAGTTTTAAAAGTACATATCCTCACTGAGACCTGTAACAGTATTTTCTCTTTCTTTGAATGCATTTTTATGGCAAAAGTATAATTTAAAACTTGAAAAGCTTCCCCGATTGCAGGTTTCTAAACATGCCGTGCCTGATGTTGCATGTAGGATGGTTAGATGAGTTAAGGCTTTAATTTTCATACTTATATAGGGTGTGCGATCAGCACTTTCCCCTCCAAGTCACCCGCCATCCTGGCTTGGAAGTATATCGGCCGTTCCTTCATCATCGCTGGGTCAAAATCCTGGAACTCCCTCCCTAACAGCACTGTGGGAGCACCTTCACCACAGGGACTGCGGCGGTTCAAGAAGGTGGCTCACCACCACCTTCTCAAGGGCAATTAGGGATAGGCAATAAATGCCGGCCTTGCCAGCGATGCCCACATCCCGAGAATTAATTTTTTTTTAAATGACACGATAAGGCGATACATCAATGCAAGTTATTTCTCTTTCTCTAGAACCCCCTCATCGAATCCTCCACATTATTGGTGTTAGTTCTGTTGCCTAGGCCCTAAGCTCTGTAATTCCCGGCCTAAACCTCTCCGCCTCGCTACCTCTCTCTCCTCCTTTAAGACGCTCCTTAAAACCTACCTCTTTGGCCAAGCTTTTGGTTATCTGCCCTAATTTCTCCTGACAATAGCAAAATTCTTAACTTGTCCCATTACCATCTCCTTTCGCCTTGCACCATCATCCCTTTTGTCTTTTAATCTCTCCTGCCTTCACAGACCTTCCCTGTGTTCTTTCGTCCCCACCTCCCTTTCCCGGCCCCACACTTGCTTAAAAATCGATTACATCTCCAACCTTTTCCAGTTCTGACGAAGGGTCATTGACCTGAAACGTTGACTCTATTTCTCTCTCCACAGATGCTGCCTGACCTGCTGAGTTTTTCCAGCATTTTCTGTTGTTATTTCTAATTTCTCCTGATGGTGTCAAATTTTTTGTCTTTTAAGAACATAAGAACATAAGAAATAGGAGCAGGAGTAGGCCATTCGGCCCTTCGAGCCTGCTCCACCATTCAATGAGATCATGGCTGATCTTCTGCCTCAATTCCATTCACCGGCCCTATTGCCATATCCCTTGATGCCCTTACTAGTCAGAAATCTATCGACTTCTGTTTTGAATATACCCAATGACTGAGCCTCCACAGCCCTCTGGGGTAGAGAATTCCAAAGATTCACCACCCTGTGTGTGAAGAAATTTCCTCTCGTCTCAGTCCTGAATGGCCTACCCTTTATCCTGAGGCTGTGGCCCCTGGTTCTAGACTCCTCAGCTAAGGGAAACGTTCTCCCAGCATCCACCCCATCAAGCCCTGTAATAATTTTGTATGCTTCAATGAGATCCCCTCTCATTCTTCTGAATTCAATAGAATACAGGCCTAGTTTACTCAATCTCTTCTCATACGACAGTCCCGCCATCCCAGGAATCAATCTCGTGAACCTTTGCTGCACTCCCTCTATGGCAAGTATATCCTTCCTTAGGTAAGGAGACCAAAATTGTACACAGTACTCCAGGTGTGGTCTCACCAAGGCCCTATGTAATTGGAGTAAGACTTCTTTACTCCTGTACTTAAACCCTCTTGTAATGAAGGCCAGCATACCATTTGCCTTCCTAATGGTTTGCTGCACCTCCACATTCACTTTCAGTGACTCATGTACAAGGACACCCAGGTCCCTTTGAGCATCTGCATTCTTCAATCTTTCACCATTTAGGAAATACTCTGCCTTTCTGTTTTTTCTACCAAAGTGGATAACTTCACATTTATCTTTTAATACACCTGTGCAGCGCCTTGGGGCGTTTTACTACATTAAAGGCGCTATATGAATACAAGTTGTTGTTGTTAATGCAGTCATTAATGTAGAATAGCAGAGGACCTTCAGCCTACAATAACGAATCATAAAATTGGGCCTGTCAAAATACCAGGGGCAATCTTGCAATATTGGACTACAGGTCAGAGTCTCACACGCAGGGAGGGCCTATCAGAATTTCAAGCCTGCACTGTGCTCAATTTTAAATGGTCAGGGCATTATGTGCAGGGAGCATTCCAATTTCCAAAGTGTGCTCCCACAAACATGGCCCCTCATGGGGAGTGCAATGCCAGAACAATTACCCCAATTCTGTAGACTATTGTGCAGTAACAACTGGCACTAAACAACTCAAACATTTCTGTTTGCAGACAGCTGTGACCACAATCTCTCCTCCAAAAGTAAATATCCATTTTAACATAGCCACCCAGGCTGTTATTAATCAAGACTGCAATCTCCCCAACATAATTATATTTTTCTATGGCGCATGCAAACATTCAGCTTCGACCGAGAAGCGTACATCTAAGAGGCTGCTCAGACATAGCTGCATACTTCTAATCATCTGTCATCTTCTTCAGATAAAATTGACAACTGTTTAACAAGTGTCCAAATGTCTGACTTAGGAAAGAGTGTGTATGACACTTGTTTGCCTGGGTAGGCCCTTGCCACATGATTACCTTTACAACTCGCCAAGGCTTCTTCGGCAGCACCTCCCAAACCCGCGCCCTCTTCCACCTAGAAGGACAAGGGCAGCAGGTGCATGGGAACACCACCACCTCCAAGTCACACACCATCCTGACTTAGAAGTACATTGGCCGATCCTTCATCGTCGCTGGGTCAAAATCCTGGAACTCCCTCCCTAACAGCACTGTGGGAGCACCTTCACCACATGGACTGCAGCGGTTCAAGAAGGCGGCTCACCACCACCTTCTCAAGGGGCAATTAGGGGTGGGCAATAAATGCCAGTCTTGCCAGCGACGCCCATATCCCATGAACGAATTTAAAAAAGTCAGACTTTGTTTTGTTGCTCCTGTCTTCGGTCTTCCAGTAGGTATAGCCAGACTCCATGCTGAGTCTTCCGTTTCTAGAATAATAGTTGCTAAGGGATTGCGGGGTAAATAACCCATCCTGTGTGCCCAGTGGGGAGCAATGCTCAAAGGGTGTGTGGGTCTGAGAATCAGCAGCACCAATGTTGTAGCCCTGTCTTTGCCTTACACTCCCTTGGACTGCAGGTTGGTTGAATGCATCCTTACAACTTTACATTCAAATGGGTAAGAAAACTACTAGGCACTTGGTCTGAGTATTAAACAAGGCTTTAATCAACTGTTTTTCAACATGGAGGTCCAGTTGTGTCCTTCACTAGTTCCTGTTAAAGAATGTCCTGAGCAAGCTGGCCCCATGCCCGAGTATTTATACTCTCCCTGGACAGCGCCACCAGCAGGCCGCCCAGTATTATTTCATAAGTCATTTCCCATGAATGACAAGATTCATGTCAGGGATGCTCTTCCCATTACTTTTGGAATACAATATACAGGAAACTTTCGATTAACCGGCCCCTAAATAACCGGAACGCTCTATCCACCGGCAAAATTCAGGAGTCGGTTCAGGTAACTTTTTTTACTTTTATTACTTTTTTTACTCCATTTGTTGCTGTGCAAGGGTGTAGCTGAAGCTGTTGCTAAGCTACAGAGACGCTTGCAACTTGTGCCAATTGTTTTGAAGCTGTTGCAACAGGGTTTGTTGCTTTATACGGAGCTCTGAGCTCCGTATCTTTTACTATAGCGTTCGGTTATCCGGAATTGTTGATGAACCGGCACCACGTCGGTCCCGTCCGTGCCGGATACCAGAAAGTTTCCTGTACATTGATTTGACACAGAAGGCATTTTATGTTAAGGGCAGCAGGCGCATGGGAACACCACCACCTCCAAGTTCCCCTCCATGTCACACACCATCCTGACTGTGGTGGTGAATTAAAAGTAGAAATAAAATACTCCCTCTCCATTTATCTATGATGCATAGATTTGCTTTCTGTAGCACGTCCATGAATGAATATTGGATGCAGACTTGTAAGTGCCAGCAAGTCAGCTGACTCTGTGCTCACTGACCTACATTGGCTTCTGGTCCACCACTATCTCAAATTTAAAATTCTCATCAAATCCCGCCATGGCCTCGCCCCTCCCTATCTCTGGTACTTCCTCTCCAGTCCAACAACCCTCTGAGATCCCTGCGCTCCTCCAATTCTGGCCTCTTGCGCAACCCTGATTTCCTTCGCCCCACCATTGGCGGCCGTGCCTTCAACTGTCTCGGATCTAAGCTCTGGAATTCCCTCCCTAAACCTCTCCAGCTCACTTTCCTGCTTTAAGCGGCTCACCTAAACCTACCTCTTCTCCCCTAATATTTCCTCATGTGGCTTGGTGTCAAACTTGGTCTGATAATTCGCGCGTGAAGTGATTTTTGGATGTTTTATTATGTTAAAAGCGCTGTATAAATGCAAGTTGTTGTTGTTGAGGGGCATCTGAGACTAACTTGAGGGATCTTTACGTCCTTGAATAACCAGTCAGAATACCGAGATCTAGGCAACCACTGCTGTTCTGCGGGAAATATGCAATGTCACGCACAATCCTGCATGATGAAGAACTGAACTCTGACCTCCAAACTGGCTGAGGATTCTGGGTCAGTTGATGTCACTGGGCGCCAGTGAGTGGCTGATTCGAGTGATTGCATTCAAAATTGCTGTTGCCTTGTAATATTGTGCACAGTTACAAAAACACGGCACGAGGAAACATTTTTTAACGCAGCGAGTTGTTGTGATCTGGAATGCGCTGCCTGAAAGGGCGGTGGAAGCAGAATCAATAGTAATAGAGAATTGGATGAACACTTGAAGAGAAAATCATTTACAGGGATATGGGGAAAGGGCAGGGGAGTAAGACAAACTGGATAGCTCTACCAAAGAGCCGGCGCAGGCACAATGGGCCGAATGGCCTCCTTCTGTGCGGTATCGTTCAATGATTCTATGAAAAAAATAACTGTTGTCTTCATTTTAAAATGAAGCCTAAAAACAGACGTGTTGCTACCAGTAAGATAGCCACGATTGTTGTCTTAGCAATATTTTGACAATAAGTTCGTAAAGCCCTCCTGTTTTCTTTCCAAACCACCAAAATGTGTTGTAGCCACCCACGCATTACCTGGGTAATCTTGGGTTAAGCTGCTTCCTACAGAACTGATTGTGGTGCTTAAAATGTCTGCCCACAAAATTAGTATAGCTTGTGTCCTAGATATATACTTAAACAGAAGCCGTCTTTACTCACTGTGATGTTGGATTTGCGAGCTTTGAGTAGGAAGCTAACAGAATAATCCAAGCAACTCTCTTGTGGAACTTCAAAGAAACACAACTAAATCAAGTAAATCCCAAGTTTGCTATCTTCCTGAACAAGTGATCTGGAATAAAAGCAGAAAATGCTGGAGATACTCAGCAGGTCAGGCAGCATCTGTGAAGAGAGAAACAGAATTAACCTTTCGGGTCGATGACCTTTCGTCAGATTCGATTGCCTAGAGGGGTTGGAGAAGAATTTCCCAGATTTTTGTCCCCAAATTGGCTTGGGTTTTTATCTGTTCTTTTGCCTCTCCCAGGAGATCACATGGTTATGGGAGGGGTGGGGAGAATATATAATTGTGCTGCACAAGGTGTCATAATTGTGTGAATCATAAAATGTCAGGTACAGAAAATAATCAAAAAGGCTAATGGGATGCTGGCCTTTATAGCTCAAGGACTAGAGTACAAGGGGGTAGAAGTTATGCTGCAGCTGTACAAAACCCTGGTTAGACCACACCTGGAGCACTGTGAGCAGTTCTGGGCACCACACCTTAGGAAGGATATATTGGCCTTGGAGGGAGTGCAGCGTAGGTTTACCAGAATGATACCCGGACTCCAGGGATTAAGTTACGAGGTGAGATTACACAAACTAGGGTTGTATTCCCTAGAATTTAGAAGGTTAAGGGGTGATCTGATTGAAGTTTTCAAGATATTAAGGGGAACTGATAGGATAGATAGAGAGAAACTATTTCTGCTCGTTGGGGAGTCTAGGACTAAGGGGCACAGTCTAAAAATTAGAGCCAGACCTTTCAGGAGTGAAGTTAGGAAACACTTCTACACACAAAGTTTCGAACTCTCTTCCGCAAACGGCAATTGATGCTCAGTCAATTGTTAATTTTAAATCGGAGATTCATAGCTTTTTGGTAACCAAAGGTACTGAGGGATATGGGCCAAAGGCGGGTATATGGAGCTAGGTCGCAGGTCAGCCATGATCTCACTGAATGGCGGAACAGGCTCGAGGGGCTGAATGGCCTCCTCCTGTTCCTGTGTTCCTATGTGTGGGACAGGCTGGGTGGACCAGAGGGTCTTTTCCTGTCCGTCATTGTTCGTATGTAAGTCCTCTCCTGCATTTCATTTGTCACACTGGATTCTGATATTATGGGGTAGATCTTCTGCAGTGTTTGTGGGTGTTGATAGAATGCTGAAGCATGGGCTATGCACACGTCCAAGAGGTACATGTCGACCTGGATGAAGTCTCTGGGGTGGGATCGGATTGTGATAAAAGGATTTATTTTTGTTTAATTTGACGTTGGTGTCTCCCCCTTTAAATCCAGTCACCATACATAAGAGCCAAAATTTTCCCTAGCTGGATGGGTCTGGCGCGGGCGTGGCCATGGCGGGTCGTGACCCCGTTGCTGGTTCCTGCCCACTCCACAGAACAACTTTATGTTAATAGGGCCTATTAAGCCCGTCCTGTGCGTTACCTGGCCCAATTAAATGGAGCGGGTCTGGTGATGTCATTCATGACGCGTTTTCAGCCGGGATCTTTAAAGGGGGCCATGGCCACATTACATTTGCAGGTTAATGTAACATCGTGCTGTCAGTGTTCTACAGCATTGGAGTGCTGCAAACAATGACAATCACTGCACAGAGGCAGAGGACTGCACCCAGGTTCTCCCATGACTCCCTCCATATGATTATAGAGGGAGTTACAGCACGCAGGGAGGTCCTCTTCCCTTCCAATGGACAGAAGAGACTTCCCCAGGAGACCAGAACAGCCTGGTTGGAGATTGCAGAGGAGATCACCAGCAGGGATGTGGTTAGGAGGACCTGGGTGCAGTACTGCAAACGTTTCAATGATCTCATTAGATCAGGAAACGTGAGTACAAAGCCACCCTCAACCTCATCCTGCTGTGCCTCTCATCACATCCCCATCACTCTGCCTTCCCTACCCTACTCCTGCACATTCTTACTCACACCGACTTACCTTGCACCTCCACCCATCCCTCTCTATCTACATTATCACTTCCCCATCTCACTAGCCACTACTCACACTCGCACTCACCCTCACCCTCATCCTAGTGCAAGCATACCAACTAACAACACACAAGGAGGCCACTTGGCATTTGTAATGTATTATCACATGGTTGGTCACATGGTTTGTCACATGGTTTAGTAGAAGCATGCTCACTTCACTCTGGCCTAACAAAGCAAGCTCATGAACTAGCAACTGGTGTCCTGTCCTTCATTTGTTCTACCCACATTATTTTGGTGACGAGAATGGGATCCCAAAGCTATTTTTAGGGATCATGGAACGACACAGTGTTCAACCTTCAAGTGGAAAAGTTGATGGTGAATTTGTGGCACCTAAACTGAATTTTTGCGATGTTTTACTGTTAATGCTGATGCAGAATCCTCTGTGCTTCGCCTTCGCGTGTATGTACACACAGCAACAGCGGCGCTGATTCTCATAGATACACAGGAAGCGTGCTGAGTCACTGTTCAACGGGATCGGGACAATCATGGCCGCGCCTACGGGATTCATCGGAAGCCTCGGCCTGTATGACCGAGCTCGCAAACCATTCAGTTCTTACATTGAGCGGATGGAGATGTTTTTTAAGGCCAATAACATTATTGAGACCGAAGATACAGATGAGAATATTCAAACTCAAAATAAAGTAACTCGTGAACAGAAAAAAGCAATTTTTCTAACGGAGATCGGGCCAGATGTCTACGAAACGTTGACAAACCTACTCGCGCCAGGGAAAGCGAAGGATGCGTCGTTTGAAGACATTGTCGAGAAACTCGAGGAGCATTTCGACCCAAAGCCGTTAGAAATAGCAGTTTGGTACCCGAAACCAAAATCAACGTGAAACTCTCAGTGAGTACATTGTAGCTCTTAAGAACCTGTCTTTGCATTGTAACCTCAAAACATTTTTGGATCGTGTGTTGTGAGATAAGTTTGTGTGTGGACTGGTGGATGAGCGCACACAGTTCAAGTTACTGAACACTCCGGAACTAATGTTTGACATAGCATGCAAAATTGTCCTATCTATGGAGCTGGCATCTAAGAATGCGAGGGAGCTCCGTCCAATTCAATAGTGACTGGTGCAGCTGAAGTCTACAGTCACAAAGCCACCGCCAAACCTAAAGCTGTGAGACCGAGTCAAAAGCATGTCGGTGACGGCAGTTCAGTGAATTGTTATCGCTGCAATGGAAATCACTCACCACAGACCTGCCAATACAGAAATGTGAAGTGTTTTCACTGCCAGAAGCAAGGCCATATTTCAACAGCTTGCAGAGCTAGATCGAAAGCAGGAAGTAAGAACCATTCTAGTAGCAATGCAAAGCAGTGACAACAATAGGGAAAAATTCACAATATTGAAGTGAACACACCTGATGTTGAAGAACAAGGCATCTACAGTATCTATGCCACTAGCAGCAACACTAGCAGTCATGAGAAAGACTTCCATACAAAACTTTTGATCAACGAGCAATATACAGGAAACTTTGTGCTATCCAGCACCGACGGGACTGAGCTGTTGCTGTCCCATCAAAACTGCCAGACAAACCAGCGCTAATGTTGAAACATACGGAGATTTTGAGCTCCATATCTGGCAACAAACCCTGTTGCTTAGCAACAGCTTCTAAACAGTCGGCCGTACCTTGCAAGCGTCTCTGTAGCTTAGCAACAGCTTCAGCGAGACCTTGCAGAGCCTGACTGCTGGAAAAAAAAGCAACAAAAAGAAAAAAACCTAACGAAACAGCTCCTGATTTTTGCCGGTGGCTCGAGCATTCTGGACAGTTAACCTCCGGATAAACCAAAGTTTCCTGTATTGATATGTGTATCGACACAGCAGCGGACTGCTCTATCATGAGTAAGAGAGTAAGTTTAATCAAATACCACTTACAAAGAGTACTGTAGAGTTAAAAACCTACTCCGGAAAACTCCTAGAGACATGTAGACAAATGGAATGTACAGTTCAACACAATGGCCAGTCAGTAAAGCTGCATATTATTGTAGCGAGCTACAACAACAGGCCAACCCTCATGGGCAAAGACTGGTTGAGAAAGTTAAAACTAGACTGGAAAAACATCTTCAGTGTAGATGCTTCAAAGAAGCGACTTGACACAATGCTGAATAAGTACGAAAGCATGTTCACAGATAGTTATGAGGGCATCACTGGGTATGACGCGCGTATCCGCATCAAGTCCAACGTGAAGCCTGTCTATTGTAAGGCAAGGCCGGTCCCCTATGCATTGAAAAGTCAGGTGGAGGAAGAGCTAGCGAAGCTGAGAGAGAACGGAGTGCTAGTAAAATCTGACAAAAGTGAATGGGCTACCCTGATTGTGGTAGTGCCCAAAGCAGACAAACTGTACGCTTGTACAATGACTACAAAGTTACTATCAACCAAGCAGTTGATGATGAGCAGTACCCATTACCTACATCACAAGATTTGTATACAGCACTCTCTGGGTCAAAGGTTTTCTCCAAGCTTGACCTGTCGCACGCTTATGCTTAGCTGAATGTTGACAAAGAGAGTCAACAGTATCTCACCATCAAGACACACAAGGGCCTGTACTCATACACCAAGCTGCCATATGGTGTAAAGTCCTCCCCCAAAATCTTCAAGGCTATGATGGATAAGATTTTACAAGGAATTCCAAATTGCTTAAGCAATCAAGATGATGTGCTGATTGCAACAAGCAGCAAGGAAGAAAATCTAGAAGTTTTAGATATAGTGCTTCAAAGGTTGAATTCCCACAATGTCAAATTGAAAAGGAGCAAATGTGCTTTTGTGCAGCCTGAAGTTGTGTACCTTGGTCTGAAAGTTGATGCAAATGGCTTGCAACCAGTTAAGGAAAAGATTGATGCTGTCATCAATGCTCCAAAGCATGTGTCTGAGTTAAGATCTTTCCTTGGAATGGTCCAGTACTACGCACGTTTCTTACCTGAGTTAGCGACCATGTTAGCTCCATTGCATGAGCGCCTCAAGAAGGATGTCCAGTGGAAGTAGTCGAAAGCGCAACAGGAAGCTTACAATGCTTGTAAGAGGTGTGTCTCGCGATGCTCTACTTGTGCACTCCGACACAAAGCATGAGCTTAATTTAGCGTGTGATGCTTATAGCTACGGTGTGGGAGCTGTCATAAGTCAAGTAATGGATGACGGCCAAGAGAAACCAATCGCATTCGCATCGCGAACCCTCACAAAGAGCGAAAGAAACTACACACAAATTGAAAAGGAAGCACTCGCCATAGTGTTTAGAATCAAGGAATTCCAACCGTTCCTGATCAGCAGAAAGTTTACCCTGATGATAACCCCTTGGGTCAGAGCGATCATAATATGATCGAGCTCTCAGTCGAGATGGAGAGTGAGGAAATTGAATCAGAGACTAAGGTCCAGAACTTAAATAAAGGGAATTACGAGGGTATGAGACGGGAATTGGGTAAGATTGATTGGGTGGTGTTTCTGGGGGGATTGACAGTGGATAGACAATGGCAAGCATTCAAAGATAGAATGGAAGAATTCCAGAACATGTTTATACCGGTTTGGCATAAAAATAAACCTAAAAAGGTGACTCAACCGTGGATAACGAGGGAAATTAGGGACAGCATAAAATCAAAAAAAAGGGCATATCAACTGGCAAAAAAAAGCACCAGACCGGAAGATTGGGGGCAGTACAGGATACAGCAAAAGAGGACAAAGGGATTAATCAGGAAGGGGAAAATAGAATACGAAAGTAAACTTGCAGCAAACATAAAGACAGACTGCAAAAGCTTTTATCGGTATATCAGGAGGAAAAGACTGGTAAAATCCCAAGTCGGTCCCTTGCAGTCCGATTCGGGAGAATATATAATGGAGAATAAGGAAATGGCAGACCAATTAAACTCATACTTTGGTTCTGTATTCACAAAGGAGGACACAAATAACCTCCCAGGAATATCGGCAAACATAGGGACTAATGAGAGGGAGGAGCTGACAGAAATTAGTATCTCTAGGGATATGGTGTTGGGTAAGTTGAGGGGACTGAAGGCCGACAAATCCCCGGGGCCTGATAAACTACATCCTAGGGTACTTAAGGAGGTGGCCCTGGAGATAGCAGATGCTCTAAGGATCATCTTCCGGAACTCCATTGACTCGGGAACAGTACCCGTGGATTGGAGGGTAGCTAATGTTACCCCAATATTTAAAAAGGGGGGTAGAGAGAAAGCAGGGAATTATAGACCAGTAAGCCTTACATCGGTTGTGGGCAAAATGCTAGAGTCCATTATTAAGGATAAAATAGCGGAGCACTTGACAAATGGGGAAAGGATCGGACAGAGTCAACATGGATTTACAAAGGGTAAATCGTGTTTGACTAATCTGCTGGAATTTTTTGAGGAGGTAACTGGTAGAATAGATGGGGGAGAGCCAGTGGATGTGGTGTACCTTGACTTCCAGAAAGCCTTCGATAAGGTTCCACACAAAAGATTATCATGCAAAATTAAGGCTCATGGGATTGGGGGCAAAGTATTAACGTGGATAGAGAACTGGCTGGCGGATAGAAAACAGAGAGTTGGAATAAACGGCTCGTTTTCGGAGTGGCAGGCAGTGACCAGCGGGGTGCCGCAAGGATCTGTCCTGGGACCCCAGCTGTTCACAATATATATAAATGATCTGGATCAGGGAATTGGATGCAATATTTCCAAATTCGCTGACGACACTAAACTAGGAGGAGGGGTGGGCTCTGATGAGGATGTCAGGAGGCTACAGTGTGATTTGGACAGGTTGGGGGAATGGGCGGATACGTGGCAGATGCACTATAATGTGGATAAATGCGAGGTTATCCACTTTGGGGGTAAAAACAGGAGGGTAGATTATTATCTAAATGGCAATAGATTGGGAGATGGGGAAGTGCAGAGGGACCTGGGTGTTCTTGTGCACCAGTCACTGAAGGAGAGCATGCAGGTGCAACAGGCGATTAAGAAGGCAAATGGTATGTTGGCCTTCATATCAAGGGGGTTCGAGTATAGGAATAGGGATACCTTACTACAGCTGTACAAGGTGCTGGTGAGACCGCATCTGGAGTATTGTGTACAGTTTTGGTCGCCCCATCTGCGGAAGGATGTTCTTGCCATGGAAAGAGTGCAACGGCGATTCACCAGGCTGATACCTGGAATGGCGGGAATGACCTACGAAGAGAGATTAAATAGTTTGGGCTTGTACTCACTGGAGTTTAGAAGATTGAGAGGGGATCTCATCGAAACATATAAAATTATGGCAGGCCTGGACAGGCTGAATTCAGAGAGAATGTTTCCAATGGCCGGGGAGCACAGAACCAGGGGCCACAGTCTAAAAATAGCGGGCAAATCATTTAAAACAGAGATGAGGAAGAATTTCTTCACTCAAAGAGTGGTGAGCCTGTGGAATTCCCTGCCACAGAGGGCTGTGAAGGCTAATTCACTAAATATTTTCAAGAGAGAATTGGATATATTTCTGAAGGCTAAGGGGATTAAGGGTTACGGAGAAAAGGCGGGGACGGGGTACTGAACTGGTAAGATCAGCTATGATCTCAGACGAAGATCAGCCATGATCTCATTGAATGGCGGAGCAGGCTCGAAGGGCCGAATGGCCTACTCCTGTTCCTATCTCTATGTATCTATGTATCTATGTATCACAAACTGCTCCTAGCAATATTTGGGCCCAAATCTGCCATCCCTGCAATGGCCGCATCAAGAATGCAACGTTGGGCAGTGCCGTTGTCACAATATGACTACACGATTGAATATCGCACTTCAAAGCAAAACGCAATCGCAGATGGTTTGTCCAGGTTGCCACATGAAGACTCGTGTATTGGGAGTGAAGGTGAGATTTTCACACTAGTTGACAAAGGCTTTCCCGAGAATGCTACTGAGATTGCAGATGAGACTCAAAAGGACTCAGTACTGATAAGAGTGTATGAAAACACCTTGAATGGATGGACTGATCAGTATCTGGACAGAGTTGAAACCATTCCATAACCGTCGTACTGAATTGCCTTGTGAGCAAGGCTGTATCAAGTGGGGAAACAGAGTGGTGGTACCTACTTCTTTGAGGGATAGAATTCTGGCCGAACTTCATACTGAACATCCAGGGGTTGTCAGTATGAAATCAATTGCAGGAATCTTTGTTTACTGGCCTGGATTGGACAGTGATCTTTAATCATTTGTCAGCAAATGCAGTGTTTGCCAAAACTGCAGAAACAAACCACCCAAAACTCCACTACAACCCTGGTCATGGCCAAGTAGATCTTTTCAGAGAGTACATGTAGACTTCTGTGAGAAAGCCAATGATTATTTCCTGGTAATTGTAGATAGTCACTCAAAGTGGATTGAAGTGAAACACACGGGTTCAAATACTACAACTGAACGTACCATAGATGAGTTGAGGTCTATCTTCGCATGTCATGGCTTACCTGAAGAGTTTGTTTCTGACAGTGGCCCTCAGTTCCATTCTGCTCTATTCCAAGAGTTCATGAAATGGAACGGTATCAAACACACTCTTGTTCCACCATATCATCCAGCTTCAAACGGAGCAGCTGAAAGATCAGTCAAAATAGTGAAAGAAGCTCTCAAAAAGTGTTGCAGGGTTGTTCGCGACTCAGCACGAAGCAGCATTTGGCAAATTTCTTGCTGAAGTACAGAACTACTGCGCACACTGCAACTGGACATACCCCAGAACTCTTGATGAAGAGGAGGTTAAGAACATGATTGATTCTTGTTCAACAGAATTTGGCCTCAAGAGTTGAACAGAAACAGTTGAGTCAGAAACGTTATTATGACAGCAATCAGAAAGAACGCAGTTTCAGACAAAACGAGTGTGTTCATATTCTCAGTCCCCCTGGCAAGTCGAGTTCACACAAGTGGGATATAGGAACCATGGTAGAGGTTGGTGGAACCAAGAGATATTTGGTTGAAATTGGTGACAACATCCAAAGTGCTCATGTAGATCAAATGATCTCTGCTGGAGATGAACCAAGACGTGATCTTGAACCACTTGATCATGAACACATACCTGAGTTTGACTCCGTTCAAACTTCAGTAACTGAAGTACCAGGTTCGAACAAGTCTGAGATAGAAACAGGATCATCTTTGATAAAATAGCAAAATACTGCGAATGCTGGAAATCTGAAATAACAACAGAATTGAGTTCGGAATCAGAACAAAACAGCCCGAAAATTGGTCCAACACCAAAACCTTTTGTAAGGAGATCAGGAAGCCTCCGCAAACCTGTTTTTAAACTGGATTTGTTGTTCGTTTGTAGCATTTGTAGTTAATTTTTTAAAAAAGCCAAGAGTTTTTGTTATGTGGTACATGTAATGCTGGGAGAGATGGGACCATAGTTTTGTTGGATTTGAGAGGGGAATATGTACATTTTTTTAAGGGGAATGCAGTTTAATGTATTATCACACGGTTTGTCACATGGTTTAGTATGAGCATGCTCAGTTCGCTCTGGCCTAGTAAACAAGCACATTGACGAGCAACTCATCCTGTCTCTCCTTCATTCGTTCTAGACTGATATATTACAGCTTTGGCACCCCACCCCATCACAGTCTCCATCTAAAGATGTAACCCATCCATTCCTTACACTTATTCCATCACTCTCACTCAAACTTCTCTTCTTTCCCTCCTTGCAGGAAAAGAGAGGCCAAAATAAGAGGGAGAGGAGGAGAACCGGTGGTGGCCCTCCATCATTTGCAAACCTTACCACAGCAGAGGAGGCTGCTTTAGATATATCTGGAGTCGCCGAGCAGCTGGAGGTGGGAGATGGGGAAAGGGGGACATCTCAGCAACCTGGTGACAGAATTACATATCACACAGTTACATGGCATGCATCATTTTCTCATATGGGGACTGATATCAGCAGCCAGTGATTTGTCATCATGTGCATAATGGTATCTGTACCCATTCTTCATATGACATATCTAACTCATCTCTTTTCTCTCCCACAGATCCATCAAAAGGTCCCCCCACAACTGTCCAGGAGGAAGAGGAAGATGACTCCTCAGAGGAGCCTCCAGCCTCTGAGGGCGCACCGTCACCAGACATGAGCGCACCCAGCACCAGCGCAGAGACGCACACCTGGGTGGGTCCCACGCGAGATAGAGTAGTGTTGTCACCTGGTGTCTCACAAATCACAAGTGAGCAAGAGCAGACGGTGGAGACAGCAGTGGAGAGTCCTCGCCGGAGGGTGCAGGATGCTCCACTGCTCAGATGCATGCAGACGCTGAGCCTCGGGGGCCATCCAGAAAGAGGGCGTTCCTGAAGGTGCAGAAAGAAGTGCAGGAGGCTCTGACAGGTTTTGCGAGCGCGATGTCTGCAAATGTTCAGAGGATGGAGGAGTCCATCTCCAACATGAGCACCACCGTGTCGCAGGTGATGGCGACTGTAAGCTCCTCCATGGATAGGATGTCCACCTACATGGAACAGCTAATGCGGCACTCATAGGAGCACATGGTCTCTGTGGAGAATGGATTGCTATCTATGGAGGATAGATGGCTATGTATGGAGAATAGATGTGGTATGGAGATGCCGGAGTTGGACTGGGGTGGACAAATGTAAAAAGTCACACAACACCAGGTTATAGTCCAACAGCTTTATTTGAAATCACAAGCTTTCGGAGCACTGCAGTTGGAAAGGTTACCTGTAAACATCTGACATGATTCTCTGACTATATAAGCTGTGTCTTTATGCATTTCTCCACGTCACCTGAAGAAGGAGCAGTGCTCCGAAAGCTTGTGATTTCAAATAAAGCTGTTGGACTATAACCTGGTGTTGTGTGACTTTTTACATTTGGAGAATAGATGGCAGAGGCTCATACACCTCCTGTCGAGGAGGGATGTCAGCGTAGACGTGGGTCCTCATGGCCCCACTGATGTGCAGCAAGGTGCTCCCCAGCTCCTTGACAGCAGGGAAGTGAGCAGGCTGCCTCTACCTCTGCTGAAGCCACAGGGCTAGCACCTGGTAGAAGCATGTGGAAGAGAAAGATGACACACAGGTACATTCATAAGGGTAGCCACTTGGATGTTTTATCCAATGTTTATGTAAAGTTTCTGTTACTGTGCTGCCAAACATAAACATCTTTATTTTCACCACTTTCCCATTTTGGACACATTTGTGTGCACCTCTGGAAGTGGCTTAGTGAGTTGTCGTGAATGGTGAGACATAACGGTACCCCCAGCAATGTTGGTCAGTGTGAAAGGAATGGCTTGGTCATTGCAGGGATGCTTTATGGTGTTGGTGTGGGGTGGTGCCAACCTGGTGCAGCATGTGGCAGCTATATGGGTGTACAGCATCAAGTTAAGTAAATCTGGAGAAGGTTGGTGGCGTTGCTGTTGGTGCTGCTGGTATACCTGGTGCTGCTGGTGTTGGGGCTCATCGTGGTCAGATTCTGAGGACCAAGGTGAGACAGTATAAAGGACACCCATGTTGCTGGAATAGATGGCAGGTGAAGTTGCGATGACAGAAGCGACCTGTCAATGGTGAGAGAGTTCTTCCGATGAGGTGACACTGGATGGAGACTTTGCTGGAAACATAGAAGATAGGAGCAGGAGTAGGCCATTCGGCCCCTCGAGCCTGCTCTGCCATTCAATGAGATCATGGCTGATCATCCAAATTCAGTACCGTCCCTACTTTCTCTCCATATCCCTTGATCCCTTTAGCCTCAAGAAATATATCTAACTCCTTCTTGAATATATTTAATGAATTGGCCTCAACTGCCTTTTGTGGTAGAGAATTCCACAGGTTCACCACTCTCTGGGTGAAGAAATTCTTCCTCATCTCAGTCCTAAATGGCCTACCCCTTATCTTCAGACTGTGACCTCTGGTTCTGGACTCCCCCGCCATCGGAAACATCCTTCCTGCATCTAGTCTGTCTAGTCCTGAAAGACTTGCAGCCTGCAGAATCTGTGCTGGGAATGCCGTGAGTAACAGCTTCTGCTGAGGAAAGTGATCATCTGTCAGGTGGGAGCTATTATAGTACATTTGATGCTGTCAACTAATCAGCTGGAGCAATGGCCACACAACTCCTGCCTCAGGTTGACAGATGTGGTTCCCGAGCAGCGTGGTTCCCGTGGCCATGCAGGTAAATTTAAAATGTAGGGGGGAAAAAGGCGCATAACTGTCTGAAAACAAAGTTACAATGATTTCAATTAGGTTGCCCGCCTCTGCCGGTTGGGTCGCTGCTGCACCGGCAAACGCGCCCGAGGGAAAGGCATGTGGGGGTGGAATGACGGCGAGTTCCTGACCCGCTCCCAAAAACATCAACTTTTCCACCCGACCCGCCTCCCATCGCTTCCACAACCGCCCCCCGGAAAATCCCGGCCAAGAAGTTTAAAAGCCTGCTGCAGTTAAATCACATGTCCCAGCCTCGGTCAATATGAATTTTGCCAGGTTGGTCCAACCTGGATTTTGACCAGCAGGCTTAAGGGGAGGAGCCCAACCCACATTCAAACAAACGTGCACTGTGCGATTTTGTTCAGCTGTCTGCTTGACAGCAGGTTACTTTTGAATCCCGCATTCAGTTATTCAAATCCACATGTGTTGAGGGAATAATTATGAGCCTGGGGTGAGCCAGGTCGAATTGAGTTCACAGAGTCTAAAGTGAGTTACTCCAAATTAGTGACAGCTTCCTGCATTTACTGTGGTAATTCCTACTTTTGGTCTCCTTACCTAAGGAAGGATATACTTGCCACAGAGGGAGTGCAACGAAGGTTCACCAGACTGGTTCCTGGGATGGCGGGACTGTCGTATGAGAAGAGATTGAGTAAACTAGGCCTGTATTCTCTTGAATTCAGAAGAATGAGAGGGGATCTCATTGAAGCATACAAAATTATTACAGGGCTTGATGGGGTGGATGCTGGGAGAATGTTTCCCTTGGCTGGGGAGTCTGGAACCAGGGGCCACAGCCTCAGGATAAAGGGTAGGCCATTCAGAACTGAGATGAGAAGAAATTTCTTCACACAGAGGGTGGTGAATCTTTGGAATTCTCTACCCCAGAGGGCTGTGGAGGCTCAGTCATTGGGTATATTCAAAACAGAAGTCGATAGATTTCTGACTAGTAAGGGCATCAAGGGATATGGCGATAGGGCCGGTGAATGGAGTTGAGGCAGAAGATCAGCCAGGATCTCATTGAATGGCGGAGCAGGCTCGAAGGGCCGAATGGCCTACTCCTGCTCCTATTTCTTATGTTCTTATGTACTTACTAACTGGCTGGTCAAACAGAACAGATTAGTTTCAGACTCTTTTGAGCCATTGTCCTTCAACAGTATTTCAGATGGACAGAGCTATCTTCCAAAAAAATATGTTGCAAGATGGAAACTCCAAGGACCCATTTTGAGGGTGTCCAACATCTCAGCAGTCTAAAGGTCTGCCACAATCTTCCTGATATAGAGAGATTTGAACACAATAGCAAAATACTGCGGATGCTGGAAATCGGAAATAACAACAGAAAATGCTGGAAAAACTCAGCAGGCCAGGCAGCATCCGTGGAGAGAGAAACAGAGTTAACGTTTCAGGTCTGGGACCCTTCATCAGAACTGGAAAAATTAGGGATGTAACAGGTTTTAAGCAGGTGCATGTTTTGATTTCTTTGTGGGTTCAGTAACGACTCATTTATTGAAAGAGAATGAGTTTTAATCTAAAGTCTATTCAACTCTTTTTAACAGCCTTTACAGAACACACTATGCTGTGATGCATCTAGAATGAAACTGAAAGTAAAACTCTCTGCCTTGCTTCTCTCGGTCACATGACCTCTGCTGGTCAGGCATAAGTAATCAATACCTGCAATCATGCTATTAAGGCATCATAATCGAACAGGCAAATAACATCACTATTTGCTGATATCATTACATCTCCCTTTCTTAAAACAAAAGTATTTTACTTTTAATTAACAACATGTTTTCTTTGTATTAATCTGCATTTTAACTGTAACACTTAATGAACTTACATTATCATTATCATGATCAAGGTTTTTTAACCTTGCTTTGTGTGTTCACATGAAATATGTCAATACACTAGAACTTGAAGAAAGAATAAGATAACATTACTTCCTTCTATAACAATAGTCCTTAAATTTGCTCAATAAGTCTCTCAGGAGGCTTCACGTGTCTTGAGGATTTTCTGATTGATTGTCCTTGAATCTGAGTTGTTGCCTCAAATGATTGGTTCTCAGCTGTGTGATCAGGTTGTTCAACAGTATCAGTCTCTTGACCTGCTGTGGCTGGTTCCATGAGAAGATCTCGACGATTTCTTCTCAGAACAGCACCCTCATCTGTCTGAATGGTGTATGATCTTGGTTGAACTTCACTCAGGACAGTTCCCTTCTCCGTCCATGTGTTTGTTTTGTCTTTGAACCTTACTTGATCACCAGTGTGGAGTTCAGGTAGGTTTTGTGTTCCTCTGTCATAATAGTACTTTTGCTTTTCTTTCTGTTGTTCTTTGAACTTCCTCACTTTCTCCCCCTCTTTTGTTTTCAGGAGGTTCTCCAGGATGGGTAGGTTTGACCTTAGCCGACGTCCCATCAGGAGTTGGGCTGGTGACATATCACACTCGAGCGGCGTTGTGCGGTATACAAGCATGCTTTGGTAGAAGTCAGTTCCACTGTCTTTTGCCTTGTACTTCAGTCTTTTCACTGTGTTTGCAGGCTCTCCTGGGTCAACAGCTCTGGACAACGTGTCTGCTGTATACATCAGCTTACCCGGTGTGTACGCAACATTCAGTTCATCATAGACTGTCTCTCTTTCACTTTCCACAACGAGGACTCTCTTTACCAGGTTCAGTCTCTCACAGGCTTTTAAACCTAGTATGGCTTGCACATCCTTTGGCACCACGATTAATGCTAGCGTGTGCTCTCTGTCCTTGTGTGTTACTTTGACAATGCATTTTCCTTTCACTGGTATATCAGTACCTGAGTATCCGGTCACTTTCACTTGTATTCCATGTAACTTTGGTCTGGGTCTAATTCTCTTAAAATCCGTCTCTGATATCACATTAACTTGTGCTCCAGTATCCAATTTAAATGGAATGTGTATGTCATTCACTTTTAGTGTCAACATCCAGTCTCTTTCTTCTTTTTTGTTTTCAGACACAACATCTACATTGAATTCCTCTATCTCGCTTTCATCTACTGTATGGACCTTGCTTTGTTGCGCTTGGTTCTTACAGCAACGGGCATAATGGTTGTTTTTGTTGCATCTATTGCATGTTTTACCATATGCTGGACACTTTCTTGGTGCATGCTGTGTACCGCATCGACTACATGACTTCCGATTGTCCCTTTCATTTTTGTTTGCTGGCCACGTCTCTTTTTTCACATTGGCGCTTTCTTTGTTAAACAGTTTGTATCCATTCCTTCTCACTGCATCCGCGTTGCAGCTACTGTCACTGAACAGCTCCTTTGCCTGCAACTTCACAGTCTCTGTAGCCCTACATAGTGCTATGGCTTTTCCCAGGTCTAGATCTTGCTCTCTTAGCAGTCTTTCCCTTAGACCATTATCTGGAATACCACACACCAGTCTGTCTTTTATCAGCGAGTCTGTGAGTCCCCCAAATTCACACGATTTGCTCCGGTTTCTCAGTTCAGTCACATACTGATCAATAGTCTCGCCAATTTTCTGTACACATGTGAAAAATTTGTGCCTCTCAAAGGTCATGTTGCATTTAAGTATGCAGTAGGCCTCAAACTGTTCCATTATTTTATCTAGCTTCATTTTGTCTCCATCAACAGCAAATATGAAATTATTATATACCTCCAGCGCTTCATCACCCACGACATGTAAGAACAGTGATGATTTCCTTTTATTACTTTTCTTGTCAGCTCCGATTGCCGCTAAATACAACTCTAAACGTTGTTTGAACCTTCTCCAATTTTCAGCCACATTACCTGACAACTGAAGCATCGCCGGTGGGAGTAAACCTTCCATTTTTCACTTCGTTCGCTATTCTCTAATGGTAAGCAACGATGTTCTCTTCTGGCTTGCTAATATGTGGAGAGCTGATTTCGCTTACTTGCCACAACTCCTTTCACTGTCCCATCGAGTTGCTAACTTCAGATTTTTTCTCTTTCAGCCACTTATGACATCATGTATTGATTTCTTTGTGGGTTCAATAACGACTCATTTATTGAAAGAGAATGAGTTTTAATCTAAAGTCTATTCAACTCTTTTTAACAGCCTTTACAGAACACACTATGCTGTGATGCATCTAGAATGAAACTGAAAGTAAAACTCTCTGCCTTGCTTCTCTCGGTCACATGACCTCTGCTGGTCAGGCATAAGTAATCAATACCTGCAATCATGCTATTAAGGCATCATAATCGAACAGGCAAATAACATCACTATTTGCTGATATCATTACAGTGCAGAGGCAGGGAAAGTGGGGGGAGGGGAGGGGAGGAACTAAAGGGACAGTCTGTGCTAGGATTGAAGGCAGGAGAGATTAAATGTTGCAAATGGGGATGGCAGAATCATCAACAGCTGCCGCCTGAAAAAATGGGAGGGTTATGATCTGAAATTGTTGAACTCTGTGTTGAGTCTAGAAGGCTGTAAAGTGCCTAATCGAAAGGTGAGGTGCTGTTCCTCGAGCTCACGTTGAGCTTCATTGGAACAGTGGAAGAGGCCGAGGACAGAGAGGTCAGAGTGGGAGTGGAGCGGAGAATTAAAGTGACAGGCAACCGGAAGCTCGGGGTCACCCCTACGGACTGAACGGAGGTGTTCCGCAAAGCGGTCACCCCCAGACCTGGGAAACGTTAACTCTATTTCTCTCTCCGCGGATGCTGCCTGGCCTGCTGAGTGCTTCCAGCATTTTCTGTTGTTATTTTAGAGAGCTTTGAATACTGCTTTCACCACATGAACAAAAAATATCTCAACCTCATAACAAACAGCAAACAAATGAGGGCGACCTGTTTTTCCGAGCATGCGTATTGAGCCTTAACTCCAATCCGAACCATTGTGTAACGGTCTCTGCACCCGATCAACCCTTCACAATTCAAGACTCTGAATATCATCCTGCAAAAAATATGCAATCAAAGAGTAAGGGACTCCTGGTTGTGTCTCACAGGAGTGAAGGTAATCGAAAGCTGAAAAAAAATCAGAATGTATAGCGTACAAAACAGGATGGTTGAGTGCTAGAGACTGGATCTGTGACATTGTGGGGCAATTGACAGGTAGACAAAGTAATGACTTGATCTGTGCAATAGAAGTAAGTCATCAGAGAAGCCAAAAATATATTTATAAGAGATATCCCCGCATATAATCAGCATAAATGTATGCTGAAATAGACTTACATAGAGAAAGAAAACTTATTAGTTAAAACAAATCTTGGACTAATTCTTTATTGGCCAAGTTAAATAATTCATGAAATGCCCTTAAATAATTAAATGATGATCTCAGACTAAGATGGATGCACCATCAACAGAAATAAATAATTAACACTCAGGGAATAATTTGATGTTGCTACCTCTTTGTTCAGTGATTCTTGTTCTGGAAGAGTTCTTCTTTTCATGAGAGAGGCAGCTGGTAAACGAGGTCATTGCCTCCATGTAGGAGATGAATGCTCCCCATGGCCAGTCAATCATTTCAACTGCCCTTCCTCATAGATCCTACTTCTTAGTTTGCCCAGAATAAACTTTTAACTTCATTTACTGATTACTTAGCATATATTGTCAGAGAACTTAGTACGCCAAGGTATTACCATTGCAGGCACTTGCTACTACCTTACATTAAAGGCCTAATTCTTCCCCTGATAGCTTTTTGGAATGCCACTTAGAGGCAACACTGCACAGGGAGGGTTTTAAAGTGGGTAGGTGAGTTATGCATATTTCAGTATTCGTTTGATGAGTAGGTGGTAGCACTCATGCCTTTGAGTCACACACAGAACACACAGAATCCCCACAGTGCAGATAGAGGCCATTTCGGCCCATCGAGCCTGCACCGACACATATCCCACCCTATCCCCGTAACCCCACGTATTTAATCCCCTAACACTAAGGGTCAATTTATCATAGCCAAATCAACCTAACCCGCACATCTTTGGACTGTGGGAGGAAACCGGAGCACCCGGAGGAAACCCACGCAGACACAGGGAGAATGTGCAAACTCCACACAGACAGTCGCCCAAGGCCGGATTTGAACCCGGGTTCCTGGCACTGTGAGGCAACAGTGCTAACCACTATGCCACCGTGCCAGAAGGTTGTGGGTCCAAGTCCCACTCCAGAGACTTGAGCCCATAATCTAGGCTGACACTCCCAGTGCAGTACTGAGGGAGTACCGCACTGTTGGCAGTGCTGTCTTTCAGATGACACCTTAAACTGAGGTCCCGCCTGCCCTCTCAGGTGGACGTAAAAGAACTCATGGAGAGCAGGGGAGTTCTCCCCAGTGTCCTGGCCAATATTCATCCCTCAACCAACATCATTAAAATAGAATATCTGGGCATTATCACAATGCTGTTTGTGGGAGCTTGCTGTGCACAAATTGGCTGCCGTGTTTCCTACATCACAACAGTGACTCCACTTCAGGAGTGCAGGAAACTCTCGATTTACCGGCACCTAAATAACCGGAAATCTCTGTTAACCGACAAAATTCAGGAGTAGGTTCAGGTAAGTTTTACTTCATATTAGTGGCTGTTCCTGGATCTGTGGCTGTGTAACCGGGGTTCCTGCACTTGTTGCTATGCAACAGGGACGCTTGGTCTGTGGCCGGGGTTCCTGCACCTGTTGCTAAGCAACAGGGAAGCCTGGATTTGTTGCTGTGTACGGAGCTCTCGTACCTTTTACTACACCTCTCTGTAATCCGGACTTTTTGATAAACCGGCACCACGCCGGTCCCGTCGGTGCTGGATAATAAAGAGTTTCCTGTACTTCATTGGTTGTAAAGCGCTTTGGGATGTCCTGAGGTGGTGAAAGGCTCTATAGAAATGCAAGTCTTTCTTTATTCTTGTCCCAAATGTTCCTATAACAGACAGAACTGCTACACCTAGCTTTATCCGTGGCAGGGTTTCCGTGAGAAAAATAACACAGCTCAACATGAATTCCGCAGTTATATTGAGCGGGTGGCAAACACGAGGGAAAAAATGTCATTAAAAGGGAACGTCTCCAGTTGTGTTGAGCATTTTTGTAATGATAAGTCACAGGCTCGCGAGTGCTTCAGTGTCCTTGCCCATCAAGCAAAGATTTAGTAAGGAGTTACTTGTGAAATCGACTTGCCTGAAGGCATGTGACTTCATTCCTGCTCCATGATGAAAGGAATCCAAATGCCCTGGTGCAAGTCTAAACTATTAGAGGAGCTTGCCGAAGAGCTAACAGATACATTCCATCAGTGAACATTTTGGAATAAAACAAGAATTTGTTCAAATCCAAAGTAGGTGAAGTAAATTTTCCAAATTGTACCAGGGCAAAGGTTTGATGACGGCCGCACTCTCCATCACGTTCTAAACATTGCTTTTGATTTATTTCAAGAGAAAGTGACTGTGATACAATGTGTTAGAAGGAAAGACTTGCATTTATATAGCGCCTTCCCAAAGCGCTTTACAGCCAATTAAGTACTTTTTGGAGTGTAGTCACTGGTGTAATGTGGGAAAGGCGGCAGCCAATTTGGGCACAGCAAGCTCCCACAAACAGCAATGTGATAATGATCAGATAATCTGTTTTAGTGATGTTGGTTGAGGGATAAATGTTGGCCAGGACACTGGGGACTCTCCTGCTCTTCTTCGAAAATAGTGCCGTGGGATCTTTAACGCCCAGCTGAGAGAGCAGACGGGACCTCAGTTTAACGTCTCATCCGAAAGACGGCACCTCCGACAGTGCGGCGCTCCCTCAGCACTGCAGTGGGAGTGTCAGCCTAGATTTTTGTGCTCAAGTCTCTGGGGTGGGACTTGAACCCACAACCTTCTGACTCAGAGGCGAGTGTGCTGCCCACTGAGCCACCCAAATGCACAACACAGGCTGGTAGGGGTCAGATTTACACCTGCAATTCTCCACTCACTGAAGTCCAGACATAGCCGTGTCACTAAGAGACAGTGCCAAGTTTAACTTCAGAAGCACCCCAGACTCGCTGGGGGAAAAATTAAGTTGTTTGCGCCTCCCGTTAGAGCCTTAAGAAGGCGCTAATGGGGCGCAAAGCAACTAGTGCCCGGGCGCGGCAATGTTTGCGCCGCTCGCGAAATTAACAAGACATTTTGCGGTGGCACTAAACACTACCGCCATGATCTCCTGCGCCGGCAGATTATGACGTCAGTCGAGTGCGCAACGCACCGGTAGCACCCTGGACCGGATAGTGAGTGGCGCCCCCTGCCTTACCGCCTGCCGCTAGCAATGACAAGTTGAGGGGAACGTTTTGCAGTCAGGAAGGGACTAGGGGAGCGCTATTTAAAGGGGACCGCTTCCTGCCTTTTTTTTTGGTGACATTTTTGCACCACGCATTCTGAGAGAGGAGAGAGACTTCTGGAGAGATTCAATGCTGTGTGAAGGGGTTTTGGGTACTGAGCAGCACTTTGCAGGTTCATTTTGATTTGCCCTTCCTTGCTTCGCCAGCGCTTTGAGGTAGCGCCTCGCTCCTTGGCCTTTGCGCCTTAAGACAGGTGTGAAGCGCATGATTTAGCGCTCCAATCACCTCCAGGGGCGATAAAAGCCAAGTTTGCCATCGGAGGCGATAATTAGCGCCAGGCGCTAAACTTTGCGCACCGCCGATAATGGTGCCCCAAATGGGGCGATACTGAATATTTCAGGGTCCCATTGCTGGGGGCCTAACAGGAGCTGAGCCTCGGGTGAGGATGATGCAATGAGACTGAACTAAAAAGTTGGGGATAAAATACTTATATTGAAGGAGTCTTATCCTCAATAACAAAGTCAAAAAAGAGACAGTGGACAATATTCCATTGAATTGGCTGTGTGACTAAATAGCAGTATTAAGTAGAATATGTGCCACATGCATTTCCATGGACTTCTAATACATTTTCATGCCAGTGGAAAATCAGTTAGAGTCGAGATGAAATGCAGCATTAAGTTTTTTTCCATATAAGCCAGTAATAATTATTCTACTATATCAAAGATATTCGGAAGACCACAGCAAACTCGAGGAGCACAAAACTGCCCTGGCATTGCAAGACTCCACTCCCATGGAAGACTTTTTTTTCTGCAGCTGTTTCTTTGCTTCTTTCCTACTCTGCAATTCTTTTCCGTGTCCCTCTCTTTCTGTCTCCTATCCTCTGTATGGCCCAGAATTTGCGGTTCAGGTCTGCCTTTACCACCACCCCCCCCCACCCCATGTGAGAGCCCCAATCTTTTTTTTTGCTCTCTCTAACATCCTTAAAAAGTTAGAATTTTGTGGGCTTACCCACTTCCTGGTTTGCTGTCTGCGATAATTCTGCGTTTTGATTTTTTTTTATTCGTTCATGGGATGTGGGCGTTGGTGGCAAGGCCAGCATTTATTGCCCATCCCTAGTTGCCCTTGAGAAGGTGGTGGTGAGCTGCCTTCTTGAACCGCTGCAGTCCATGTGGTGAAGGTACTCCCACGGCGCTGTTGGGGAGGGAGTTCCAGAATTTTGACCCAGCGACGATGAAGGAACGGCCGATATACTTCCAAGTCAGGATGGTGTGTGTGACTTGGAGAGGGAACTTGGCTGCTTAGACAGCTTGTTGACGTCACAGCAGCTCGCACTGGGGGAATCCCCATTAACTTCTGATGATTTCATCTATGCGTCGGAAAACCCGAAACTCTCATCAGAGAGATCGCGAGCTCTTTGTGCGAAGCTTACTCCGGAGCCAGCAGTGAACGCCTTTGCCTCGCCACTGACCACAAATTCCAGGTCTATGATCCTTGGAGACTGACGTAAGAAAACTACTAGGCACTTGGTCTAAGCATTAAACAAAGCTTTAATCAACTGTTTTACAACATGGAGGTCTAGTTGTGTCCTTCACTAGTTCCTGTTAAGAATGTCCTGCGCAAGCTGGGCCCGTGCCCGAGTATTTATACTCTCCCTGGACAGCGCCACCCGCAGGCTGCTCAGTATTATTTCATAAGTCTTTCTTTCATGAATGACTGATTCATGTCAGAGACTATTCTCATTGTGGTGTCCATTACTCTGTTGGTTTCTGACTTTTCCTCACTCTTTACCGACCACTCTTTTTGTCTGTACTTTCTTCCCTATGTCTCCTTTCTTTTCCGTGTATCTCTTTAAGTCTGAAGTCCATCCTCATTTCTTTTGGAGGCAGAGATTTTGGAAATAAGTCGATGGTTTCAGGCTGGGTGAAACCCCTGGCTTCTTCTCTCTCAGTAGCAGAGACTGACAGGGCTTTGACAGGCATCAAGTGGCAGCCTTCTAATTGCCCCAGGCTGCAAACTGACCGTGAGCATGTTCTGAGCCAGTGAACTATTGATAAGAAAGCCCAGCCAAACTATGCAAGATCTGGAAATGAAGTAGATCTCAAGTACAGATTACAGAGAAAGGGACAAGCTCCTGTGTAGCAAAGTTGTTGCAGGTATTTCTAATAAAAAATATGTATGTTCATTGCAAATTTTGGAGCTTTATGTGAGAATGATATCTTCTTTAGAGATATAATAGTCTATATAACATTACAAGATATAATGCAGTGCATATGTTATGTATTAATATGTTCTGTTTTATATAGAGATATATTTGTACTCCAATAATTATCATCTACTTCACCCAAGCACCTGTTTAGATCACTTCCCCATAGCAAAGTGGCCTTAAAGGGACAAGTTAGGTTAGTAACTGAACCTTACGGCTATGCTCTAGACACCAGACTATCCATGAGCAGCAACAAGGGAGATCAGCTGGTGCTATGTAACAACACAGTCATTGAGCACAGCTGTGGAACTCAGGAACGGTACAAACTAAACTGTAACACCATGTACGGCTAGGGAGAATTCTTTAATTGTAAAAGATTTTGCTGGGAATGTGCTTAAAGCAGCCAGCTTTAATTTTTCTAATATAATGGCACAATCAGCAGATGGTGGATGCTTAAGTGCTGGAGATTAGATTTTGTAGAAATAATACTTGCTAATAAATGCTTTTCTTTTGGGAATGACATATGGTAATGCCTAAACAGACATAGATGTGTGTACGCATGCACACATACACACACATGCACACAAACACAGACACACACACGCACACAAACACATACACACATGCACATACACGCACACACGTACGCACACGCATACACACACAAACACGCGCACAAGCACACACATACAGACACACACACGAGCACACACACACAAACAAACACACACACATACAAACACACACAAACACACACATACAGACACACTCACACAAACATACACACTCACACACAAACACACACATACAGACACACTCACACAAACATACACACTCACACACACACACATACAGACACACACACACACATACGCACTCACATACATACAGACACACTCACACAAACATACACACTCACACACACACAGATGCACACACAGACATAAACATAGATACACCCACACAGACACACCAACATACAGATACACAGACACACACATACAGACACACACACACAAGCACATGCACACATACACATAAACACACACACAGACACACAGTCACACACAGACATGCACACATATATAGACACACAGACACAGACACACACAGACAGACACACACACACACACTCAGATACACAGGCACACACACACAGACATATACAGACAGGTAGACACACACACACACACACGTATACATACACACAAGTACATGCACACGTACACACATTCACAGACACCACAGACGCACGCACACATGCACGTACACTTACAAACACATGAACACACCACACACACACACGGTTTTGTAGCCAGTTCTGAAATATATCAACATCTTTTGAGAAGTTTGTGCTAATTTTTCTGATTGCCTTACAAAGATATCATCCATATCATTGAACATGTCAAGAGATTTTACACTCCAAGACCAGCCATTCCCATCTAATTAGGAGGGGGTCACTTACTAAGCTAGTTTTTCAACACTGTTAATTGTCACACACTATCACATTGCGTTAGTAACTGAGCAATAGGTATGTTTTTTAATTTGTACTGACCGGATGAGAAGTAAATATTAATTTTCCCCACTTTTTAAGGAACGTAGTGAAGCTTTAGGTTTCTACAATTTCCATTGCGTAGTTAAACCTGTCATTCATCCAGCTCCAGGAGGCATTACACCCTGCTTGACTGGTCACTGGAATGCCAGATTGGCTAGCGAGAGACTTGAAGACTGATGGAGTCACAGAAGGAATGCTTTCTTAGGCACGCCACACTGGCAACCCGTGCAGAACCAGCAGTACACAAACATCCTTCAACACCAGCTTAAAGTAACAAGCATTTTTTTTTAGAAAAGGGAATTAAAAAAAAAAATTGTTTATGGGATGTGGGCATCCCTGGCGTGGTCGGCATTGAATGCCCATCCCTAATTGCCCTTGAGAAGGTGGTGGTAAGCTGCCTTCTTGAACCGCTGCAGTCCATGTGGTGTTAGGGAGGGAGTTCCAGGATTTTGACCCAGCGACGATGAAGGATCGGCGATATATTCCTAAGTCAGGATTGTATGTGACTTGGAGGTGGCGGTGTTCCCATGCGCCTGCTGCCCTTATATAGAACAATAGAAACATAGAAAAATGGTAGCAGGAGTAGGCCATTCGGCCCTTCGAGCCTGCTCCGTCATTCAATATGATCATGGCTGATCCTCTATCTCAATACCATATTCCTGCTCTCTCCCCATACCCCTTGATGCCTTTTGTGTCTAGAAATCTATCTATCTCCTTCTTAAATATATTCAGTGACTTGGCCTCCACAGCCTTCTGTGGTAGAGAATTCCACAGGTTCACCACCCTCTGAGTGAAGAAATTTCTCCTCATCTCAGTCCTAAATGTTCTACCCCGTATCCTGAGACTCTGACTCTTTGTTCTAGACCCCCCCAGCCAGGGGAAACATCCTCCCTGCATCCAGTCTGTCTAGCCCTGTCAGAATGTTATACATTTCAATGAGATTCCCCTCTCATTCTTCTAAACTGTAGTGAATACAGGCCTAGTCGACCCAATCTCTCCTCATACGACAGTCCTGCCATCCCAGGAATCAGTCTGGTGAACCTTCGCTGCACTCCCTCTATGGCAAATATATCCTTTCTTAGGTAAGGAGACCAAAACTGCACACAGTACTCCAGGTGTGGTCTCACCAAGGCCCTGTATAACTGTATAAATGCACACATATATTCTGTAAAGTCTCTGTACAGTTGTATCACACGGCACATACAAAGGAAACTTATATTTATGTAGCGCCTTTCACCACCTCAGGACATCCCAAAGTGCTTTACAGACAATTAAGTATTTTTTTTTAAGTGTAATCACTGCTGTAATGTAGGAAACTTGGCAGCCAATTTGTGCACAGCAAGCTCCCACAAACAGCAATGTGATAATGACCACATCATCTGTTTTAGTGATGTGAAGCTCCTGTGAAGCACCTTACGATGCTTTACTACATTACAGGCGCTATATAAATGCAAGTTGTTGTTGGGTATTTAGATGGACTCATTTGGTCTAACTGTTAGATCATGAAGTTGTGGTCTGGAGCCCCACACCAGGACTCGAGCACTTTATCTAGGTTGACTCACTTGCAGCATACTGCATTGGATGAGATGTTAAGCTCACGCTCAACATTCCTACCTCCACCAAAACAGATTAACTGGCCATTTATAGAAACATAGAAACATAGAAGATAGGAGCAGGAGTAGGCCATTTGGCCCCTCGAGCATGCTCCGCCATTCAATGAGATCATGGCTGATCATCCAAATTCAGTACCCGGTCCCTGCCTTCTCCCCATATCCCTTGATTCCTTTAGCCTTAAGAAATATATCCAACTCCTTCTTGAATATATTTAATGAATTGGCCTCAACTGCCTTGTGTGGTAGAGAATTCCACAGGTTCACCATTCTCTGGGTGAAGAAATTCCTGCTCATTTCTGTCCTAAATGGCTTATCCCTTATCCTTAGACTGTGACCCCATCTTCTTGCTGTGGATCTGAGAATCCACCCGAATCCCCAATAAAGCAACAGTTCCTCTTTAAGGGAGAAGACATGGTGAACGACCTGACCGCAAAGTATTGCATCCGTCACACTTGAAGCTGCCACAGAGTGTGTGTCACGCTCAAATACCTCATTCGTAGAAAACAACAGCTTACATTGCAGCAGTCTTTTACAATGTTTTAGAAACAGAAAGACCGTTGATTGCTGTTTATTTCTTCTGGACTTGATAACCTGTCCTGTCCCCAAGGGGAGGAGGTTCTCTGATGTAGAGAGAAGCTTTCAACGCAACAGCAATTGACCTCGAATTGATCTCAACACGCCGTATAACACAATTGCCCACATAACAGCAATAGCTGCATTTTAAAGCATAGAAACATAGAAGATAGGAGCAGGAGTAGGCCATTCGGCCCCTCGAGCCTGCTCCGCCATTCAATGAGATCATGGCTGATCCAAATTCAGTATCCTGTCCCTGCCTTCTCCCCATATCCCTTGATCCCTTTAGCCTTAAGAAATATATCCAACTCTTTCTTGAATATATTTAATGAACTGGCCTCTACTGCCTTCTGTGGCAGAGAATTCCACAGGTTCACCACTCTCTGGGTGAAGAAATTCCTCCTCATTTCAGTCCTAAATGGCTTACCCCTTATCCTTAGACTATGACCCCTGGTTCTGGACTCCCTGGCCATCAGAAACATCCTTCCTGCATCTAGTCTGTCCAGGCCTGACAGAATGTTATAGGTTTCGATGAGATCCCCTCTCAATCTTCTAAATTCCAGTGAGTATAAGCCCAATCGACACAATCTCTCCTCATACGTCATTCCTGCCATCCCAGGTATCAGCCTGATGAATCTTCGCTGCACTCCCTCCATGGCAAGAACGTCCTTCCTCAGGTAAGGCGACCAAAACTGCACACAATACTCAAGGTGTGGTCTCACCAAGGCCCTGTACAACTGTAGCAAGACATCCTTGTTCCTGTACTCGAACCCTCTTGCTACGAAGGCCAACATACCATTTGCCTTCTTAACCGCCTGCTGCACCTGCATGCTTACCTTCAGCGACTGGTGCACAAGGACACCCAGGTCTCTTTGCACTTCCCCTTCTCCCAATCTATTGCCATTCAAATAATAATCTGCCTTCCTGTTTTTGCCACCAAAGTGGATAACCTCACATTTATCCACATTATAGTGCATTTGCCATGTTTCTGCCCAATCACCCCACCTGTCCAAATCGTACTGGAGTTTCACGACATCCTCCTCACAGCTTACCCTCCCACCCAGCTTTGTAATTCATTGGGCCAGAATTCGCTGGAGCAGGGTATTCCCACGAGTTGGATTACTTTCCTCACCTATCAGCTCAAATATTTTTTGCCCAGCAAATTGCTGGAAGCGCGAGCTGATAACGGCATGGCGAGGGCAACGGGGCATCTAGGACCGTGGTGAACAACAGGACCAACAGTCTACTTCCTTAACCAATGAGATTGAAGGATTGAGAAAGAAACAGAGGAACGACGGAGAAGGAAATAGGGTGAATTAGAGTCAAATCAGGTGCAGAAAGAGAAATAAAGAGAGAGAAAGAAAGATTGGATTAAGAGAGAGAGAGAGAAAAGAGACAGAAAGGAAAAGTAAGAACATTTAAATTCAAAAACCCTCCAGCAACAATTTGCTACCTGCAGGAATGAGACTCCACAGTTTCAATTGTTTACTTTCTGGGCCGAAGAGGTTGAGTGGCATTGCAGGAACATAAATCTCCTCATTAAAAGGATCCTTACGCCGTTAAGTACCAGATCTACCTTTCTGCGGTGAGTTTAATTCTTACTTAGTGGGCAAATCCAGCAATTTCTTGAAACTCACGGGGAGGTTGAGGGTGAGTTGCTCTTTTTGTGAGGCTAAAGGCAAATTGTCCAGCAATTTGTGGCAATTCGCAACTCGCCGTAGCTCCTCCTCTTCAAAAACATTTGCTGGATCTTTCACACACTAATAACACACAAATTCTGGCCCATTGTGTGCAGCACTTTGCAAGGTTTCGATGAGATAAAGCAAGGTATAAATACAATAATTTTTTTTATCTGACTTCCTTGACGGAAAACCATTTAGGGATGAATCTAAAACCTCTTCAGTTCTTTCATTGAGGAAGTCATACTTGGATACAGCTTGGGAATATTTTTTGCAATGTAACTGCCTAGACTGGGCACAAGCATGAGCTCACAAAACCCATCCCTGTGCGCAACAGGGGTGAAGACGGGCTTTATGGGTCTCCGCCCCCTTTTACTGTGCCCGAACATCTGATGAACTGGTGTACAATGCGGTGTACAAGATGAAATATCAGCCCTCTTCTGCTTTATTCCAAATTTACTCAGTGCAGATCGGTCAGATTTCGCGTTGCGCTAAAGCTTTTTCAAAGGCAAGTGCGTCAACAGATAACACCTGATTCAACTGATTAGAAGATCTGGAGCCAGGAGACGAGATGGTACGGTGGGGCAGGACAATCCCCTTTTGTAATGGGGCGGGGGGCATTTCTGAGACTCTTCTACATCCCTCTCTTGGGCCGACCCAATCCTCTTTTCCATCTCCGGGTTTGGATGGAGCGTTGGGCACAAGAAGATATAATAGTTGATGTAAGAAAACTACTAGGCACTTGGTCTAAGCGTTAAACAAAGCTTTAATCAACCATTTTACAACATGGAGGTCTAGTTGTGTCCTTCACTAGTTCCTGTTAAAAATGTCCTGCGCAAGCTGGGCCCGTGCCCGAGTATTTATACTCTCCCTGGACAGCGCCCCCCGTAGGTCACTCAGTATTATTTCATAAGTCTTTCTTTCATGAAGGACTGATTCATGTCAATAGTTAAAGCAGTTTGTTGAGACAGGGAACATAGGTTATCAGAACAGCAGGCTGCATGCCATGGTGGAATTATCCTCGGTCACGAATATAATTAGGCCTGTTTCAACAGGCTCGACCCTGCAAACTTGGACCAAATCGACACTTGCCTTGCATCCACAAGTAATTGGCAGGCAAACTGTTAGTTATAAAGCTGCGAGACACACATTTACTCAACCTTGCATCAAGACACACCTGAAAGAAAGCGAGAGATTTCCAACTCCATTCCAATTGTAGGCAGCAACGCCACCCTTTGCCAAGTCTCAAACTGGGCAGAGAGCAAAATTGGCAAAGGAGAAAGGCTGGGAGTGCGGCTTGAGTTGTGAGTTGTGTTGTCTTTCCTGCTGATGAAAATTCATTAAAGACTGCAATTACAGTTAAAGGTTGCACAAGATGTAGAACCATAGAAACTATTTTAAAAAAAGGAGACTTTCTTTTGCCCTGGTTATATTTTAGTGATTTTCCTGTGCGTCCAGTCCACATAGACACTGCTGCAAGATGCCAAGCAAAGCGGGTCAAAAATGGTTTCCTTCTCTGTAGCCTCCTTGCCCAGAATCCATTGCCATCGCAAAATGAAGAGGGATTCTGGATTAGCCAGATTACCGGATTTAGAGCTTAACTGTATCACAGCGGAGCGCTAATTGACCTAAAGAGTTATTTACCATCTTTTCAAGATGCCCCAAAGTGCTCTACAGTCAATGAAGTACTTTTTCTTTTAAGTGTAGTTACTGTCGGAAACACAGCAGCCAATTTCCATACATCAAGGTCCCACAAACAGCAATGAGATAATGAGCAGATAATGGGGGAGAAATTCAGTGGAGCCGCAAACGGGGCGCCAAGCTCGCCTGGGCGTCGGAATTAGCGCAGCGATCGGAGCAGTTGCGACCGCCGGAAATTCAGCTTGAACGCCCCAAGAGGGACACGGGGCGAGGCTCGAGGTGCTCCGCGTCCCTCTTAGGGCGCTGAAACTGAATATCGCAGCGCAACGTGCCGCAGCGCCACACGCTGCGGCACGGCGCGCTGCGGTACTGCAGGCCTTCCTCCCATTCTTAAGGGGGAGGGGCCTGCACCAGCGCGATCGGAGATCGCGAGTGCCGGCAAAAGAACCCGGCACCGAGGGGAAGTGCCGGGCTCTCGGAAAACAGCCGGCACTGCCGCGGGGGGAGATCAGGAGGCCGGGGACGGAGGTGCTGGCAGGCGGCCACCGAAGAAAACGGCCGCCCCGCAGCTCCACCTTAATTTGTGCCACTGCCGCCACAGGAAGGCCCCGTGAACCGGGCGCGATTTGCGAACGGCGCTAAAGAGGCGGTCGCTACCGAATATCGAGATCGGGGCGGTAGCGGGGCGCTGCGCACACCGATGACGTCATCGGTGGCGGCGCAGCGTAACAGGCTAACGCCGCCATTAGCGCTCCAGCTAAATATCGCGGGAGGCGTGGCCAGTGGCGCTAAAGCCACTGAGTGCCCTCTTTAGGCGCTAACTGGTGGCGCAGCCCACCGAATTTCTAGGCCAATCTGTTTTAGTGACGTTGTTTGAGCGATAAATATTGGCCAGGACACCTGCCCTTCTTCGAAATAGTGCCATGGGATCCTTTCCATCCACCTAAGAGGGTAGACCTTGGTTTAACACCTCAATCTGAAAGACGGCACCTCCGACAGTGCAGCACTCCCTCAGGAGGATCAGCCTAGATTTTGTGGGACACGACCCAACAATCTCCTGACTCCGAGGCGAGAGTGCTACCGCTGAGCCACGCCTATTACTATTAACTACTACTAGTGCCATTAACCTTTCGATCCAAACTGGCAGCGCTGTACAACGGAGTGGGCCGGACCCTCTTGCATCAGATTGGAGAGTGCTACCACTGGTCCAATAATGCTGCTTCCATAAGTTGCTATCTATTTATATGGGAATTTTTTTTTTTAAGTTTTCAGTTAAACATATAAAGAAAGGCAACTGCTGTATGCCTCTAGAATGCATTACAAAGTAAAAAGATTCCACTTTAAAATGTGGCGTTGTTTAAATTGTCGCAGGTGTTGTAATCCTGCGGCTTGAATATAATAGCCTAAAATGTGTATGTTTGGGAAAATTGCCTCAGAAAAAAGTTGAATAGTTCATGCTTTGCCTTATCATGGAATCACAGAATTATAGAATCGTAGAAATTTACAGCACGGAAGGAGGCCATTTTGGCCCATCTTGTCCGCGCCGGCCGACAAAGAGCTCTCCAGCCTAATCCCACTTTCCAGCTCTTGGTCCGTAGACCCTGTAGGTTACGGAACTTCAAGCGCACATCCAAGTACTTTTTAATTGTGATGTGGGTTTCTGCCTCTACCACCCTTTCAGGCAGTGAGTTCCAGACCCCCACCACCCTCTGGGTGAAAAAAGTTCTCCTCAACTCCCCTCTAATCCTTCGACCAATTACTCGAAATCTATGCCCCCTGGTTATTGACCCCTCTGCTAAGGGAAATAGGTGCTTCCTATCCACTCTATCTAGGCCCCTCATAATTTTATACACCTCAATAAGGTCTCCCCTCAGCCTCCTCTGTTCCAAGGAAAACAAACCCAGCCTATCCAATCTTTCCTCATAGCTAAAATTCCCCAGCCCAGGCAACATCCTCGTAAATCTCCTCTGTACCCTCTCTAGTGTCATCACATCTTTCCTCTAATGTGGTGACCAGAACTGCACGCAGTACTCTAGATGTGGCCTAACGAGTGTTTTATACAGTACAAACATAACCCCCCTGCTCTTGTATTCTATGCCTCAGCTAATAAAGGCAAGTATCCTGTATGTCTTCTTAACCACCTTATCTACTTAGCCTGCTATCTTTGATATTTTACACAGAAAAAAAATCCCTTTAACTGGAAACTAGATAGGTACATGAGGGAGAAAGGTTATGTCGATAGGGTGAGCTGAAGAGGGGTGGGAGGAGGCTCATGTGCAGCATAAACCCCGGCTGTAAATTCCATGTAGAAGAATGAGAGGGGATCTTATTGAAACATACAAGATTCTGAGGGGGATTGACAGGGCAGATGCAGAGAGGACGTTGCCCCTCGTGGGGGAATCTAGAACTAGGGGGCATAATTTCAGAATAAGGGGCCACCCTTTTAAATCAGAAATGAGGAGGAATTTCTTCTCTCAGAGGGTCGTGAATCTTTGGAATTCTCTTCCCCAGAGAGCTGTGGAAGCTGGGTCATTGAACATATTTAAGGTGGAGATAGACAGATTTTTGAACGATAAGGGAGTCAAGGGTTATGGGGAGCGGGCAGGGAAGTGGAGTTGAGGCCAAGATCAGATCAGCCATGATCTTATTGAATGGCGGAGCAGGCTCGAGGGGCCAAATGACCGACTCCTGCTCCTACGTCTTATGTTCTTATGTAAAGTTACTTTCTCTACCCTAAAATAGGTCTTGATAATTTTCCACTGGAGGAGGTGGCACTTACAAACAGCAGGTATGCTCTGTAATTGGTCACTCTTGCTGTCAATCATAAAACGTTCTATGAGTTGGCTGCATTGGTGCGTTCCAGTATCTGTAGCCTTCTAGATCAACTCTCAAACAACAGTGATGAATATGCACGAACGAAACTGGTGGCAGGAAGGATTTTCAAATAATATTTGAAGCAATGTTGTTGGTTCAACTTCTCTCTATAATTGGGCTATTTTACTAACTTCTCATTATTGATTCATTGGTTTCTTATACTCTTCATCAGAAGTTTATGTACCCACTTTCATCCTGGCCTTTATAAATAGAGGCGTAGAGTACAAAATCCAGGAGGTTATGCTAAACCTACATAAAACACTAGTTCGGCCCCAGCTGGAGTGTTGTGTCCAATTCTGGGCACCGCACTTTAGGAAGGACGTGCAGGCTTTGGAGAGGATGCAGAAGAGATTTACTAGAATGGTTCCAGGGATGAGTGATTACAGTTACGCAGATAGACTGGAAAAGCTGGGGTTGTTCTCCTTGGAGCAGAGAAGGCTAAGAGAAGATTTGTAAGAAGTCACACAACACCAAGTTATAGTCCAACAGTTTTATTTGAAATCACAAGCTTTCGGAGCGCTGCTCAGGTGACGAAGGAGCAGCGCTCCGAAAGCTTGTGGTTTCAAATAAAACTGTTGGACTATAACTTGGTGTTGTGTGACTTCTTACATTTGTCAACCCCAGTCCAACACCGGCATCTCCACACCAAGAGAAGATTTGATAGAGGTGTTTAGAGATTTACTAGAATGGTTCTAGGGATGAGTGATTACAGTTACGCGGATAGACTGGAAAAGCTGGGGTTGTTCTCTTTGGAGCAGAGAAGGCTAAGAGAAGATTTGATAGAGGTGTTTAAAAACATGAAGGATTTAGATAGAGGAAATAAAGAGAAACTGTTTCCAATGGCTCAAGGGTTGGTAACCAAAGGACACAGATTTAAGGTGATTGGCAAAAGAGCCAGAGGTGACAGGAGGAAAAACCTTTTTACGCAAAGAGTGGTTAGGATTTGGAACACGCTGCCTGATAGGGTGGAGGATGCAGATTCAATAGCAGCCTTCGAAAGATAATTGGATAATTATTTGAAGGGGAAAAAATTGCAGGGATATGGGGAAAGAGCGGGGGAGTGGGACTGACTGCTTTTTGAAAGAGCTGGTGCCGAATGGCCTCCTTCTGTGCTACTATTCGATGATTCTATGTTGATTTGTATGTTCTGTAACTGTTCAGTTCTGACTTCTTGCTGTGGTATGAATATGAAATTTGAGCCAATTGATTGCAAGGAATTTGCATATATAGACGAGTGAAGCCAAAGTGTGACACAGGAAGATTGATATGATGGACAAATTATGCTTGGCCAATTGATAGGTAGATAGACAATGATAGATAGTTATACTTAGATACTCCATTGATTTCAAGTTGTATTTTTAAATTCTACCATCTTGTTTTTGAGAGTACAGGTAGAATATCCTTTATCCGAAAACCTCGGGACCAGCCGTGTTTCGGTTTTCGGAAAATTTCGGATTTCAGAAGGTATTTTATAAGACTGGGAAATTTGTCGGGGGTGGGGGTCGGCGGGGGGTCGGCGGGGGGTCGGGGGTGGGGGTCGGCGGGGGTCGGCGTTGGCGGGGGGGTCGTCGGGGGGTCGGGGGTGGGGGTCGGCCGGGGGGTCGGGGGCGGGGGTCGGCGTCGGCGGGGGGGGTCGGGGGCGGGGGTCGGCATCGTGCGCACGACTTACGCTGAACGAAAAAACTTTCGGTTTTTAGAGGTTTTCGGTTATCGGAAGTTCGGATAAAGGATAGTCTACCTGTATATGAGTGTCCTTCTGGTTTCTGTGACAGCAGACAGTACATATGTACCAATCACCGTGCTTCATGTGGGCAGTCAGCGTTTTGGAAGGAGTGTTTGCTTATCCGCGATTGTGGATGAAAATCAGCTCCACTATGATCCCTGCCCTTTACTGCTGCTTCGAATAATTCTGCGATGTTAAAAAATCTCAAACACTGACGTAAGAAAACTACTAGGCACTTGGTCTAAATGTTAAACAAAGCTTTAATCAACTGTCTTACAACATGGAGGTCTAGTTGTGTCCTTCACTAGTTCCTGTTAAGAATGTCCTGCGCAAGCTGGGCCCGTGCCCGAGTATTTATACTCTCCCTGGACAGCGCCACCTGTAAACATAGAAACATAGAAGATAGTGTTGAATCCGTGAATGTCAATGTATGGTGTTCTTCAATAAATCGACAGAGACTGCAGAGGAACAATTAACAGGTGTTTACTGGATGCAGGTTACTCAAAAACTAAAGTACAGATCCCTACTCAGGGTTTATGTACCGGTGTGGTCACTGCCAGCACTACAGTATACAGGAGCTGTAAAAAGTAGCTCTCCACTTAAAGGTACATACACTACAATTCCTCCCCTTTTAGATTAACAGTAGCATAACATTCATTTAACAATTAACACTTTTAACATGTAACATTAACGGCAAATAGTCCATTTATAAATTCAGTCTTTGGGGCGGCTTCCTGATCCTTTCTGGATAGCGCCTTTCCTGAGTGTCTTGCTCTTGGTGCGGAGGCGATTCTGGCCCCCTGTCGTCGGTTGGTTCATCAGCTTCCGATGCTACTGTTTCTGGGGTAGATGCTACCGGTATGTCGGGTTCATCACCAGGTACGCGAGACCTGGGGTTGACTCGTTCCTGTGACTCTAGGATCTGGTCGACATGGCGTCTCACAATGTTCTCCCCAACATCCACTGTGTACATTACTGGCCCCTGCCGTGTGCATATCATTCCTGGTTGCCATTTCTCTGTTCGGTAGTCGCGGGCCAAGACTGGTTGCCCTACATTGAAGCTCCTTGTCGGCTTCTCATTGATGTGCTGGAATTGCTTATTCTCAACATCTCTTCGTACATTTGGTCTGAGCAAATCCAGACGAGATCTCAACCTTCGGTTAAAGAACATCATGGCCGGGGTCTGGTTGGTGACTGCATGTGTCGCATTTCTGTAGGCTAACAGGAAATTGTCCACCTTATGCTGCAGTGGAATGTCGTCATCGCACATGGCCCTTACTGCTTTTTTAAAGGTTTGTACAAACCTCTCAGCCAATCCATTGGTGGCTGGATGATACGGAGCGGAGGTGTAATGCCTTACCCCATTCCTTTTCATAAATCTTCAAAACTCTTCGGACACAAACTGTGGTCCGTTATCAGAGCAAATCTGCTCTGGCAAGCCGTTCCTGGCAAAGATGGTCCGTAGGACTGCAATAGTTTTCTCCGTGGTGGTGGAGGACATTTTGATCACCTCAGGCCATTTCGAGTGCGCATCCACAGCTATTAAAAACATTGAGTCCAGCAAAATCAATATGCACCCATTGCCATGGAGATGAGGGCCACTCCCATGGGTGTAGAGGGGCATGTGGTGGTGCATTTTGGACCTTCTGGCATCCTGAGCAGCTCTTTGTCAGGTCCTCGATTTGCTGATCGATCCCCGGCCACCACAAAGCCCTAGCAAGGCTTTTCATTTTCACCCCTCCCAGATGGCCTTCGTGAAGCTCATTGAACACTCTCTCCCTTAACTTGGGTGGAATTACCACTCGGGATCCACACATCAGGGTCCCCTGGCACACTGACAGCTGTTCTCTTCTGGATGAGAATGCTGGCAACAGTGAGTCGCCATGTGCTGGCCATCCCTTCACCGTCAAATCATATACCCGAGACAGTGTCGGGTCATTTCGGGTCTCCTTCTCTATACCAGCGTTAGTTACTGGCAAGCATTCAATTATAGTCGAATGAAATATTTCGACAGGATCCACTGCTGGTGCTTCCTCCGCAGTGGGTAGTGGCAGGCGTGATAGCCCATCAGCGTTTCCATGCTGTTTCGTACCCTTATACTCGATATCATATTGGTGCGCCCCTAGAAAAAGGGACCATCTTTGTAGCCGTTGCGCAGTCATCACCGGAACGCCCTTCTTTGGGTTAAAGATGGAGACAAGTGGTTGGTGGTCAGTCAGCAAGGTGAACTTCTGCCCGTGCAGATAATGGTTGAACTTTTTCACTCCCCACACTAGGCTGAGGGCCTCCCTGTCAATCTGGGCGTAGTTACGCTCGGCTGAGGTTAGTGACCGAGACGCAAAGGCTACTGGCCTATCTGAGCCGTCTGGGAATTTGTGCGACAGCACCGCTCCAATGCCATAGGGTGATGCATCACACGCCAACCGAATTGGTAGTGCTGGGTTGAAATGAGCCAACACCTCTTTTGATGTGATCAATTCTATGCACTTCTGGAAAGCTCGTTTACATTCGTCATTCCACTTCCATGGTACCCCCGTTTGCAGTAGGGTGTTCAGTGGGTGTAGAACTGTAGACAAATTCGGCAAGAACTTATGGTAGTAGTTCACCAACCCGAGGAACGACCTCAGTTGTGACACATTTTCCGGTGCTGGAGCCTTGACTACTGCCTCAATCTTTTCAGGGGACTTATGTAACTCCTCTTCATCAATAACGTGGCCACAATACGAGATCTGCTTCTGGAAAAACTCGCATTTGTGGCGATTAGCTCAGAGCCCATAATCCTTCAATCTAGTGAGCACCTGGTCCAGGTTGGCGAGGTGATCACTGTCATTTTCGCCCGTGACCAGGATGTCGTCCAAATAACACTGGGTCCCTGGAATCCCTTGCAGGACTTGTTCCATTACCCTTTGCCAAATAGCCGGAGCTGATGCTACCCCGAACACCAGCCGGTTGTATTGGTAGAGACCTTTATGAGTGTTGATCGTGAAGTAGTATTTCGAGGCTTTTTCTACCTCCATTTGCAGGTACGCCTGGGCCAGATCAATCTTAGTGAAGCATTTCCCTCCAGATAGCGAGGCGAAAATATCTTCAATCCGCGGAAGCGGATATTGTACAGTGTGAAGGACTGGGTTCACTGTCACCTTAAAGTCCCCACAGATGCGAACCTTCTTTGGTTCCCCAGGCATATTACTCAACGACCTCTTCATTACAGGAACGATGGGTGTAGCCCACTCGCTCCAGTCCACTTTGCATAGCACTCCTGAACGTTCCAAACCTTCCAGCTCTGCTTCGACGGCTGGGCGGATCGCATAAGGTACCGGCCTGGCCTTAAAAAACTTTGGGCTTGCATTTTCCTCTATTTTAACCGTTGCTGTTTTGCCTTTTAGTGTTACGAGTCCCTCCTGGAACACTTCTTGTGCATCAGTTAGCATTTTTGACAGTCGTCCCAGTGTAACGTCGTCATCCTTTTTGGCATCTACAGTCAGTGCTTGTATGGAATGCCAATCTAGCTGTATCTTCCGGATCCATTCACGCCCTAGTAGTGGCGGTTCTCCATCTGGCAATACATATATGTCCATTTTTGGTGTTTCCTTGCCGTTGTATATCACGTTCACCCTTATTTTTCCTTTGGGGTAGACTTTTTGCCCCATGTACGTCTTCAAGACAATCTTTGTATCTCTCAAGAGTATGTGTGAGTATAGCCGCTTGTAGTCCCTTCGGTTTATGACTGTTAGGGCTGATCCTGTGTCCAATTCCATTTTCACTTGGACTCCTGCTATCTTTAGCGTGACCCAGATAGTTTGGTGATCCTCCGTTTGGATCACATTATGTAGTTTCAGACAACCCAGCTCCTTGGTTCCGGAGTCTGTATCACTTTTCTGTTCATCTGAACTACTCTCCGTCACCTTATGTACCTTTTTGTACTTCTCCTGTGGAGATTTCTTGCTGCTGGTTTTCTTTCCCGACCTGCAGACACTTGCTATGTGTCCTACTTTTCCACACTGTCTGCACACTTGGTCCTTGAACCAACAGTCCTTGTGGTCATGTGTTGTTTTGCCGCAGCGATAACACTTCACTGTTCCATATGACATTTCATTTGTGCCATATTCTTGCGATCTCCGTTGTATCTCTGCAGCACCCCGTGCGGCTGCTTCGTGTGATACTGCCATGCTGAAAGCCTTGTCCAGCGTAAGATCCTTTTCTGATAGAAGCCGTTTCTGGGTTCCTTCACTTTGAAGCCCACACACAAACTTGTCCCTTAAAGTATCTGCTAGTCCCGTTCCAAACTGGCAGTGTTTCGATAGTTTGCACAGTTCTGTTAAATACTCAGCATTACTTTCGTCTTTATGCTTGTTCCTTTTGTGAAACTTAAATCTTTCAGCTATCAGCAGCGGTGTGGGGTTCAAGTGGTCCTGTAGGATTGCCACTATGCTTTCAAAATCCTTTTCCACTGGCTTCTCTGGGGTTATTAGGTTTCGCAGTAAGCCGTACGTTTTTGCACCCATGGAATTCAACAATACCAGTGCTTTCCTGGCATCTGGCACTTCATTCGCCTTGCAGTACACTTCTACACATTCTATATATGTTGCCCAATCTTCGACTTCATTGTCGAACGCTGTGACACTGCCACTCTTCTGCATCCTTGGGTGTGGTTAGACTGGCTAAAAATGGCGTCTCCTGCGCTCTCCCTTCTTCTCCGCCGGCTCAAAATGGCATCTCCCACGCTTCTTTCCTCCCCCGCGGACGCTGCTCAGCCCTTGAAACCCCGGCCGCGCTCTGCACGTTTTCCCTTAGAGTCATAGAGTCATAGAGTTATACAGCACGGATAGAGGCCCTTTGGCCCATCGTGTCCGCGCCGGCCATCAAGCCCTGTCTAATCTAATCCCATATTCCAGCATTTGGTCCGTAGCCTTGTATGCTATGGCATTTCAAGTGCTCATCCAAATGCTTCTTAAATGTTGTGAGGGTTCCTGCCTCCACAACGCTTTCAGGCAGTGAGTTCCAGACTCCAACCACCCTCTGGGTGAAAAAGTTCTTTCTCAAATCCCCTCTAAACCTCCCGCCCTTTACCTTGAATCTATGCCTCCTAGTTATTGACCCCTCTACTAAGGGAAAAAGCTCCTCAGCATCCATCCTATCTATGCCCCTCATAATTTTGTACACCTCAATCATGTCCCCCCTCAGCCTCCTCTGCTCCAAGGAAAACAAACCCAATCTGCCCAGTCTCTCTTCATAGCTGAAGCGCTCCAGCCCTGGTAACATCCTGGTGAACCTCCTCTGCACCCTCTCTAACGCGATCACATCCTTCCTGTAATGTGGCGACCAGAACTGCACACAGTATTCCAGCTGTGGCCTAACCAGTGTTTTATACAGCTCCATCATAACCTCCTTGCTCTTATATTCAATGCCTCGGCTAATGAAGGCAAGTATCCCATATGCCTTTTTTACCACCTTATCCACCTGTTCCGCCGCCTTCAGGGATCTGTGTACTTGCACACCCAGATCCCTCTGACCCTCCGTCTTGCCTAGGGTCTTTCCATTCATTGTGTATTCCCTTGCCATGTTAGTCCCCCCAAAGTGCATCACCTCGCACTTTTCCGGGTTAAATTCCATTTGCCACTGTTCCGCCCATCTGACCAACCCATCTATATCGTCCTGCAGACTGAGGCTACCCTCCTCGCTATTTACCACCCTACCAATTTTTGTATCATCCGCGAACTTACTGATCATACCTTTTACATTCATATCCAAGTCATTAATGTAGACCACAAACAGCAAGGGACCCAGCACCGATCCCTGTGGTACCCCACTGGCCACAGGCTTCCAGTCACAAAAACAACCTTCGACCATCGCCCTCTGCCTTCTGCCACTAAGCCAGTTTTGTATCCAATGTGCCAAGGCACCCTGGATTCCATGGGCTCTTACCTTCTTGACCAGTCTCCTGTGTGGGACTTTATCGAAGGCCTTACTGAAATCCATGTATACCACATCCACTGCGTTACCCTCATCCACACACCTAGTCACCCCCTCAAAAAATTCAATCAAATTAGTCAGACATGATCTTCCCTTGACAAAGCCATGTTGACTATCCCTGATTAATCCTTGCCTCTCCAAGTGGAGACAAATTTTGTCCCTCAGAATTTTTTCCAATAATTTTCCTACCACTGATGTTAGGCTCACTGGCCTGTAGTTCCCCGGTTTTTCCCTACTACCCTTCTTGAATAATGGTACTACATTAGCGGTTCTCCAGTCCTCTGGCACATCCCCTGTGGCCAGAGAGGTCCTGAATATATGTGTTAGAGCCCCCGCAATCTCTTCCTTTGCCTCACACAGCAGCCTGGGATACATTTCATCCGGGCCTGGGGATTTATCCATTTTTAGGCCAGCTAAAACCGCCAATACCTTCTCCCTCTCGATGTTAATATGTTCGAGCATATCACAGTCCCCCCGCCCTATTTCTATGTCTACATCGTCCTTCTCCATAGTGAAAACAGATGCAAAAAATTCATTTAGAACCCCTCCTACATCTTTCGGCTCCACACACAGATTGCCACTTTTGTCCCTAATGGGCCCTATTTTTTCCCTAGTTATCCTCTTACCCTTAATATACTTATAAAACATCTTAGGATTTTCCTTTATTTTGCTCGCCAGTGTTATTTCATGGCCCCTCCTTGATCTCCTAATTTCTTTTTTAAGTATCCCCCTGCACTTTTTGTACTCCTCTAGGGCTTCCTCCGTCTTTAGCCTTTTGTATCTACCAAAAGCCCTCCTTTTTTTCCTAATCCATTCTCGTATATCCCCTGACATCCAAGGTTCCCTGTGGTTTTTGGAACCACTCTTGACCTTTACGGGAACATGTTGCCATTGTATGATCTCAATCTCCCTTCTGAAAGCCTCCCATTGCTCCGATGCAGATTTTCCTACAAGTAGCTGATCCCAGTCCATTTTGGCCAGATCCTGCCTTATCCTATTAAAATCGGCCTTCCCCCAATTTAGAACCTTTATTTCCGGCCCATCCCTGTCCTTTTCCATGACCACCTTAAATCTTACCATATTATGGTCACTATCACCAAAGTGCTCACCTACTAGCACTTTTTCCACTTGGCCGGCCACATTCCCTAGAATTAGGTCCAGTACCGCCCCCTCTCTTGTAGGACTTTCTACATGCTGGCTCAAAAAGCTCTCCTGGATGCACTTTAAGAATTCTACACCCTCTGAGCCTTTCACACTCTGACTATCCCAGTTAATATTGGGGAAGTTGAAATCCCCCATTATTATTACCCTATTATTTGCACATTTCTCTGAGATTTGCCTACATATCTGTTCCTCTATCTCCCCCTGACTGTTTGGAGGTCTATAGTACACTCCCAGCAAAGTGCTTGCCCCCTTTTTGTTTTTAAGCTCCACCCATATGGCCTCATTAGAGGAACCTGCTAATATATCATCCCTCCTTACTGCAGTAATTGACTCCTTAATTAATATTGCGACACCCCCTCCTCTTATACCTCCCCCTCTGTCTCGCCTGAAGATTCTGTACCCCGGAATATTGAGCTGCCAGTCTTGCCCCTCCCTCAACCATGTCTCCGTGATAGCAACAATATCATACTCCCATGTGTTTATCAACACCTTCAGTTCATCCACCTTATTTGCAAGACTCCTTGCATTAAAATAGATGCCATCCAGCCTTGCCCTTATATATTTGCCCTGTCTACCAAGCTGACTTGTTTTTTTCTCTATAATTGGCAGCACATCACCCCCTATTTCAGCTCCCCTCTGTATCCCATCCCCCTGCCAAGTTAGTTTAAACCCCCCCCAACAGTGCTAGCAAACCTCCCCGCAAGGATATTTGTCCCGCTCTGGTTCAGGTGCAACCCGTCCGACTTGTACAAGTCCCACCTTTCCCAGAAGCAGGCCCAGTGATCCAGGAAAGTAAAACCCTCCCCCCTACACCAACTCTTTAGCCACGCATTCATCTGCTCTATCCTCCCATTCCTATACTCACTAGCACGTGGCACTGGGAGTAATCCAGAGATTACAACCTTCGAGGTCCTGCTCTTTAATCTGTTACCTAGCTCCCTAAATTCTTGATGCAGGACCTCATCCCCCTTCCTTCCTATGTCGTTGGTCCCAATGTGGACCACGACCTCTGCCTGCTCACCCTCCCCCTTAAGAATGCCCTGTAGCCGCTCAGTGACATCCCTGACCCTGGCCCCAGGGAGGCAACAAACCATCCTGGAGTCACGTTTGCGGCCACAGAAACACCTATCTGTTCCCCTTACGATAGAATCCCCTACCACTATTGCTCTCCCACTCTTTTTCCTCCCTTCCTGAGCAGCAGAAGCGTCCCTGGTGCCAGGAAGCTGGCTGCTGCTGCCTTCCCCTGGAGAGTCATCCCCCTCAACAGTATCCAACTTGGTATACTTGTTTGAAAGGGGGATGTCCGCAGGGGTTCCCTGCATTTCCTGCCTGCCTCTGTTGCTCCGCCTGATGGTCACCCCCTGTGCAGCCCTACCCTGAGGCGTGAACAACTCGCTAAACGTGCTATCCACGACCCTCTCAGCATCGCGCATGCTCCAAAATTCATCCACCCACAGCTCGAGCGCCGCAATGCGGTCTACAAGTAGCTGCAGCTGGATGCATTTCCCGCACACATGGTCGTCAGGGACACTGGCAGCGTCCCTGACTTTCCACATGGAGCAAGAGGAGCAGAACACGGGTCTGAACTCTCCTGCCATGACTTACTCCTTTAATTAATTTAAAAATTTATTCAATACCCCAGTTACAGGTATACTCTAGGGCGCTTTATTTACCAACTGTCCCCACTACACCAGAGACCCTCGAAATTTAACACCACAGAAGTCAAGCTTGTATTGAAAAGAGAGAAATACTCACCAACCAATCACTTACCTGCTCCCTGGTGACGTCACACTCTGATTACTTTTTACCTCTCTCCCCGCTGCTGAGTTGGTAAGGCTCACCTCCTCTCTGCTGCCGCCCCCGAACTGGTCTCGGGCCTCGGTCTTCGCGCCGGTTTTTATACCGGGCTCACCTCCTCTCTGCTGCCGCCCCCGAACTGGTCTCGGGCCTCGGTCTTCGCGCCGGTTTTTATACCGGGCTCACCTCTCTGCTGCCGCCCCTGAACTGGTCTCGGGCCTCGGTCTTCGCGCCGGTTTTTATACCGGGCTCACCTCCTCTCTGCTGCCGCCCCCGAACTGGTCTCGGGCCTCGGTCTTCGCGCCGGTTTTTATACCGGGCTCACCTCCTCTCTGCTGCCGCCCCCGAACTGGTCTCTCGTTGACGCCGCTCGGTCTTCAACCCCGGCTGCGCCCTGTGCGCTTCACACTCTCTCTTACCCCGTCGACGCTTCTACATCTTTTTGTGCGCCGTCGATCGGCTCCAGCTGCTGCCGTCCGGGAAGGGTCTGCGCCGTACCTGCTGCCAGCCCGCTGTACTGGATCGTCTCGACTGGGGAACCAAGCCCAGCTCTCCACAGCCTCCTCTGCGATGTTCAAGTCCTCTCCGGATGGTCGACGCGTGCACTGGTGGAATCGGCCTTCTTTTACAGAATTGCAGGTCGGTTCGAATCAACTCGTCGCCACTGTTGAATCCGTGAATGTTAATGTATGGTGTTCTTCAATAAATTGACAGAGACTGCAGAGGAACAATTAACAGGTGTTTACTGGATGCAGGTTACTCAAAAACTAAAGTACAGATGCCTACTCAGGGTTTATATACAGGTGTGGTCACTGCCGGTACTACAGTATACAGGAGCTGTAAAAAGTAGTTCTCCCCTTAAAGGTACATACACTACAGATAGGAGCAGGAGTAGGCCATTCGGCCCCTCGAGCCTGCTCCGCCATTCAATGCGATCATGGCTGATCATCCAAACTCAGTACCCTGTCCCTGCCTTCTCCCCATATCACTTGATCCCTTTAGCCTTGAGAAATATATCCAACTCCTTCTTGAATATATTTAATGAATTGGCCTCTACTGCCTTCTGTGGTAGAGAATTCCACAGGTTCACCACTCTCTGGGTGAAGAAATTCCTGGTCATTTCTGTCCTAAATGGCCTACCCCTTATCCTTAGACTGTGACCCCTGGTTCTGGACTCCACGACCATCGGGAACATCCTTCCTGCATCTAGTCTGTCTAGTCCTGTTAGAATTTATAAGTTTCGATGAGATCCCCTCTCATTCTTCTAAACTCCAGCGAGTACAAGCCCAGTCGATCCAATCTCTCCTCATACGTCATTCCTGCCATCCCAGGTATCAGCCTGGTGAATCTTCACCGAACTCCTTCCATGGCAAGAACATCCTTCCTCGGATAAGGCGACCAAAACTGCACACAATACTCAAGATGTGGTCTCACCAAAGCATTGTACAACTGCAGCAAGACATCCTTGTTCCTGTACTCAAACCCTCTCGCCACGTAGGCCGCTCAGTATTATTTCATAAGTCTTTCATGAATGACAAGATTCACGTCACACACCATGCAACAGAGCTCCATCCCTAGGGCAGTTAGCAGCTTCAGCACCAAGTAGGAACCAGGAGTGGTGGTTGCTAGATCCGTGATTCTGAGGGTATGCTGTTTTTCAATAACCACACGGATGCTGTAACTTAACAATAAACAGGTATTTACTGGAGGAGGGTAGTCTCAAGACTGGGGGTACAGAGGCATGCGCAAAGCTTATATATAGGTGTGGTCACTGCCGGTACTACAGTATACATGAGCTGTAAAAGTAGTTCTGTCTTAAAGGCACATACACTACAATTCCTCCCCTTTTAGATTAGTAGTACCCCTAATATTCAAATAACAATTAACACTTTAACATGTACATTAAACAACAATAGTCCATTTATAGATTCAGTCTTTGGGGCGGCTTCCTGACCCTTTCGGGATAGTGCCTTTCCTGAGGTTCTTGTTCTTGGTGCAGAGGCGATTCTGACGCCTTTTCATCGGGTAGTTCATCGGGTTCCACTGCTACTGGTTCTGAGGTAGATGCTACCGGTATGTCGGGTTCATCCCCAGGTACTTGAGACATGGGGTTGACGCGTTCCTGTGACGCTAAGATCTGATCGACGTGGCGTCTCACAATGTTCTCCCCGACATCCACTGTGTACATTAATGGCCCCTGCCTTGTGCATATCGTTCCGGGTTGCCATTTCTCTGTTCGATAGTCACGGGCCAAGACTGGTTGTCCTACATTGAAGCTCCTTGTCGGCTTCTCATTGATGTGCTGGAATTGTTTGTCCTCAACATTTCTTCGCACATTTGGTCTGAGCAAGTCCAGACAAGATCTCAACCTTCGGTTAAAGAACATCATGGCCGGGGTCTGGTTGGTAACTGCATGTGTCGCGTTTCGGTAGGCTAATAAGAAATTGTCCATCTTATGCTGTAGTGTGTAAAGTCCGCGCCTCAATAATACACGGACTTCGGGAGAACAGTTTAACAGGTACTTTACTGAACAAGAGGCAGCTTGAAACTGAAACTACAGAAGCCTGTTAGGGCCTTTTATACAGGGGTGGTCACTGCCGGTACTGCAGTCTAAGACCAGTTATTCCCTTAAAGGTACATACAAAACAATTCCTCCCCTTTTAGATAAACAGTACATAACATTCATTTAACAACTAAATAATAACTAATTACAATTACAATTTTCTCAGTAATATATACATCAACTGAAATAGTCATTTATAAGTTCAGTCTTTGAGGAGGCTTCCTGATCCGGACTGGATAGCGCCTTTCTCGAGTATCCTGTTCTGGCGGTGGAGTCAATTCTGGCTCATTGTCATTGGTTGGTTCGTCAGCTTCCAATACCCCTGCTTCTGAGGTAGACGCAATCTGTACTTCGAGGTCATTACCAGGTGCACATGCTTGTGGTACAGGTTTGGCTTGTTCCTGTGACTCTAGAATCTGGTCAGCATGGCGTCTCACGATGCTCTCTCCAAAGTCCACTGTGTACATTAGTGGTCCCTGCTGTGTGCATATCGTGCCTGGCTGCCATTTTTCTGTTCGGTAGTCGCAGGCCAAGACTGGTTGCCCTATCTTGAAGCTCCTGGTTGGCTTCTCATTTATGTGCTGGAACTGCTTATCCTCAACATCTCGTCTTATGTTTGGTTTGAGCAAATCCAAGCGACATCTTAGTCTCCGGTTAAAAAACAGTACGGCTGGAGTTTCGTTGGTTACTGCATGTGTCGCATTCCGGTAAGCAAACAGGAAGTTATCCACCTTGTGTTGCAATGGTAAGTCGTCATTATACATTGCCTTTATGGCCTTTTTAAAGGTATGAACAAACCTCTCAGCCAATCCATTTGTGGCTGGATGATATGGGGCAGATGTGTAATGTTTCACCCCATTATTCTTCAGGAACCTCCGGAAATCCTCAGACACAAACTGTGGGCCATTGTCGGAACAGATCTGTTCTGGCAACCCATTCCTGGCGAAGATGGTCCTAAGGACTGCAATAGTTTTCTCCGTGGTGGTGGAGGACATTTTAATGACCTCTGGCCATTTCGAATGGGCGTCCACAGCGATTAGAAACATTGAGTCCATAAATGGACCAGCGAAATCAATGTGTACCCATTGCCATGGAGATGAGGGCCACTCCCATGGATGTAACGGGGCCTGTGGTGGAGCGTTTTGGACCTTCTGGCATCCTGTGCATCTCTTGGTCATATCCTCGATTTCTTTATCGATTCCCGGCCACCACACAAATGCCCTGGCTAGGCTCTTCATTTTTACCCCTCCCAGATGACCCTCGTGAAGCTCATTGAGTACTCTATCTCTCAACTTGGGTGGAATTACCACTTGGGATCCACACATCAAGGTTCCCCGGCACACTGACAGCTGTTCCCTCCTTGGCGAGAATGCTGGCAACAGTGAGTCGCCATATGCTGGCCATCCCTTCACCGTCAATTCATAGACCCGAGAGAGTGTCGGGTCATTTCGGGTTTCCTTCTCAATACTTGCGTTTGTAACAGGCAAACATTCGACTATGGTCGCATGGAATATCTCCACAGGGTCCACTACAGGTGCTTCTTCCGCCGTAGGCAACGGTCAGCGCGACAGCCCATCAGCGTTTCCATGTTGTTTCGTACCTTTGTACTCTATGTCATACTGATGTGCCTCTAGAAAAAGTGACCATCTTTGCAGCCGTTGCGCCGTCATCACCGGAACGCCCTTCTTTGGGTTAAAAATTGAGACCAGGGGTTGATGATCAGTCAGTAGGGTGAATTTCTGCCCGTGCAGATAGTGATTGAACTTCTTCACCCCCCACACCAGGCTGAGGGCCTCCCTGTCAATCTGGGCGTAGTTACGCTCGGCTGAGGTTAGCGAGCGCGATGCAAAGGCTATTGGCCTCTCTGAAACATCACGGAATTTGTGTGACAGCACCGCTCCAATGCCGTAAGGTGATGCATCACATGCCAACCGAATCGGTAGTGTTGGGTTGTAGTGGGCCAATACTTCTTTTGAAGTGATTTGGCATTTACATTCCTGAAAGGCATGCTTACACTCATCACTCCATTTCCATGTTACACCAGTTTGAAGGAGGGCGTTCAGTGGGTGCAGAATTGTAGATAAATTTGGCAAGAACTTATGGTAGTAGTTCACCAACCCGAGGAACGACCTCAGTTGCGACACATTTTCTGGTGCTGGAGCCTTGACTACAGCCTCAATCTTGTCCGGCGACTTATGCAACCCTTCCTCATCAATCATGTGGCCACAATACGAGATTTGTCTCCTGAAGAACTCTCATTTGGGACGGTTGGCTCATAGCCCATATTCCTGCAATCTCGTGAGCACCTTTTCCAGGTTGGCAAGGTGTTCATTGTCATTTTCGCCCGTAACCAGGATGTCGTCCAAATAACACTGGGTCCCCAGGATCCCTTGCAGGAGTTGTTCCATTGCCCTCTGCCACATAGCCGGGGCCGATGCTACCCCAAATACCAGTCGATTGTACTGGTAAAGGCCTTTGTGAGTGTTTATCGTGAGGTATTTCCTAGATGCTTCTTCCACCTCCATTTGTAGATACGCTTGAGCCAGGTCAATCTTTGTAAAACGTTTCCCTCCAGATAGTAAGGCGAAAATATCTTCTATCCGCGGAAGCGGATACTGTACTGTGTGCAGGACTGGGTTCACAGTCACCTTGAAGTCCCCACAGATGCGAACCTTCCTTGGCTCCCCAGGTGTGCTGCTCAATGCTTTCTTCATTACAGGAACGATGGGTGTGGCCCACTCGCTCCAGTCCACCTTAGACAGCACCCCCAAACGCTCCAGACTCTCCAGTTCAGCTTCCGCAGCTGGGCGTATCGCGTATGGCACCGGTCTGGCCTTGAAAAATTTTCGGATTGCGTTATCCTCAATCTTTATGGTTGCCTTTACTCCTTTTAGAGTCCCAAGTCCTTGTTGGAACACCTCTTCCGCGTCAGATAGAATTTGTGACAGACGTCCAGGTGCGACGTCATCATCTTTTTTGTCAGTCACAGTTAGTGCCAGAATGGAATGCCAATCCAATTGTAGTTTTCGGATGCATTCACGTCACAATAATGGTGGTCCTCCATCTCGTAGTATATACATGTATAGTTTCTGTGTTTCCTTTCCGTTATATTCAACTGGCACCCTTATTTTTCCTCTGGGGTAGACCTTTTGCCCCGTGTATGTCTTCAATACAATGGATGTGTCCTTTAAGGGTATGTGTGAGAATAGCCGCTCATAGTCTCGTCGATTCATGACAGTTAGGGCTGATCCTGTGTCCAGTTCCATCTTCACTGGGGACCCTGCTATCATGAGGGTGACCCAAATGGTTCGGTGATCTTCTTTTGCGATCACGTTGTGTAACTTTAAACAACTTAGTCACCTGCTCCCGGAGTCCTTATCACTCTCCTGATCTTCTGAACTACTATCTGTCAGTTTCTTTACTTTCCTGTACTGTTCCTTAGTAGTTCTTGTCATGTTGGTCTTCTTTCCCGACCTGCAGACTCTTGCTATATGTCCCATTTTCCCGCATTGCCTGCATATTTTGTCTTTAAACCAGCAGTCCTTCTGCTCATGGGTTGTTCTGCCGCCGCGATAGCACTTTTCGGCTCCATACGCCATTTCGTTAGCGCTGTATTCTTGTGGTTTCTGTTGTATTTCCGCAGCTCCCCGTGCTGCTGCTTCGTAGGATACTGCCACGCTGAAAGCCTGTTCTAGCATCAGGTCCTTTTTTGAAAGTAGTCGTTTCTGGGTTCCTTCACTCTGGAGCCCGCAGACAAACTTATCCCGTAAGGTGTCTGTCAGTCCTGCTCCGAACTGGCAGTGCTTCGATAATTTGCGTAGTTCCGTAAGGTAGTCAGCATTGCTCTCATCTTTGTGTTGGTTTCTTTTATGGAACTTGAATCTTTCTGCTATCAGCAGTGGTGTAGGGCTTAGGTTTGCCTGTAAGATATGAACAATCTCCTCAAAACTTTTCTCCATTGGTTTAGCTGGGGTAATTAAATTCCGCAATAGGCCGTACGTACTCACACCCATCAGATTTAATAATACCGACGCCCTCTTTCCTTCAGCAACCTCATTTGCCTTGCAGTACACTTCAATTCTTTTCACATACGTGGTCCAGTCTTCTATCTCGTTGTTGAAAGCAGTGATACTGCCACTTTTCGGCATCTTGGGCGATTTAAAATGGCGCCTCCCGCGCTTTTGCTTCTTCCCCAACGGGATAAAATGGCGCCTCCTGCGGTTTTGCTTCTTCCACTTACTGCCACGCTACTCCTAGTGTTCTACGGGGTAATGGCGGCGACCCGCAGCTTCGGCGCGTCTCGCTTTCTTTCCCCCCCCATTTAGTTTCTCTCCGCTGTCCTGTTCTCGAGCACCGACCGCGCCCTGTGCACTCCACCCTCTCTCTCTTGTTTTCTTTTCCCGGCAACGCTGCGCGGCCCAATTTGTAGAGCCGCTCGATCGAGCTTGAGCCCGCCGCAGTCCGGAAGGGTCAGCGCGCTACCTGCTACCAGCACGATTCGCTGGAACCACAGTCTCTCCCGCAATTCTCCAAACACCGATGGATTCTTTGGGCGGTTGCCCTCGGTCGACGCCCGTTGCTCAGACTACGACCTTCCAGGACCTTCCTTTCAGGCGAGATCCCCGTGAGATGATGCCACACTGCAGGTGAGTTCGAACTTACTCGTCGCCACTGTAAAGTCCGCGCCTCAATAATACACGGGCTTCGGGAGAACAGTTTAACAGGTACTTTACTGAACAAGAGGCAGATTGAAACTGAAACTACAGAAGCCTGCTAGGGCCTTTTATACAGGGGTGGCCACTGCCGGTACTGCAGTCTAAGACCAGTTATTCCCTTAAAGGTACATACACAACATAGTGGAATTTCATCGTCGCACATGGCCTTTATCGCCTTCTTAAAGGTTTGTACGAACCTCTCAGCCATTCCATTTGTGGCTGGATGATACGGGGCGGATGTATAATGCCTTACCCCATTCCTTCTCATAAATTTTTGAAACTCTTCGGACACAAACTGTAGTCCATTATCAGAGCAAATCTGCTCTGGCAAACCGTTTCTGGCAAATATGGTCCATAGGACTGCAATCATTTTCTTTGTAGTGGTTGAAGACATTTTTATCACCTCAGGCCACTTTGAATGAGCACCCACTGCTATTAAAAACATTGAGTCCATGAATGGACCAGCGAAATCAATATGCACCCGTTGCCATGGAGAGGAGGGCCACTCCCATGGGTGTAGAGGGGCATGTGGTGGTGCACTTTGGACCTTCTGGCATCCTAAGCAGCTCTTAGTTAGGTCTTCGATTTGTTGATCGATTCCCAGCCACCACACATAAGCCCTAGCAAGGCTTTTCATTTTCACTCCCCCCAGATGACCTTCATGTAGCTCATTTAGCACTCTCTCCCTTAACTTGGGTGGAATCACTACTCTGGATCCACACATCACTGTCCCCTGGCATACTGACAGCTGTTCTCTTCTGGATGAGAATGCTGGCAACAGTGAGTCGCCATGTGTTGGCCATCCCCTCACCGTCAAATCATATACCCGAGACAGCGTCAGATCATTGCGGGTCTCCTTCTCTATATCCGCGTTCGTTACTGGCAATCGTTCAATTATTGACGAATAAAATATCTCGATAGGGTCCACTGCTGGTGCTTCCTCCACAGTAGGCAGTGGCAGGCGCGATAGCCCATCAGCGTTCCCATGCTGTTTCGTGTCTTTATATTCTATTTCACCCTTATTTTTCCTTTGGGGTAGACTTTTTGCCCCGTATACGTCTTCAAGACAATCTCTGTAGCTTTCAAGGGTATATGTGAGAATAGCCGCTTGTAGTCCCTTTGGTTTATGACTTTTCGGACTGATCCTGTGTCCAATTCCATTTTCACTTGGACTCCGTCTATCTTGAGTGTAACCCAGATGGTCCGGTGATCCTTCATTTTGGTTACCTTATGTATTTTCAGACAACACAGCTCCTTGCTTCCGGAGTCTGTGTCACTTTTCTGTTCATCTGAACCACTGTCCATCACCTGGTGTACCTTTTTATCCTTCTCCTGTGGAGATTTCTTACTGTTGGTTTTCTTCCCAGACCTGCAGACTCATGCTATGTGTCCTGCTTTTCCACACTGTCTGCACACTTGGTCCTTGAACCAACAATCCTTCTGGTCATGTGTTGTTCTGCCACAGTGATAGCACTTCCCTGTTCCATAGGACATTTCATTGGTGCCATATTCTTGCGGTCTCCGTTGTATCTCTGCAGCGCCCCTTGCGGCTGCTTCGTGTGACACTGCCATACTGAAGCCTTGTCCAGCGTAAGATCCTTTTCTGATAGAAGCCGTTTCTGGGTTCCTTCACTTTGTAGCCCACACACAAACTTGTCCCTTAACGTATCTGCTAGTCCCGCTCCAAACTGGCAGTGTTTCGATAGCTTGCGCAGTTCCGTTAGGTACTCAGCATTGCCTTCGTCTTTGTGTTGGTTCCTTTTATGGAACTTAAATCGTTCTGCTATCAGCAGCGGTGTGGGGTTTAAGTGGTCCTGTAGGATTTCTACTGTGCTTTCGAAATTCTTATTCACCGGCTTCTCTGGGGTTATTAGATTTCGCAGTAACCCATAAGTTTTTGCACCCATGGAATTTAACAAAACCAGTGCTTTACTAGCATCTGGCACTTCATTCGCCCTGCAGTACACCTCAATACGTTCCACATATGTCGCCCAATCTTCAACTTCATTGTTGAACGTAGAGATACTGCCACTCTTCGGCATCCCTGGGTGTGATTTAACTGTCAAAAATGGCATCTCCCGCGCTTCCCCTTCTTCTCCGCTGGCACAAAATGGCATCTCCTGCGCTTTCCTTCCTTCCCGCGCTCGCCCTTCTTCTCCGCTGCGGCTTCTAAAAATGGCATCTCCCGCGCTCTTCCTTCTTCTCCGCGGCTCAATGGCGTCTCCCGCGCTCTCCCTTCTTCTCCCCGCGGACCCTGTTCAGCCTGTGAGCCCTGGCTGTGCTCTGCGCGTTCTTATTTTAATTTAAATTTTCTCGACACCGCTCGGTCTTGAACCCGGCTGTTTCTTTACCCTCTCTCTCTCCGGTTTTTTTTTTTTTTCTCTCGACGCCGCTCGGTTTTCAACCCCCGGCTGCGCCCTGTGCACTTCACCCTCTGTCTTACCCCATCGACGCTGCTCGGCTTTCTCTCCGCCGTCGGTCGGCTCCAACCGCCGCTGCCCGGGAAGGGTCTGCGCTGGACCTGTCGTCAGTCTCTTGCTGATCGTCGTGGCTGGGGAACCAAGCCCAGCTCTCTACAGCCTCCTCTGCGATGTTCACTCTCTGCCTGATGACTGGGCGGTTGCTCGTGGTCGACGCCCGTGTTCCTGGCCTCAACTTTTTTTTTTAGTTGCAGGTAGATTCGAATCGACACTCGCCACCACTGTTAGATCCGTGATTCTGAGGGTATGCTGTTTTTCAATAACCACACGGATGCTGTAACTTAACAATAAACAGGTATTTACTGGAGGAGGGTAGTCTCAAGACTGGGGGTACAGAGGCATGCGCAAAGCTTATATACAGGTGTGGTCACTGCCGGTACTACAGTATACATGAGCTGTAAAAGTAGTTCTGTCTTAAAAGCACATACACTACAGTGGTAAGAAGGTAGAGGAGAAGGATGCCGGTGTGAACTGTGAAAGGAGAGGAGTATCAGGTCCTGTTCACCCATTACCACTCTGCTCGCTGACCTACATCGACTCCCAGTCCACCAAGGCCTCGAATTTAAAATTCTCATCCTTGTGTTCAAATCCCTCCATGGCCTCCCTATCTCTGTAACCTTCTCAAACCCTCTGAGAACTCTGTGTTCCTCCCATTCTGGCCTCTTGTGCATCCCTGATTTCTTTTGCGTCACCATTGCTGGCTGTGCTTTCATCAGCCGAGGCCCTAAGCTCTTGAATTCTCTCCCTAAACCTCTCCGCCTTGCCACTCATCTCTCCTTTTCTTTATATTCGTTCCTGGGGTGTGGGTGTCGCTGGCAAGGCCAGCATTTATTGCCCATCCCTAATTGCCCTTGAGAAGGTGGTGGTGAGCCGCCTTCTTGAACCACTGCAGTCCGTGTGGTGAAGGTACTCCCACAGTGCTGTTAGGGAGGGAGTTCCAGGATTTTGACCCAGCGATGATGAAGGAACGGCGATTATATTTCCAAGTCAGGATGGTGTGTGACTTGGAGGGGAACTTGCAGGTGATAGTGTTCCCATGCACCTGCTGCCCTTGTCCTTCTAGGTTGCAGAGGTCGCGGGTTTGGGAGGTGCTGCCGAAGAAGCCTCGGCAAGTTGCTGCAGTGCATCTTGTAGATGGTACACACTGCAGCCACGGAGCACTGGTGGTGGAGGGAGTGAATGTTTAAGGTGGTGGATGGGGTGCCAATCCAGCGGGCTGCTTTGCCCTGGATGGTGTCGAGCCTCTTGAGTGTTGTTGGAGCTGCACTCATCCAGGCAAGTGGCATGCTCCTTAAAGTCTACCTCTTTGACCAAAGTTTTGGTCATCTGTTCTAATATCTCCTTCCTTGGCTCAGGGTCAATTTTTGTCCATTTACCCTCCTGTGAAGCAACTTGAAATTGGAAGTGGCAAAGCAAAGTACCAGGGTATCCTGAGGGGGATGGGGAATGAAGATGGATTGAGAGAGGATGGGAAGCTGGGAGCTGAGTACCAGCATGAACTGAGGGGCAAGAGAGAGACGAGTACCATCAGGAGTTGGCAGAAGATGAATACCAGCGAGACACTGAGAGGAGACAGGAGAGGATAAGCCACGGAGGAGAGGGAGAAGTTCCAATATGAACTAGGGGAAGGGGAAAAGTGCCATTCTGAACTGACAGGAGGAGAAGGGAGAACAATGTTTAAAAAGAGAGCATCAATGCATAAGTATAATAACCCATAATTTCTCTGCATGAAATGGCAGAATTTTTTTGCCTGAATCTTTGCCACAATCTTCCACTATATAAGTGTTGGAATGTTTGATATAACTGTAGCTTAAAGTTATGCCAAATTTGTACCCTACTGCATTTTGAATGTAACTACATATCATTGGATTACATTTAAGGCTACTTTTAAGTGTGCAACTTTTTAGAAGCTGTTGGTCAACTTTTCTTGGTATCCCAGTTGTCCAGCTCACATAACTCCCAGCAGCTGAGAATGAAGTGGCACTGACAGAGGCCTGGGAGTAGGTCACTTGCCTATATACTGTTAGCCACGGATTATTTAAGGTAAGTGGGCGAGACTGAATGGGGAAGAGGAGAAAAATATATGTATATATAGCTTACCAAGAATAATTAATATACTCTATAGTTGCCAGGATGCCTCACACATGTAATTTTTTAATTCATTCTTGGGACGTGGGCATCGCTGGCAAGGCTGGCATTTATTGCCCATCCCTAGTTGCCCTGAGAAGGTGGTGGTGAGACACCTTCTTAACATAAGAAATAGGAGCAGGAGTAGGCCATTTGGCCCTTCGAGCCTGCTCCGCCATTCAATAAGACCACGACTGATCTACCTCATCTCCACTTTCCTGCACTATCCCCATATCCCTTGATTCCCTTAATATTCAAAAATCTATCGATCTCTGTCTTGAATATACTCAACGACTGAGCCTCCACAGCCCTCTGGGGTAGAGAATTCCAAAGATTCACCACCCTCTGAGTGAAGAAATTTCTCCTCATCTCAGTCCTAAATGGCCGACCCCATATTCTGAGACTGTGACCCCTGGTTCTAGACTCCCCCAGCCAGGGGAAACATCCTCCCTGCATCTACCCTGTCAAGCCCTGTAAGAATTTTGTATGGTTCAACGAGATCACCTCTTATTCTTCTAAACTCTAGAGAATATAGGCCACATGGTAACTGTAAAGTCTGTGGGTTGTTTAGTTAATTAATACACAGACTACCAGAGTAACTTAAAACAGGACTTTACTATTCGAAGGTCAGGGCGAATCTGCCTAATAACTCCTGACACAGCACTTATATACCGGTGTGGTCACTGTCAGTATTACAGTATACAGAAGCCAGCAAAGTAGTGCCACACCTAAAGTAGTTCTCTTAAAGGTGGACGGTTACATACAATAGTTCTCTTAAAGGTAGACGGGTACATACACTACAATCCTCCCTTTTTAGCTTACAACATACTGATTCCCCATTAAACATACATTATAACATATATACAACTTTATGCAAGACAGTTCACAGATTCAGTCTCTCTGGAGGTTTCCGGACTCTGTCCGGATAACGCCTCGGTGGTGTCGTAACTCCCGGCGGGGTAGCAGGTGCTTCTGGCAAGGTCGATTCGGCTTGAAGGACAGTGTCAGGTTCATCTGATTCCAGTATTACCAGATTGGAGGTAGGTGTTCTGGGTATCTCTGTCTCAACATTAACTGTGTAAGGTGGTGGAGTAGATTGGCCATTTGTGGCTGACCCTATGATCTGGTCAACATGGCGCCTTATTATACTGTCCCCAATGTCCACCGTATACATCAACGGCCCTAGCCTTTTTCCAATAGTTCCAGGCTGCCATTTCTCGGTACGGTAGTCCCGGGCCAAAACTTGTTGACCTATCTGAAAAGATCTAGTTGACCTTTCATTCATGCCCTGGAATTGCCGGTTCTCTACGTCCCTTCTGACGTTTGGCTTAAGCAAATCCAGCCGGCATCTTAGTCGTCTATTAAAAAACATCATGGCGGGAGTTTGATTTGTGACCGCATGTGTTGCATTCCTGTACGCCAACAAGAAGCTATCCACCTTATGTTGTAAGTTAATGGCTTCATTACCCATGGCCTTTATGGCCTTCTTGAAGGTCTGGACAAACCTTTCAGCCAATCCATTGGAGGCGGGATGGTATGGGGCTGACGTGTAGTGCTTAACCCCATTGCTCTTTAAGAATTTCTTGAATTCTTCGGACACAAATTGCGGTCCATTATCAGAACAGATCTGTTCCGGCAGCCCATTCCGAGCAAACATGGTCCTTAACACTGTGATGGTTTTTTCCGTGGTGGTGGTGGACATCTTTATTACCTCCGGCCACTTGGAGTGTGCATCCACCGCTATTAGAAACATTGAGTCCATAAATGGACCAGCAAAGTCGATGTGTACCCTTTGCCAAGGAGATGAGGGCCACTCCCATGGATGCAGAGGAGCCTGTGGTGGCGCGTTTTGGACCTTCTGGCATCCTAGACAGCTCTTAGTGATTTCTTCGATGTCCCCATCAATGCCTGGCCACCACACGAACGCTCTTGCTAGGTTCTTCATTTTCACTCCACCCAGATGTCCCTCGTGCAGCTCCTTTAACACCTTCTGTTGAAGTTTGGGTGGAATCACCACTCTAGATCCACACATCAGGGTTCCTCGACACACTGACAGCTGTTCTTTTCTCTGCGAAAATGCTGGCAGCGTTGGTTCGCCCTGTGCTGGCCATCCCTCCACCGTTAAATCATAGACTCGTGAGAGAGTCGGGTCATTTCTTGTTTCGTTTTCGATCATCGAATTTGTTACTGGTAGACATTCCACTATGGATGAGTGGAACATCTCTACCGGGTCCACTGTAGTCGCTTCCTCTACTATCGGCAATGGCAAACGCGATAACCCATCAGCATTTCCATGCTGTTTGGACCTTTTGTATTCGATGTCATATTGGTGTGCCCCAAGTAACACGGACCACCTCTGTAACCTTTGCGCTGTCATGGTGGAAACGGCCTTGTTAGGGTTGAATATGGACACCAACGGCTGGTGGTCTGTCAGTAATGTGAACTTCTTGCCCTGCAGGTAATGATTGAATTTCTTTACGCCCCACACAAGGCTGAGGGCCTCCCTATCTATTTGAGCATAATTTCGCTCCGCGGAGGTCAATGATCGGGACGCGAATGCCACTGGCCTTTCCGAGCCATTTGGTAACTTGTGTGAAAGTACTGCTCCAATTCCATAGGGGGAAGCATCACAAGCTAGACGAAGAGGTAACGTTGGGTTGAAATGAGCCAACACTTCTTCAGAGGTAATCAACGCCTTGCTTCTGCGAAAGGCCTTTTTACATTCCTCACTCCACTTCCATGGTACTTCTTTCCGCAACAGAGCATTCAGCGGATGCAGCACCGTGGATAGATTCGGCAGAAACTTGTGATAATAATTAATCAACCCCAAGAATGATCTTAACTGTGATACGTTTTCCGGCGCGGGGGCCTTCACGACAGCTTCTATCTTGTCAGGTGACTTGTGCAGCCCCTCTCGGTCAATGACATGACCGCAGTACGAGATCCGTTTTTGGAAGAACTCACATTTCTTGCGATTAACTCGAAGGCCATATTCCTTCAACTTAGTGAGCACCAGTTTCAAATTTGTGAGGTGTTCTTCCTCGTCTTCTCCCGTAATCAGGATATCGTCTAAGTAACACTGCGTGCTTGGAATTCCTTGTAATACCTGCTCCATGGCCCTCTGCCAAATTGCTGGAGCCGAAGCTACTCCAAAAACCAGTCTATTATAACGATACAAGCCTCTGTGTGTGTTGATGGTGAGGTACTGACGCGACTCTTCCTCGACTTCCATTTGTAAGTATGCCTGTGCCAGGTCTATCTTGGTGAAGTGTTTCCCTCCAGCCAACGAAGCAAAGATATCTTCAATCCGCGGGAGCGGGTATTGTACCGTGTGAAGCACCGGATTCACTGCGATCTTGAAGTCTCCGCAGATGTGGACCTTCCCCGGTCCCCCTGGCTTGTTACTTGGTGAAGACTTCATGACGGGAACAATGGGCGTGGCCCACTCACTCCAGTCCACTTTTGACAGTACCCCTGATCGTTCAAGTTCTTCCAGTTCTGCCTCCACAGCAGGTCGTATCGCGTAAGGTACCGATCTGGCTTTGAAAAATTTTGGGCTTGCATGTTCTGCAATCTTAACCTTTGCTTTAATTCCTCGCAGTGTTCCCAGTCCTTGCTGGAATACCTCTTTAGCTTCGTCCAATATTCTGGACAACCGTTCAGGTTTGACATCTTCCTTTCCGGAATCTACCGTCATGGTGTTTAGTGAATGCCAGTCTATCTTTATTTTCCTGATCCACTCCCGTCCCAGAAGTGGTGGACCTCCCTCAGGCAACACATACAGGTCCATCCTTTGGTGATCTTTGTCCTTGTATCTCACCTTGACTTCTATCTTTCCGATGGGGTATACTTTGTGCCCCGTGTATGTCTGCAATACTAGTTCCGTATCCCGTAGGGGAATATGCTTGAATAACTTTTTATAATCATGCTTATTCATGACCGTCAACGCCGATCCGGTGTCCACTTCCATTTTCACTTGGACTTTTGCAATCTGTAGTGTGATCCAGATAGCTTGTCGGTCAGCTTCATTACTCACATTGTGCATTCTCAGACTATCCAGTTCCTTGCAGTTGGAGTGTGAGTCCGAATTCTGTTCTTTCGGACTCTTCCTAGTCACCTCATGTACCTTTCTGTACCTCTTTTGTGGTGACTCATTATTGTTGGTCTTCTTTCCTGACCGGCATACCTTAGCTATGTGACCGAGCTTGCCACATTTCCTACATTCCTGGTTTTTAAACCAGCATTGGTTCTGGTCGTGTGTTGTCTTCCCACAACGATAGCATTTCGTTGTACCCGAAGTAATTTGCTGCACACTGAGTGCCGCTGCCTTGAGCTGCATTTCCGCCGTTCCTTTCGCTGCGGCTTCGTTCGATGCAGCAATAAGGACAGCCTTATCAAGTGTAAGATCGTTCTCTTCGAGCAGTCGTTTTTGTGTTTCTTCCTTTGACATTCCGCACACGAATTTGTCTCTGAGTGCCTCTGCCAGATTTTCCCTAAACTGACAGTGTTTCGCTAGCCTACGCAGTTCAATCAGGTACTCCGCGTTGCTTTCCTCTTTCCATTGCGTTCTGCGTAAAATTTGGATCGTTCCACTAACATCAGTGGTGCAGGGTTAAAATGATCCTTCAGGACAGCAACAATATCATCGAAAGTCTGATCCGCCGGTTTAGCTGGTGCTAGTAGATGCTTCAAGAGCCCGTATGTCTTTGCGCCCATCGAGTTTAGCAAGGTTATAGCTTTGTCATCTTCTTCTATTTTATTGGCCTCACCATAGATCTCAATGCGTTCCACATACGTGGCCCAGTCTTCTACCTCGGAATTAAAATCGTTGATGTTACCACGCTTAGGCATCTTCCTCTCTTCCTGATAACACCATGGATTATTTCTTTAAATTTTCTTTTTTTTTCAAGATGGCGGTTCCCGCGAAAATGGCGGTTTCCCGCGCTTATCTTCTCTCCCCGCCCACTTCAATGGCGGTTCCCCGCTTCTGTCTTCTTCTCTGCCTAATGGCGGCTTCCCGCGTTTCTTCCCCTGGCGGGAGGGGTACACTTTCCCCACGGGCGACGGCCGCTGGCTTTCAGGTTCACAGCCTGCGCGTCGGCTTCAGTGCTTTCCCTTTTCTCGGCAGGGCAACCGGTGCTGGGTACACCCCGTTGACGGCGAACAGTTTCAGCCACTGGGCTGGCTCTCGCTCAGTTCCCCTTGCTTGGGCTCTGTCCCTCTCCCGCTCGCTCGGCTCTACCGGCGCTGGGTACACCCCGTTGACAGAGAACAGTTTCAGCCGCTGGACTGGCTCTCGCTCAGTCTCCCTTGGTCGGCTCTGCCTCTCCCGCTCGCTCGGCTCCCAATCGCGCCTCCCAGCCCTCTCGCAGTCCGGTGCTTCCCTCCCCGGCTGCGGCTGAGTTTTTATATCTTCCCGCGCCTACGCTCCCGGTCGCAGCGCTTCGTGGCTTCGGTCGCTGCCCGGCCTTTTTCGCCGGTCGCGGTCTAGCTGTCTCACGACACCGTTGCGTCCCCAGCCTGTCTGTACCGCGGCTTCCTTGCTCCACGCTGCCCCAGTCTCAGCGCCTCTGGGCCCGACTTCTGTCCGGCTCCTTTCCCCCTCGACCGTAGTCGAGTGCACCGCCCTTATCCTCCGGTTATTCTTTTTACTTTTCCCTTACTCACAGTCACCGTGGCCGGCTTGCTTCTCGTGCTGATCGGCTCACTCCTCACCGTGGCAGAAGGGACAGTCAGTGCCTGTTGCTGATGGAAGTCTTTGTCTCTGAATTCTTCCTCCTTTCCAGCTCTGCAGACTCGAGTTTTCTCCCAGCAGAATGACGAGGGCGGTTGCCTCTTCTCGACGCTCGTTAACTGCTTCGGAAGTATTGTTGCCGCAGGGTACGATCGGACTCGTCGCCACTGTAAAGTCTGTGGGTTGTTTAGTTAATTAATACACAGACTACCAGAGTAACTTAAAACAGGACTTTACTATTCGAAGGTCAGGGCGAATCTGCCCAATAACTCCTGACACAGCACTTATATACCGGTGTGGTCACCGTCGGTATTACAGTATACAGAAGCCAACAAAGTAGTGCCACACCTAAAGTAGTTCTCTTAAAGGTGGACGGTTACATACAATAGTTCTCTTAAAGGTAAACGGGTACATACACTACAGTAATGGTTTGATACAACTGAGTGGCTTGCTAGGTCACTTTAGAGGGCAGTTAAGAGTCAACCACGTTGGTGTGGGACTGGAGTCACATATAGACCAGACCGGGTAAGGGCATTAGTGAACCAGTTGGGTTTTTACGACAATCCAACAGCTTCTTGGTCACTTATACAGATAACCGGACTTTTTTTCCCTCTTATTTCCAGATTTTTAAAACTGATTCTGATAAGATTTATAGAATTCGTATGTGGACATGTTCGAAGTATTTCTAATTTAGAGCCAGCCTCCCCTGCCTAATAGGTTAACGTTCATTCTTCTGGCACACTCTGGTGCCTGCAGCTGTCTTGCATTTGCTCGCTAATCGCAGCTAGTTAGGGCTGGTCAGGGCAATAGAAGTTCTTTCTCAGTAATTTGAATCGGGGAACGCCACCCGTGATTGCTGAAATATTATCCACATCCATTTGGGAAAAAACCTGGCCGAGACAGAACTGCATCAACTGGTCATTGCAGGAGTCCCACAAGGGTATGAAGGATTCCCACAGGTCCTAGTGCCTCCCGACACAGCCAGCCCCATGCTGACAATCATACCAATGACACTTTTATCAGCAGAGAGGTTTTATTTTATCTGCTGCAGGCATTCAGTCATGCCGGCTACACTTACCACAAGTGCTAGTTACTCCCTTTCCCCCCAATGCCATTCTTCATGTGTGAGCCCACATAGTGAGGGCTGACGGGCTATTCGACTGCAGGCAGGCATCACAGCTAACCCTGATGCTATCCTCACTGGATGTCTACTTGAGCACATTGGCTAGCAGCAATCCATAGTTAGCGATCGGGATCAGGAAGCCTCGCTGATTGTCCCTCTCCCTAGCACTACTGGCTTGGCATAGAGAACATATGAACATAAGATGTAGGAGCAGGAGTAGGCCATTTGGCCCCTCGAGCCTGCTCCGCCATTCAATAAGATCATGGCTGATCTGATCTTGGCCTCAACTCCACTTCCCTGGCCGCTCCCCATAACCCTTATCGATCAAACTTGGGATTCTCCTGGTCTGTAGAGATTGGTTCCAAGCTGGGCATCCATTTATAAAGTAAGCTGTCAGGGGATTCAGCAGAGTTACTGGCTCATAAATCCAATAGATCTTTGAGGTCTGCAGCGGCACCCATGAAGGTGCCTACGGTCACCTCATTATTTATGAAATTGGACCCTGGAAATTGTAGCTCAACTTCAGTTGTAGGGAAGCTATTGGAAAGCAACCCCCTTCCCTTTGCTGCACCATTGGCGGCCATGCCCTTCAGCTGCCTAGGCCCCACACTGTGGAATTTCCTCCCTAATGCTCGCCACCCCTCTCCTCCTTTAAGACCCTCCTTAAAGCCCACCTCTTCGACTAAGCTTTGTGTCATAGAAACATAGAATGTTTCATCCTCCTAACATGTCCTTCTTTGACTTGAGTTAATTTATTCATTACGCCTCTGTGAAATGCCTGTGTGAAATACATTAAACACGCTACATAAATGCAAGCTGTTGTTGATGTGTCAGCAGTGTCTCAGTGGGTAGCACAGTCACCTCTGAGTCAGAAGGTTGTGAGTTCAAATCCCACTCCAGGAACTTGAGCACTAAAATCTAGGCTGACACTCCAGGGGAGTGCTGAGGGAGTGCTGCATTGTCGGAAGTGCCGTCTTTCGGATGAGGTGTTAAACCTGTCTGCTCTCTCAAGTAGATGTAAAAGATCCCATGGCACTATTTTGAAGAAGAGCAGGGGAGTTCTTCCTGGGGCCAATATTTATCCCTCAATCAACATAACAGATTATCTGGTCGTTATCACATTGCTGTTTGTGGGACCCTGCTGTGTGCAAATTGGCTGCCGCGTTTCCCACATTACAACAGTGACTCCACTTCAAAAGTACTTCATTGGCTGTAAAGCGCTTTGAGACATCTGGTGGTCGTGAAAGGCGCTATAGAAATGCAAGTCTTTCTTTGATGTGATATGATATATAGTTACTTGGAGCATTTGGCAGTTAATGGGGACACCCAACATGACTTTAGGAAACGTACGTCCTGATTAAGTTATTTGACAGAATGGTGGATGAACATGTTGATGTTGTATACTTTGACTTCGAAAAAACTTTTGATAAAGTATCACATAGAGACAGCTATCAGAAAATTTCGATCATATGGGACTTTAGGACACATAGGATAGATAAGCTGGTTGAAATCATATAAACAGAGGGTTGTTATAAAGAACATAAAAACATAAGAAATAGGAGCAGGAATAGGCCACTTGGCCCCTCGAGCCTGCTCTGCCATTCAATAAGATCATGGCTGATCTTGGGCTCAAAGCCACTTCCCCGCCCGCTCCCCATAACCCTTCACTCCCTTATCTTGCAAAAATCTGTCTATTAATGTGAGTGGATCTGATTGAGGCCTGGCTCCAAACAGAGTTCCTCAGAATTCCTCAGAGTTCCTATTACCATCTCGTCTCACCTTGAATATCTCTCAATGTCTCTTCTTTCATCCCCTCCCCCATTTCCCAGCCCCCAAACTGCCTTTTAATCTGTTTAATTTCCTGCCTTTTTTTTCTCAGTTCTGACGAAGGGTTTCGACCCGAAACGTTGACTCTATTTCTCTCTCCACAGATGTTGCCTGGCCTGCTGAGTTTTTCTAGCGTCTTCTGTTGTTATTCCTCAGAGCTCTGTTATGAATCCATTATTGTTCAGAATTTTCATCAATGATCCAGGAGAAGCCTTAAATGGAACCATTCTGAAATGCGTGGATGATACAAAAATGTGCATAGAGGGTTACTAATTCAGAGCAAACTGATAGGTTGCAGGCTGGTTTAGATAAGTTGGGTCGAGTACAAAAGGAAGAGCACTTTACTTATGTTACATAAGACTCTGGTATGTCCACATTGGAGTGCTCTGTCCAGTTTTGCTCCCCACACATGGTGGATATCGAGGGACTGGAAAGGATAAAATTGAAGGTGACCTCTGCAAGCGGCAATCATATTTTCTAAATTTTGCTCAATTGGCCACAGTTGTATTTTTGAGCATACCAATTATCTTCAGTTCTTGAACATTATATTTGAGTATTTTCCTCCCCTTTTTAGGGTCAATGGTGTTGTTCACCATTCATCAGGCATGAGGACAATCAGAAAATCCACTCCCAACCACCTATCAGACTGGAGATGGTCATTATGGGCATGCAAATGCAAACCGGCTAACTTGACCCCCAGTAAATTCTTTCTCTCCGTCGGGAAACAATTGACTTCTTCTCAGAACCTCCCTCCTCCTGACATGGCCAAGTGCACAAGCTTGTCAAGTGAAGAACTGTAGGTGTGAAACCCTTTACTGCCACTCAATTGCAGGCAGCTGCTTGAGGACACTTTCTTAAAAATTGCAAGTGCAGTTGCCACTGAGTGAATGAGTTCCCCGCTTCTTTGGAGAAACCCATTCGGAAAAGACTGCATTGCTTGTGATGGAGAGGAATGGGTTCAGGAGGTCATAACAACATAAGAATTAGGAGCAGGAGTCAGCCGTTTGGCCCCTCGAGCCTGCTCCGCCATTTAATGAGATCATGGCTGATCTGATCTTGGGCTCAGCTCCATTTCCCTGCCCGCTCCCCATAACCCATCACTCCCTCATTGTTCAAAAATCTGCCTATCTCCACCTTAAATATATTCAATGACCCAGCCTCCACACCTCTCTGGGGCAGAGAATTCCACAGATTTACGACCCTCTGAGAGAAGAAATTCTTCCTCATCTCAGTTTTAAATGGGCGGCCCCTTATTCTGAAACTATGCCCCCTAGTTGTAGATTCCCCCACAAGGGGAAGCATCTTCTCTGCATTTACCTTGTCGAGCCCCCTCATTATCTTATATGTTTCAATAAGATCACCTCTCGTTCTTCTAAACTCCAATGAGTATAGGCCCAACCTGCTCAACCTTTCTTGATAAGTCAACAAAAGGTCTCTTTTCTTTCATCCTTCATGAACTTCAAGAGGGACAGCCACCCTGTTCCATCCCAATTATGCCTTAATCCAAACTTGTGTTTGGCACTACTGCTGTGAAGAGAGGCAAAGAGGATCCCACTTTTGCTAGAGTCAGGCACTGAAGCATTACCTGTCTGCTCATTTTGGAAATAAGCTACATGACTGGTGTCGAAGGACAATATTTGCATGGCTTCCTTAAAGTGTCAAAAACAGGAAGGCAGATTATTATCTGAATGGCAATAGATTGGGAAAAGGGGAAGTGCAACGAGACCTGGGTGTCCTTGTGCACCAGTTGCTGAAGGTAAGCATGCAGATGCAGCAGGCGGTTAAGAAGGCAAATGGTATGTTGGCCTTCGTAGCGAGAATTTCGAGTACAGGAGCAAGGATGTCTTGCTGCAGTTGTACAGGGCCTTGGTGAGACCACACTTTGAGTATTGTGTGCAGTTTTGGTCGCCTTATCTGAGGAAGGATGTTCTTGCCATGGAGGGAGTACAGCGAAGATTCACCAGACTGATACCTGGGATGGCAGGAATGACATATGAAGAGAGATTGGGTCGATTGGGCTTATATGCGCTAGAGTTTAGAAGAATGAGAGGGGATCTCATTGAAACTTATAAAATTCTAACAGGACTAGACAGACTAGATGCAGGAAGGATGTTCCCGATGGCGGGGGAGTCCAGAACCAGGGGTCACAGTCTAAGGATAAGGGGTAAGCCATTTTTAGGACTGAGATGAGGAGGAATTTCTTCACCCAGAGAGTGGTGAACCTGTGGAATTCTCTACCACACAAGGCAGTTGAGGCCAATTCATTAAATATATTCAAGAAGGAGTTAGATATATTTCTTGAGGCTAAAGGGATCAAGGGATATGGGGAGAAGGCAGGGACAGGGTACTGAGTTTGGATGATCAGCCATGATCGCATTGAATGGCGGAGCAAGCTGGAGGGGCCGAATGGCCTACTCCTGCTCCCATCTTCCATGTTTCTATGTTTCTCTGTTTCTATGTACTTTTGCGCTAGTTAAAACGTTAGCTTTCCAGGAACCCACAGTAGGAGAGCAGAGCTCACTGGGGTTGGATCTGGCAAAGTTTAGTTACTGCCAGCGCAGTACTTTGTTTCCACACTCGTGTTACCCTGCGGAATCCTGATGAGACTGCCAACAGTAAAACACAATTGCTAAACACCTTCCAGAAAATGGAAAATACATGTATCCTGGAGAAATCTGAGCTATGGGTTACATTCTGGCTCTCTTTGCTTTTCACATGCACTGACACAGAGATGCGCTCTGTTCTGCCTGCCAGTCTCTAATGTTGGCTTTATGCGGTGAAATATAATGTAGAGTGGGTATGTTTTTTTTTTCTATTTTTGGAAGAGTTGCTTTAAATGGAAGAATTGAAAATATGATCATTATAGATATGATAGATGGAAAATGACAGTTAGACAAGTGAAAATGTTTCTCTATAAATTTGCAAAGTTTTTGATCTAAAAATAATCTATGTTGCACTATTGTACTTAGTGCCTTGGTTCAACTTAAGAAGGATCTCCATCACTGGAGAGAGAAGCTTGACGTCGCAATGATGTTCTGCATTTTAAAAAATTCATTCTTGGGATGTGGGCGTCGCTGACAAGGCCAGCATTTATTGCCCATCACTAGTTCCCCGCGAGAAGGTGGTGGTGAGCCGCCTTCTTGAACCGCTGCGGTCCGTGTGGTGAAGGTGCTCCCACAGTGCTGTTAGGGAGGGAGTTCCAGGATTTTGATCCAGCGACAATGAAGGAACGGCCGATATATGTTCAAGTCGGGATGGTGTGCGACTTGGAGGAAATCTTGGAGGTGATGGTGTTCCAGGCCATTCAGGAGAGAAGTTAGGAAACACTAGTTCACGCAAGGGGTGGTAGAAGTCTAGGGCCTAGAAATTGGGTTGGGGCGCCAAAGTGGTGCAAAAGTCGGCGGAGCGCAGGATTTAGCGCAGCGATCGGAGTAATAGCGATCGCCAGAAATTCAGTTTCAGTGCCCCTCGAGGGACACGGGGCGAGGCTCGAGGCGCTCCGCGTCCCTCTTAGGGCGCTGAAACTGATTATCGCAGCGCAACGTGCCGCAGCGCCACATGCTGCGGCACGGCACGCTGCGGTACTGCAGGCCTTCCTCCCACTGTTAAGGGGGAGGTGCCTGCAACAGCGCGATCCCCGCTCGCGAGTGCCGGCAAATGAGCCCGGCACCAAGGAGAAGTGCCGGGCTCTCGGGAAACAGCCGGCAATGCCGCGGGGGAGGGGTTAGGAGTCCGGGGACGGAAGTGCTGGCAGGCGGCCGCCGAAAAAGCGGCCGCCCCGCACCTCCACCTTAACTTGCGCCGCTGCCGGCACAGTAAGGCCCCGTGAACCGGGCGCGGGTAGCGAGCGGCGCAACTGCGGCGTTCGCTACCAAATATCGCGAACGGGGCACAAATGGGGCGCTGCGCACACCGATGACGTCATCGGTGGCGGCGCAGCGCAAATGCCTAACGCCACCATTAGCGCCCCTACTGAATATCGCCGCAGACGCAGCCAGTGGCGCTACAGCCACTGACTGCCTCTTTAGGCGCTAACAGGTGGCGCTACTCACCCAATTTCTCCCCCTAGAACGCTCTGCCACAAGGAGCAGTAGATGCTAGCTCAATTAATAATTTTAAATCTGAGATCAATTGATTTTTGCTAGCTAAGGGTATTAAGGGATTTAGAGTCAAGGCAGGTGGATGGAGTTAAGATACAGATCAGCCCTCATCTCATTGAATGGTGGACCAGGCTCGAGGGGCTGAATGGCCTACTCCTGCTCCTGTGTTCCCATGCACCTGCTGCCCTTGCCTTTCTCGGTGGTGGAACTCATGGGTTTGGAAGTGAGTAATAGAATGCTCTTTTCATGAAGAGATGATGCATTAGGACATGGGTTGCTTCATTGCATTGAGAGAAACACTTCGCAACAACTGACTGGAAACTTAACTGGACCAGCCACATAAATACTGTGGCAACAAGAGCAGGTCAGAGGCTGGGTATTCTGCAGTGAGTGTCTCACCTCCTGACTCCCCAAAGCCTTTCCAGCATCTACAAGGCACAAGTAAGGAGTGTGATGGAATACTCTCCACTTGCCTGGATGAGTGCAGCTCCAACAACACTCAAGAAGCTTGACACCATCGAGGACAAAGCAGCCCGCTTAATTGGCACCCCATCCACCACCTTAAACATTCACTCCCTCCACCACTGGCGCACCGTGGCTGCAGTGTGTACCATCTACAAGATGCACTGCAGCAACTCGCCAAGGCTTCTTCGGCAGCACCTCCCAAACCCGCGACCTCTTCCACCTAGAAGGACAAGGGCAGCAGGTGCATGGGAACACCACCACCTCCAAGTTCCCCTCCAAGTCACACACCATCCTGACTTGGAAGTATATCGTCGATCCTTCATCGTCGCTGGGTCAAAATCTTGGACCTCCCTCCCTAACGGCACTGTGGGAGTACCATCACCACACGGACTGCAGCGGTTCAAGAAGGCGGCTCACCACCACCTTCTCAAGGGGCAATTAGGGATGGGCAATAAATAAGCTGGCCTTGCCAGCGACGCCCACATCCCACAAACGAATAAAAAAAGATTCTTTGGCTATAAATAAGTGGAAGTGGGACATAACCAACTCGCGGAATGGCTGCAGATCGTTTGTTTCCTGGGTATGACCTCATTTGGATATCCAAACTATTTTGCGTTTGTTTTGTCACAATTGCACTCTATAAATTGGGTGTCCAGGGTTCTTTGTTTGAATTGTAAGTCATTTAAAGGGACAGGCTGCAAGTTCAATTCATAGTTTTGTAGTCTACGTTTGTTTTCTTTACAGGCATTTTTATTTTCTGCCCACTCAGTTGCTGAAACCATTTTGTTCCAAGGGCTTTGGCACTTCCATTATTTTGTTTCCTCCTAGAAATTGGGCGATGGATTGCCTTGTGGAAATCCCTGTCTATTTGATATATGGTGGAAGAGGAGGAATGGGGTGTTGTTCAGGGAGATGAGACTGCACCAGAGCGCCGAGCCACTGTTGTGCATAAACAGGCAGAGGTGACGTTATATCGACTTATCTGAAGAACTGCGCCTGTACAGGTTGAGATCTACCAAGGAGCTTAATGGAATTTTGCCACAGGCTGCAATCTGATCTGCAGCCACACTCCATCACAGGCATGGCACCGCCAATGGTCTCAAGATCATTTCAGCTCTGAGGTTTTGTATCTCAGATGCACTTCAGCCTGCCACAGTCAACCCGCAGTCCTCAGATGTATCAAGTGGGTAACTGGTGCCTTGTTTGACAGAGCAAGTGAGTTCATCGCTCAACCTCCGTGAGATGGATTCTGAGATGGCTCAGATACAGGCTCCACCACTTGCGAGGGTGGATTAGCCCTGTACACTTTCTGGGCACACATACAGCCAGTGAGAGCAGGAGGGTCGAATGTGTTGTGGCTCACCATATTCGGTCCCTCTTCCATCCATTCTCCAGTTGAGATCCGGAGCGCCTTACGGATGGTACCAATAAGACGGGTGAAATCTCTGACCAATGGCTCTCTGCATCTGATTCCCAGGCCTCTGCAAGTCAGAGGAAAGATTCTATTGCGATTTGGTGCCAAAGACTTTTATGGCGCCAGTGTGAGCACTTCTGAGAGATGCTACCACTGGCCTTGGGGCCTCTTGCACAGGGCACTATACCGCAGATATCCCTGGAGTTGTCACCTGCTTGCTGGTGGACTGCAGTGTTATGAACCTGCCCGTCATCTCTTGGAGGTTGCTCGGCACAATCTCTAATAACTGATGTAATCACCTTTAAAAGAAAGACTTGCATTTCTATAGCGCCTTTCTCAACCTCCCAAAGCACTTTACAGCCAACGAAGTACTTTTGAAGTGTAGTCACTGTTGTAATGTCAGAAATGCGGCAGCCAATTTACGTATAGCAATGTGATAATGACCAGATAATCTGTTTTAGGTGCGGGCCGGGACAATTTGGAGAACTCCCCTGCTCTTCTTGTGCTATGGGATGCTTTGCGCTCACCTGAGAGGGCAGACCGGGCCTCGGTTTAACGTCTCATCTGAAATACAGGTCCCCTGAGATTATGATCTGTGGCCTCATCAATTGAGGACAGACTTGCACCGTCCCTCTAGGTAACAGATTCCTGCTCCTCCTTGCTTGTCCGTTGTGCATTAGTCAGGCACCTTCCACAGTATTGAAATTTCACTGGGGAAATGTATCTGAGCTGGAGCTGCGAGTGAGTGATGCTGCGTGCTGTGAGATGCTGCCTTGCTTATTGTCACTAACTTTTGGCTCAACCTCCTGTACCACATCTAAAGAAAGTGAAGCGCAACCTAGGCTATAGGCGAAGGGCAGCACGGTGGCATAGTGGTTAGCACTGTTGCCTCACAGTGCCAGAGACCCGGGTTCGAATCTGGCCTCGGGCGACTGTCTGTGTGGAGTTTGCACATTCTCCCCGTGTTTGCGTGGGTTTTCTCCGGGTGCTCCGGTTTCCTCCCACAGTCCAAAGATGTGCGGGTTAGGTTGATTGGCTATGATAAATTGACCCTTAGTGTTAGGGGGATTAAATACGTGGGGTTACGGGGATCGGGTGGGGTATGTGTCGGTGCAGGCTCGATGGGCCGAAATGGCCTCTATCTGCACTGTGGGGTTTCTGTGATTCTGTGATTCTGTGATTCTGTGATAATACTGTTCTCATGAGAATCCTTCAGATGCTGCTTTCAGTGACTCACATATTATACTTCATAAGAATATAAGACCTGTTTCTGCTCATCTACACTTTGTATCTGATTCAACTGAGGGTGAGTGTAAGTACATAAGAAATAGGAGCAGGAGTAGACTGTACGGCCCCTCGAGCCTGCTCCGCCATTCAATAAGATCATGGCTGACCTTTAACCTCAGCTCCACTTTCCTGCCCGATCTCCATATCCCTTGATTCCCTTAGTATCCAAAAATCTATCTATCTCAGCCTTGAATATACTCAATGACTGAGCATCCATAGCCCTTTGTGGTAGACAATTCCAAAGATTCACAACCCTCTGAGTGAAGAAATTCCTCCTCATCTCAGTCCTAAATGGCCGACCCCTTATCCTGAGACTATGCCCCCTAGTTCTAGACTCTCCAGCCAGGGGAAACAGCCTCTCAGCATCTACCCTGTCAATCCCCCTCAGTGTATGTTTTATTATCAGAGAGCCAGTGAGTGAGTAAAGGGGGAAGAAAGACCAGGAGAAGGATCATACTAACTCTGAGTTGGGGATAGGCTCTTTTCATTGCCCATCCCCCTGCTCCCTAAATAGCCTCTCAGCCTAAATCTCCAGGGCAACCTCTTCATATATAGTGCTTGGCGTGGTTATGAGGGGGGTTCAGATGGTATCATAGATTGAGAGTCCCATTATCTTATAACATATTTCCAGCCATCATTTATTTTCCACATAGCATTCTTTGGAAAGTTGTAATCTCTAGGCAGTGAAAGTCTTCAAGATTTCCTCTGAAAACCTATTGATTTGGGAAATCTAACACCCTCTTCTGTTTGACAAATAGATGTCACATTGGGCAGGTAATGGGTTAACTCTGATGTTTCTGCCCCTGCTGACTTGTGTTGACACAGGGATGGTTTAGGAGCAGATTGGTGAGATTGACATTTCTCCAAATTACTGCAAACCCTCCCACCCACCACCCCAGAGCCCGTGGCCCCTCAGGACGGGTAGCCATGGCTCAGTGGGTAGCACTCTCGCCTCGGGGTCAGAAGGTTGTGGGTTCAAGTCCCACTCCAAGAAACTTGAGCACAAAACTCTCATGCAGTGCTGAGGGAGTGCTGCACTGTCAGAGGGACCGTCTTTCAGATGAGATGTTAAACTGAGGCCCTGTCTGCCCGCTCGGGTGGATGTAAAATATCCCATGGCACTATTTTGAAGGCGAGCAGGGGAGTTATCCCCGGTATCCTGGCCAATATTTATCCTTCAAACAACATCAACAAAACAGATTATCTGGTCATTATCACATTGCTGTTTGTGGGAGCTTGCTGTGTGCAAAAAGGCTGCTGCGTTTCCCACATTACAACAGTGACTACACTTCGAAAAAGTACTTCATTGGCTGTAAAGCGCTTTGGGACATCATGAGGTCATGAAAGGCGCTATAGAAATGCAAGTCTTGCTTCTGAGAAGTGGGTTTCCTCCTTGGTATCTATCGAACCAAAGAAAACAGAAGCCAAAGCAATCTGGAGGTCCATTAAACTTAATATTATAGCTTTTAGCATCGATGTAAAATGGAAACCAATTTGTACTGACGCCAATCGGCTGTTTGGGATAAGAGTCACTCGCAGGGAAGCTCATTCCGCGTTAGATCCGACATTGGGCTGCACTCACACTGCAATTGCAATGGCCCTGTGATGCTTCACCTCACAGGACAGTTTTGGAGGAGCGTGAATGCATCATCAGAGAGCGCAGACCCCGGCGGTGACGAGCGAACAGCAATTTAATCCAACCTCTCTTTGCATTCCTAGGAGAAGAATCAGACAGTTTGGGGGAAATACCGCGAGTTGATGATGAAGAAAATTGCCCCATCTCAAAATTATTGCAAACTATCTGGATATGGGAGGGCATGTTTCACTTCTGTGGAAAGTTGCAATTCGATAAGTTAACTTTTATGCCTCACGGTAAACTTGAGTTCCAGTTTGGGCTGAGCAGAGATTTGTTTTGTGCAAGACAATAAAAAATAAACGAAAACTCGTCGGGCGCAGGGATCCCACGGAATCCCCCTCTGAAGAAAAGTCCATTCGCAGGCGAGTTGCTTCAGACCTAAGAGCGGTTAGTTACTGGAGTGGAGGAGAGCAAACGGGTGACCAAGTGGTGACGATGTGAACAGAGAGAGAGAGAGAGAGAGAGAAGGAAGGGAGGAAGGGCGGCACAAAGTCAGTGGTTGCATTAAGTGTCACTGCAGAGCACTGAGAACCTATGAGGCAAAGACTTGTCTGGGATCTCGCCTCTCACCATCAGCCCTCTCCCAAGATGTCCAGCTTGGAGCTGTGCGCTGCAGGACAAGAGCACCAGCAGGAAATTTGAGCTGGTCGCCTTTATGCGGAGGAGGAAGAGAGAGAAGATCTAACAAAGTTTTTCAGGCGACTGGATAAGTTGGTGCCTTGTCGCAATGGAAGGAGTGCGGCGGCTGCTGATGCGGGCTCTGTTGGGCTGGTCAGTTTCCTGGTTAGTTGCTCTGACCTTTCAGCTGGTCCAAGTTCAGGGGCAAGGACAGGGCAACAACGGGCGCTGGAGGCAGATGATCCAGTGGGAGAACAACGGCCGGGTCTACAGCCTCCTCAACACCGGTTCCGAGTACATCCCCGCCGGCCAGGTCACCCCTCAGAGCAACCCCAGGGTCTGGCTGGGAGGCTCCAGCAGGAATCCCAGTAGACCACTTCGCCCGGCCGGCACTGGCCGCCGCCAAGCCCCGTCCCAACCAGGCAGGGTGGGCTCAGAGACGGTGAGGGGTCAGACTCGGCATCCTTTCGGTTTTGGCCAAGTGCCGGACAACTGGAGACAGGGGACGTTTGGAGATCCCAGCAACACTCACAGATACATCCCGTCCTCCCCAAGGCAAGGCACCAGGCAGAGGCAACGCCAATCCAGCTCCTTCTCCGAATCCCCCTTTCTTCAACCATCCTACCCACGTTTTCCAGCTGCCCAGCCATCTTACCCCAACTCTTATGACCCCAGCTATGAATATGGTTCGCCAAGGGGCTTCGACGCGGTGGATGAAAGCGTTCCTTATCGCAGAGTGCCTGGGAGCTTACCCTTGGAAAGTGGGGGTTACCTCTATCAGCCCAGGACCAGAGATGACGAGTATGGAGAAAATGTCCATCCCTACAGACCCCAGGGTCAAATTCCTGCGCAGGAGCGCTACAACGTCCCCCAGCAACCTGCTGCTTCCGATGGACTTGATAGGAGATACATGCACAGCTTGTACGATGAGAGCAGGGGGCCGGCAGGAGAGGGTCCATCGGCCCTGTCGCCATCTGGCGCTGGCAGAAGTCCTGCGATTCAAGCCCCAGGCCCATCCTCAGAGGCTGGCTACTTAGGCCCAAGGGCGAACTCTGAAGGGGCAGGCGCTGGTTTCTACCCATTGAGCCGCAATGTCCCAGTGGACCCCTACCCCTCGTCCCGCAACATTGAGCCAAATGCCCCTGTCACTAATTTGGACCAGTACGCACTTCCGAGAGCGGGTTCCAATGGTGGGGCTGAACAACAGGGGCGCCAGGTTCCTGTACGTATGGCCCTGGGGAGTGTATACAGACCAGACCAAGTTGGCAGAGGTACGGTTTTTAAAATGTGTAACGAGCTGTCGCCGATACCTTGTTTTGCTGTTGGAACAAAATCTAACATGAAATTACTGTTTTCTTCAAGCATGCTTGAAATTCTTGAAATGCTTGCATGGCACATCTGTATTATTGCCCAGTGCAGTCCCCCAACACATGTTAGTGAGAAAGATACATGCTTCTAAAACGGTGAAGTTCATTTTTTGAAGCATGTTTATTGCATAAACATACACCAGGCGGTGAGAATTACAACACCTTTTCATCGGGTCTTGCTGTATTCGGTACAAATGTCAAATTAATATTTGAAAATTATTTCTCATCATTACTGATCATATTTGGGCAGTGTTGTCTGTGTTGGAAGATGCAATGTTCTGGTCCCACTGCAATCAGCTTTCTTTTTCCACTCATAAAGAAAGACTTGCATTTATATAGCGCCTTTCATGACCTCCGGACGTCCCAAAGCGCTTTATAGAAACATAGAATGGTTACAGCACAGAAGGAGGCCATTCGGCCCGTCGAGCCCGTGCTGGACTCGACGGGCCGAATGCGGCCCAATGGCACTTTATAGCCAACAAAGCACTTTCTGAAGTGTAGCCACTGTTGTATTGTAGGAAATGTGGCAGCCGATTTGCGCACAGCAAGCTCCCACAAACAGCAATGTGACAATGACCAGATGATCTGTTTTTCCACCTCATCTTCCGATTAGGCACTTTACAGCCTTCCGGACTCAATATCGAGTTCAACAATTTCAGATCATAACCTCGGCCCCTATTATATTTTTATATTTTTTATCCACACTTTTGGTTTGTGCCTTTTCCCTTTTCTCTCTCTCTCCCACATGGCAGCTGTCTCTCACTCTGCCAGCGCATTTCACACTTCATCTAGAGCCATTGCCTGTTTCTTTACCTGTCCTATTACCATCTTGTCTCACCTTGAATATCTCTTAATGTCTCTTCTTTCATCCCCTCCCCCATTTCCCAGCCCCCAAACTGCCTTTTAATCTGTTTAATTTCCTGCCTTTTTTTCTCAGTCCTGACGAAGGGTTTCGACCCGAAACGTTGACTCTGTTTCTCTCTCCCTGGATGTTGCCTGGCCTGCTGAGTTTTTCCAGCGTTTTCTGTTGTTTTTGTTATGTTGATTGAGGGATAAATATTGGCCAGGACACCGGGGATAACTCCCCTGCTCTTCTTCTTCGAAATAGTGCAGTGGGATCGTTTATTTCCTCCTGAGAGGGCAGAGGGGCCTCAGTTTAAGGTCTCATCCGAAAGACTCCTTCCGTACTGCATTGGAATGTCAGCCTAGATTTTGTGCTTAACTCTCTGGGGTGGGACTTGAACCTGCAACCTTCTGAACTCGGAGGCAAGGGTGCTAGTCTTTAGTCCAGCTGCAGTGGATCATTCAGATAGAGTTTCTCAGTGACAAGTGAAAATCCTGCGGGATTTCTCATGACAGCTTACACACAGTTTCATTTCATTGTTTTTCTATTTCCCTAATTGCTCATTAAATATCAGTTTCTTTTTGAACTCACAATGACTTAATATTGCAGGCATTCCCTCAAGGATAATATTGCAGTTCTACAGAGCGGCGATAAACTACAGGGTTCAAAGGCTGAATCTATTTGGTTAGAGTTAAGAATGTTTTCCTGACTGGAGAGGAGTATAGAATGCAGTGGAGTACCCCAATAGGACCATTGCTTTCCTTGTTATATATACATATTCTGGACTTGGGTATAGGGGGTGGAATTTTGAAGTTTGCGGATGATACAAAAACTTGCCAAACTAGTAAATAATGAGCAGGATAGCAGCAGACAGCAGGAGGATATAGACAGACTGGTGAAATGGGCAGACACATGGCAAATGCAATTTAATGCGGGTAAGCACGAAGTGATGCACTTTGGAAGAAACAGCATGGAGAGGCAGTATAATCTAAACGGTCGTATTTTGAGAGGGGGGTCGGGCAAGAGCAGAAGGACCCAGGGGTGCATATTCACAAATCTTTCAAAAAGGCAGGACAAGTTGATAAGGCGGTTAAGAAAACATATGGGATACTTGGCTTTGTAAATATTGGGCATTGAATACAAAAACATGCTAAACCTTTACAAATCACTGGGTAACCTGGCCTCTACCTACAGCATCTTAGAATCTGCTTTCGGTGAGTAGGTGGACTCTGGGGTCAGTCAGAGGTGAATTATTTTTGGTGAGGGACATTAGTAGATTGGCAGCTGCTTCGAAATCTTCTCGCTCCAGGTTAAAAGAAGCCAGCGTGAATTTTTTAAATATACTTTTGCTACTTTGAACTGTGACCTCTGAAGTGGCACACTCAAAGCTATATATAAATAATGTACGTGGGCATGTGTGTAACCTTACTTCCTGTGTCAAGCTTTTTGGTTGCAATTTTATGTCATCATTTCCCATTGTAAATTCCCACGTCTGCATTTTAAATCTAATTTTCCTATGTCAACATCCACTGTCACAGTCTGTTGATGAACTAATTAAATCACTCAAATTTTTGTTTTTAAATTGACTGCCATTTTTTTCACCAAAATCTTGAATGCCCAAAATAACATTCTAAATAAAATCCTTCAAAGAGAAATATTTCACATTAACATGGTTAAATTTATCAATGAAATTGATTTTATGCCTTTTTTTAATACCTTCATTTGAGTCTTTAATTGAAGGCAGAAGTCGCTCCTAAGCGCCTGGGCTTGGATTTGATATTTCTGACCAGAGTGGTGACTCTTGTTAGCTGTTTGCGCTCCTCTAATTCTGCCATCTTGAGCATCCCTGATTATAATTGCTCAACCATTGGTGGCCGTGCCTTCTGCTGCCTCGGCCCTAAGCTCTGGAATTCCCTGCCTAAACCTCTCCGCCTCGCTACCTCTCTTACCTCCTTTTAAGACGCTCCTTAAAACCTACCTCTTTGACCAAGCTTTTGGTCACCTGCCCTAATTTCTCCTTATGTGGCTCGTGTCAAATTTTCTGTCTTAAAATACTCCTGTGCAGCGCCTTGGGACGTTTTAATATGTTAAAGGCGCTATATAAATACAAGTTGTTGTTGTTGAAAGGAAACCCTGTAAGCCAGAGCATGTGCAGCGAGCATAATTTCCCAGGATCCATCAGCGAGCCAAGTGGTTTGGAATATAGCTCTCTCTCTCCCTCAAGGCTGGATTTTACCAGCCCTGAGGAGGCGGGTTTGGAGCCGGGACTGCAGGGAAAATGGGAAAAATTGGGAGCGGGTCCCAACCCGCCTCCGAACCATCTTCCCGGGAGGCGGGTCACCGACTCACACAGGGACCTGTCTCCTAACGGCGGGAAGGGGATTAGAGCCAATGAACTGCCTGTTAACAGGTAGTCAACAGGCAGTTAAGAGGCTTTTTACCATTTTCTTCCTGCTGATGCGGCCTTCCTGACAGCGGGAAACCCCGCCAGGGTCAGCGAGGTGAGCTGTGGGTCTGCTGCAGTGTAAGTGTGCAAAAGACTGCTGCAAAGGTAGTGTGATGGGTGCAATGGTGCAAAGGTAAGTATGACAGGTGAGAGAATGTAGTGAGAAATATTTTTATTCTGTTTACATATATCTGCAGCTGACAATATTTGATGTTTCTGTGCAGCCTCATCTGATTGGGTGAATTGACAGATGGCTTCTGCAAACTCACATGCAGCTGCCATTTGTTTTCTCCTAAGGAGAGAGTCATTGGTGAGCCTGGGTGCAAGGGCTCACCTTTGGACAGTGATCGTCAATGTTTGACATCACCTCAATGCTGCCAAACACTGTCAAATCATCTGTTAAAAAATTATGGGGCCTGTCACTTTAACAAAACTGGCAGATGAAGCGTCATGCACTGATGTCACCTGACACCGGCTTTCCCTTAATTGGCCGGCAAGCCCGCAGGCCGGGCTTAACAAGGCCAATCAGGGGAAAATAGCGTCTGTGCGTCGGACGTCACTGGGGGCGGGACTAGAACCCGGAAACCAGCAGTCCCGCCCCCCAACGCGCCGCCTCAGGTAAGATCCCGGCCATAGTCTCTCTCAAAATCTCTTTCATTGTTTTTGCAAAATTATTTAAAGAAAAGTGTGAGGATACATTTCAAGTCTGTGACTATTCAGGTAAAATTGACACTGACTTTTTTTTAAAACAGAGAGGCTGTGTGTGTGGGTTTATGAGAGTAAAACAAACATGACAAGCTACTAATTACATACCTGTTGTAGCATTTGTTGCTATTCGGATTATACTCTCTAAACTTCAGATAGCGTATTAAGCTGAAGGAAAGAGTAAACAGTGCCGCCTCAACCTAATTGGAATTCTTCGTTTCAAAAAAAAACAAGTCATTTTGAATTTTGAAAGTAAACAGTAAGTCCATAATTATTACTTGACTAACATATGTCTGTTGTTTAGAAAATGTGTTACAAGTCTCATTTAAATGGCATATCTCGCCAAATGAGGTCCCATGCTAAGTTTCACAGCGTTGAGTGAGGCTTTTCACCCAGCGCGTGCCTTGCCCCATTATAATGGGATGTACGCCAAGTATATGGGGCTGGCTTTATTTGGAGCAAGGTTGCTGTTTCATGGGATGTTGAATTCTAGTTGTTTGGTATTCAGAGTCTCTACGTGTGCATTGATTATCCTGCGTACTTTTATTCCCCTCTAAATTTCTGCCTTTTTTTTGCTGAAGCCTTCAGTTTGCGACAACATACTTTTCTGGCAAAGTTGGGAGGATGAGAATCACTATGGGTGTTCCCACAGTGCTGCATGAATTGGATGAGGAGCAACAGTTGCTGAGAGCACAACTTGATATGGTGATACATTGGGCTCTCGTATGAGAACGGGCATACTCCCTTGTTTTGGTTTGCCTTTGGGTACAGTTAATTTTTTATTCACAATGTGCTAACCATCACAACAAGGCCTGTTGTATTTTTAAAACAAATTGTTGTGGTTTAATGGGCCCTGCACTGATTTTTTACAACAACAACTTGTATTTATATAGTGCCTTTAACGCAGTAAAACCTCCCAAGGCGCTTTACAAGAGCGTAATTAAACAAAATTTGACACCAAGCCACACAAGGAGATATTAGGGTAGATGTACAAAAGCTTGGTCAGAGAGATAGAGAGGCGGCGAGGTTTAGGGAGGGAATTCCAGAGCTTAGAGCCTCGGCAGCTGAAGGCACGGCCGCCAATGGTGGAGCCATTGAAAACCGGGGATGCTCAAGAGGCCAGAATTAGAGGAACGCAGATATCTCTTGAGTGTTGTGGGGCTGGAGGAGGTTACAGAGATGGGGAGGGGCGAGGCTATGGAGGGATTTGAAAACAAGGATGAGTATTTTAAAATCGAGGCGTTGCTTAACTGGGACCCAATGTAGGTCAGCGAGCACAGGGGTGATGGACGAACGGGACTTGGTACGAGTTAAGAGGCGAGCAGCCGAGTTTTGGATGACCTCAAGTTTACAGAGGGTAGAATGTGGGAGGCCGGCCAGGTGTGTGTTGGAACAGTCAAGTCTAGAGGTAACAAAGGCATGGATGAAGGTTTCAGCAGCGGATGAGCTGTGGCATCACATATGTTAAAAAAATAAAGTGGACTCTGCCTCTTTTTAACAAAAATGCTGGACGGTGTCAAACAGGAACAAACAAAATAAGAGTACTGGCCGCATTTCTGTTAGCTTGGTAAACAGTGAGGGAATCTATGTAGGTACAAAGAGCTGCAGTGTGTGGTCAGGTTCCACACATCTGATTGGGAAATAATGAAAAAGGTGTGTGTCTTGACGGCAGTTTTAACCATGCTTTTTGATTGAAATGCAATATAAGATAGTCACTACAGGAAACTTTGGTTTATCCGGAGGTTATATGTCTGGAATACTCGATCTAACGGCAAAAATCAGGAGCTGTTTTCTATATGTTTTTTTAGTTCTCGTTGCTATTTTTTTCCCAGTCAAGCACTGCAAGGTCTGTAGCTATAGCAACAGCTTCAGCTACAGACGCTTGCAGCTGCAGCCGATTGTTTTGAAGCTGTTGCTAAGCAACAGGGTTTGTTGATTCACACGGAGCTTCTCAGTTCTGTATGTTTAAACATTAACTCTGGTATGTCCGGCACTTTTGATGTTACGGCACCAGCTCGGTCCCGTCAGTGCCGGATATCAGAAAGTTTCCTGTAATAAGTCCAATAGGGAATTAGGGAGAAACTTCTTTACCCAGAGAGAGTGGTGAGAACGTGGAACTCACTACCACAGGGAGGAGTTGAGGCGAATCGCATGGATGCATTTAAGGGGCAGCTAGATAAGTACATGAGGGAGAAAGGAATAGAAGGATATGCTGATAGAGTGAGGGAAGGAGGCTCGTGTGGAGCATAAACACCAGCATGGACCAGTTGGGCCGAATGGCCTGTTTCTCTGCCGTGCATTCTATGTAATCAGACCACAGTTTTTGAGTGTTTTTATTGGGTTTTCAGCGAAGTTGTTTTACTCTGCCCGGTTGTGAGTGTCCCAGTACTAGACGGACACGCTGATTGCCGTGATTGTTTCGGTTGTATGGCAAAGCTGAATTCTAAGATGATCTCCGATGCAGAGCAACCCACGTAGACTTAGACCTTTAAGTTCTCTATTGTCATTAGCTGCTGTATCCCATTCATCGATCTGTAGATGTAAAAGAAAGAAAAAAAGACTACAGCAACTTTCACAGCCACTGGACGTCCCAAAGTGCTTTACAGCCAATGAAGTACTTTTTGAAGTGGAGTCGCTGTTGTAATGTGGGAAACACGGCAGCCCATTTGCGCACAGCAAGCTCCCACAAACAGCAATGTGATAATGGCCAGATAATCTGTTTTAGTGATGTTGGTTGAGGGATAAATATTGGCCCAGGACACCGGGGATATCTCCTCAGTTCTTCTTATGTAACAGTGCCATGGGATCTTTTACGTCCACCTGAGAGAGCAGACAGGGCCTTGGTTTAACATCTCATCCGAAAGACGGCACCTCTGACAGTGCAGCACTCCCTCAGCACTGCACTGGAGTATCAGCCTAGCTTTATGTGCTCAAGTCGCTGGAGTGGGACTTGAACCCACAACCTTCTGACTCGGAGGCGAGTGTGCTACCCACTGAGACACAGGTGACATCACGTTAGTTTTGGAGCCCCCAATTATTTCTCCCTTGCTTGCCTGGAGCTGCTGGAGGACATATCCATGGCTGGCAGTGCATGCTGGGAATACAGTCCTCACGCGGGATTGCATCATACTGATGTCCAACACCCTCCTCATCTGACATCCATATTTTCGAGGATGGATCACTGGTCAGGAGTGGGAAGCCTGGGTGACTATTAGTCATATAACAGTGAAAGCAGAGGAGTATGAATAACGTAATTCATGCTTAAAGTTTACATCACTATAATAGCTGATTATGCCATCATTGTAAGAAATCACACAACACCAGGTTATAGTCCGACAGCTTTATTTGAAATCACAAGCTTTCGGAGCGCTGCTCCTTCGTCAGGTGAAGTGGAGAGATGCATAAAAACACAGCTTATATAGTCAGAGAATAATGTCAGATGTTTACAGGTAATCTTTCTACCTGTAAACATCTGACATTATTCTCTGACTATATAAGCTGTGTTTTTATGCATCTCTCCACTTCACCTGACGAAGGAGCAGCGCTCCGAAAGCTTGTGATTTCAAATAAAGCTGTTGGACTATAACCTGGCGTTGTGTGATTTCTTACATTTGTCCACCCCAGTCCAACACCGGCATCTCCACATCATATGCCATCATTGACATTTCAAGATTGTAACAACCCTTTCCTTCAATCTGTCGATTTCAGGTTAGTGTGCGTGGACAATATTTAGAATTGAGCAAAGAGTGTGTTCTTGGGTTCTCAGATACGAAGCAGCCATCGGCAAATAACATCATTTATATCTCTCAAGCCTCAAGTCTCCAAGAATCCAAGTCCATGCCAGATGTCCCACTTTGTTATAGATGCAAAGCTATCTTTAAAAAATAAAGCCAGGCATTTCATTCAGGGTTCTTCTGACCTGGAGCCTGAAATTTACAAACAACGTACTTTTAAAAATTCATTCACGGGATGTGGACGCCGCTGACAAGGCCGGCATTTATTGCCCATCCCTAATTGCCCTTGAGAAGGTGGCGGTGAGCCGCCATTTCAGAGGGCAGTTAGGAGTCAACCACATTGCTGTGGGCCTGGAGTGACATACAGGCCAGACCGGGTGAGGGTGGCAGATTTCCTTCCCTAAAGGACCTTAGTGAACCAGTTGGGTTTTTACAGCAATCCGATAGTTTCATGGTCATCATGACTGATACTAGCTTTTTATTCCAGATTTGTGTTTAATTGAATTTAAAATTGGAATTTAACTCATGTCTCCAGATCATTTGTGAATTAGTGAAGGAGATAAGACAGTTCGCAGGTCCTAGGAAAAGGCCCCGATTTTAACTCCAGGTGGATTTCCCCGCTCAGGCCTGAGTTAAAATTACAGTCGGGTCTCAATGATGTCATCGGGCCACAACATGCATATGTAAAGAAGGACCCTCTTGGCTCCAGGCGGGCGGGTGTCCTTGCTGCCTGCTTAGGAGAGCAGGTTAAAATCACAGATGTTGCGATCATGGCGGCTTTCGGACAGGTAATTTTAAGGGCCCACCCGCCAGCTTTCTGCTGAGCGAGTAGGGTTAAAATCGCCCCCGTGTCAAAACGGAAAACTTTGCAATCAGTTTTAACTTCAATATAATGAGGAGTTAGAGCAGGGAAAGTACGTGTAAAACAGTGAGTTTGGAGTGTAGAAGGAACAAAAGTGGAATGTTCTAAGACGAACTGACCTTAGTAGCAACAAAATAGAGACAAGAAAGATTGGAATGGAGAGATATGGGGTGCGGGTCCCTTTTAAAGCAACAAGCCAAGATTAAGATGTGGTTGCTGTTGGTAAGAGGGCAGTTAAGAGTCAACCACATTGCTGTGGGTCTGGAGTCACATATAGGCCAGACCGGGTAAGGACTGTAGATTTCCTTCCCTAAAGGACATTAGTGAACCAGATGGGTTTTTATGACAACCCATTATTGATACTAGCTTTTTATTCCAGATTTATTTAATTAACTGAATTTAAATTCCCTAGTTGTCATGGTGGGAGTTGAATTCACATTAGTCCAGGCCTCTGGATTACTAATCCAGTAACATAACCAATATGGTGCCGTACCCCTATACGCACTGACCTCCGTTGTACCTTGGGAGAGCTTACAAGCGGTTACTGTTAATTGGGCTTCCCACAGCAAGTACCTGACGAGTCACTCTCTGGGCTGGATTTTCATTCAGAAGTCGGGAAGGAGGCGGGAATACAACTTTCGGGGTTGTAGTCCCGCCTCCATCGAGTTGTGGCCAATCCACGCGATTTTCCCTTGATTGACCTTGTTGAGCCTGCCCAGCAGGCCAATTAAGGGCCACCTGGCAACAGGTGACGTCACAGACTGAAATTTCATCTGTCAAGACGTGTTGACATGAAATATCAGTATTTCACAGCTGTTTGAAGCTGTCAAACACTGACAATCTTACTTCTAACCTGAGTCCTTCTACGCAGACTCAGTTAGAAATCTCGCCGGCACTGAAAGCTGCAGGCTGTCACTTTTGACAGATCGCAGCCATTCTGCTTTCTGTGCCGGCTGAATGATGGACTCCCGAAACCTAGAGGAAGGAAGGCTGTAAAGGTAAGTGCAGGTAATTTAAACTTCTTTACACACTTTAGACACACCAAACACACTTACCTTTGCACTCATGCACCCATCACTCTCCTGAACACTGACATCTCAACCACTCCAAGTCCTTCAACCCGACGGCCCGCCTCCTCTAACCTGGCGTGGTTTAGAGCCGTCGGGAATCCCACACGACACTCCTCAAAATAGGGATTAGGCTAAAAATTGGCACTAATCCCTTCCCGCCTCAGGTCGGCGGGTCCCAGTGCGGGGCGGGCACCCGCCTCCTTTGAAACTTACATGGAGGCGGGTTTTGGGCAGGATGGTGTCAGGACCCCCGAATTCGGGATTTTAGCCCCCCGCACGCCTAAAAGCCCGCCTCACGGCTCCAGGAAAATCGACCCCGCTGGGGGGTTATAGGATCAGGGTTGGGTGGCGACTGCAACCTCCTCATTGGCCTCGCTGCCAAAATGACACTGCTTGGCTTCAACATTGTTTATTTTCCAAAAAAAAGAAATGAATGGTTTTAATTGGCAGAATAGTGACTGCTGAATTCAATCATTTGTGATTCTCCCGTCAATAATCCCCAAAAAGTGCCAATTTTCAAGTGCGGAACTTTTTGCTTTTACATTGAGGAAAAAGTAGGCGAAGGGCCGTGGTCCATGCTGCAGGTCACCATCAAGGTTGAAAGAACCGTCAAATGTCTGGAGGCCCCAGTGTATCATCTCAACTTCCACTTTCCCTGCCACTGGCAGATGACTCAACACTTTGTCATAAAAGCCCACTTTATGAGCCCTGCGCATTTCTGCCTGTGCGGCAGAAAGGACAACCCAAATTCCTGTTCCCAGTTTAGTGGCATTTGCCAAAAGACAGGCAATGATTCTCTTTTCTTGGCCTCGAATAAAAGGACAAAGGTAGAAAGTCAGAATCCCTGCAGTCAAAGCATTTGTGCGGTTGAAAAAAGGTAAAAGGGTTTGAGCTAAATTCAGTGAGTCGCCTGATTAAACCAACCTCGCAGTTAAGGTATCCGTTTCATGTCACTGTTATTGCTGATCTCTTTACCGTCCATTCCCGGGTCTGTTCCTCCCATTCCATTGCTGTTTGATCCTGGTCAATCTGGGAGGACCAGATGCCTGGGAAATGTCTCTTGCTTTCAAAACTGTGTACAGTCAGACCTCCTGTCACACCAGATAGGCTCTGGTGCTAGTTCAGAGGTCAGAAGTGCTTAAACAGTTTGAACTAATGTTTGATAACTGGATGATACATGACTGGATGAGGCTTGCATGAACCGTGACCTTCATGTTGAGGGATTTCAAGATTTTGGAAAAAAAAACATTTCAGATTGATGGAATGGTTAGGGTTTTCCCTTGTGTTAATTGGAATTTGTGCCCCTGTTTCTACTAGAGGATGAATTAGGGAAGAATCTATCAGATTATCTGTGGAGAGAAGATAATACAAACCAGGGAGGGGGAGTGGTCTCCCTGTACTGTGAACAGGCCAGCCAGAAATGGCATTGATCCATGGAGATGCCCAAAGGGTGGTCTCTCCCACCCTTCAATCTCATTGAAATGTATAAAATCCTTAGAGGGCTTGACAGAGTAGTTGCTGAGAGGCTGTTTCCCCTGGAGTCACAGTCTCAGGATAAGGGGTCGGCCATTTAGGACTGAGATGAGGAGAAATTTCTTTAGTCAGAGGGTTGTGAATCTTTGGAATTCTCTACCCCAAAAAGGCTGTGGAGGCTCAATCGTTGAGTATATTCAAGACAGAGATCAATAGATTTTTGGACACTAAATAAATCAAGGGATAGGGCATGAAAGTGGAGTTGATGTAGAAGATCAGCCATGATACTGAATGGTGGAGCAGGCTCGAGGGGCCGAATGGCCTACTCCTGCTCCTATTTCCTATGTTCTTACACTCTCCCTCAGTTGAATCAGATGCAAAGTGTAGATGAGCAGAAACAGGTCAGAAAATGATGGCTGGGGATCTTCCACCCCTGCAAGTGCCAGCCACTGATTTCCATCCATTCAATTTAGAGGGCAGGCAATCACAGACTGATGTGGGTAGAAGCAGAAAACCCCAGCTAGTAATTTTAAGGTCTGCTTTCAAAGTGATGGAGGCTCAATAACCTTAATCATGTAAAAAAAAACTCTCATAAATCTTTAATGTTGTTTTTCTAATGAGCTAGTGGAAGAAACTAATACGCAAGTCACATTTAATCAAATATTAATGCTTTCCTTCCAGCTTCTCCAGCCTTCTCCTACTTTGCACACTGACAGGTGCAATCACTATGGAGGGGGAAAGGTGCCAGGCATATGTCTTCCCCAAATTTGTTTATTTTCAAATCTTCGAAGACCTTTTCGTGCCTCTTGCAACCTCTAATCGTCAGCTCCAACAACAACTTGCATTTATATAGCGCCTTTAATGTAGTAAAACATCCCAAGGCGCTGCACAGGAGTATTTCAAGACAAAAAATTTGACACCGAGCCACATAAGGGAAAACTAGGGCAGGTGACCAAAAGCTTGGTCAAAGAGGTAGGTTTTAAGGAGCGTCTTAAAGGAGGAAAGAGAGGCAGAGAGGTTTAGGCAGGGAATTCCAGAGCTTAGGGCCCAGGCAACAGAAGGCACGGCCACCAAAGGTTGAGTGATTATAATCAGGGATCCTCAAGAGGGCAGAATTAGAGGATCCAGATATCTCGGGGGGTGGGGGGGCGGTTGTGGGGCTGGAGGAGATTACAGAGATAGGGAGGGGCGAGGCCATGGAGGGATTTGAAAACAAGGATGAGAATTTTGAAATGAAGGTGCTCCTTAACCGAGAGCCAATGTATGTCAGCGAGCACAGGGGGTGATGGGCGAACAGGACTTGGTGCGAGTTAGGACACGGGCAGCTGAGTTTTGGATGACCTCAAGTTTACGTAGGGTGGAATGTGGGAGGCCGGCCAGGAGTGCGATGGAATAGTCAAGTCTAGAGGTAACAAAGGCATGGATGAAGGTTTTAGCAGCAGATGAGCTGAGGCAGGGGCGGAGACTGGCGATGTTACGGAGGTGGAAGTGATGCAGCTACCACATTTTATTTTTGCTTTGTTGCCTTATAGGTTACCTCCTCATCTGCGGCCTGCACCCCCTCTCTCGCCATTCCAAGTCTCTGTTTCATTGATACCAAGGTCTGTTCTCCTCAGAACGTTCCACTTTGGTCCCTTCTGAACTCCAAGCTCACTGTTCTACACGCACTTGCCCTGCGCTACATTCTCATTTCTGGCGAAATCGAGACTTATTCCAAAGCCTCCTACTCTCAGCAATTTTTTCCCCAGCACCTCAGGACATCGGGAGTTCCTATCTCTTTCACTCTTCCCCACACCTTCTTCCCCTTCCAAAGACCCAACACTTTCTACATGGTTGCGCAGCTGTAATACAGATGTCACATGCTGCCTTCCTCTGGCACCTTAAACTTATTCTGTAGGGACAGCAGCAGCCTTTAGTCTTCCAAGAGTTATAGTAAAAGAAAGAAGCAGAAGAAAGACCAGATGTCTGGAGGTCATGAAAGGCCTCTGGATGTTTCAAAGCACTTTACAGCCAATGAAGTACTTTTGAAGTGGAGTCACTGTTGAAATGTGGGAAACGCGGCAGCCAATTTGCACACATAAAGATCCCACAGACAGCAATGTGATAATGACCAGATAAACTGTTTTTGTTATGTTGATTGAGGGATAAATATTGGCCAGGACACCGGGGAGAACTCTCCTACTCGTCTTCAAAATAGTGCCGCAGGATCTTTTACATCCACCCGAGAGAGCAGACGGGGCCTCGGTTTAACATCTCATCCGAAAGTCGGCACCTCCGACAGTGTAGCACCCCCTCAGTACTGCGCTGGAGTGTCGGCCTAGATTTTTGTGCTCAAGTCTCTGGAGTGGGACTTGAACCCACAACCTTCTGACTCAGAGGCGAGGGTGCTGCCCACTGAACCACGGCAGACACAAAAGGCCTTGCTGACATTCTTTGTTCCTTCCAGCAAAACACAACCCCTTTCTATACTCCAGTAAATAACTGGTGCATATTGAGGACCTGGCTCATAACTTGTAGATTCTTATCTGTATTTAGATTAAATAAAAATAAAATCACTGATTTGCCACACATGGTTTACAGTTGAAAGATCCAATATATAATCTTGTGGCTGCACAACAGTGCTCGAAAATTTCCATTGTGCACACTCTTTTGTTTTGTTTACCCCAGTAGATTGTCAGAAAATGGAATGCCTTGGCAGGAATAGATTGCTGAATATCTCGACTTTTAATTGAGTATTGTTTCAAAGAGGGAGTGAAGTGGTCTGAAATTAAGATGAATGGTTGTAACACATCGCCACGACCAAGCTTATCGGGCACCCCTCCGAACGTCTCCCTCCCTGGCTCCTATCTGTGAAGAGGTGCGGGACGTTCCTTACAATTGCGCTAGTGTCAGCTGTGGCTCAGTGGGTAGCACACTTGCCTCTAGAGTCAGAGGTTGTAGGTTCAAGTCCCACTCCAGAGACAGGAGCACAAAAATCTAGTCTGACACTCCCAGTGCAGTGCGGAGGGCTGCACGGTTGGAAGTGCCGTCTTTCGGATGAGACTTTAACCCTTTGGGTGGATGTAAAAAATTCCCATGGCATTATTTCGAAGAAGAGCAGGGGAGTTATCCCCGGTGTCCAGGCCAATATTTATCCCTCAAAACAACATCACCAGAGCAGATTAGTTGGTCATTATCACATTGCTGCTTGTGGGAGCTTGCTGTGTGCAAAATGGCTGCCACATTACAACAGTGACTACACTTCAAAAAGTACTTAATTGGCTGTATAAGCGCTTTGGGACGTCTGGTGGTCGTGAAAGGCACTATATAAATGCGCGTTGTTACGACTGTAACAGTGCGGGGAAGCAATTGCAGTTCTGTGCTTCACAAACTGATTTCAAAAAAAGTTTAAGATGCTTATTTAATCCGACTCCCAATTTTGAAAATGTAAACCAGCCAAATGTTGGTAACGTAAAGGGAACAGCTTTGAGCAAGAGCCATTTAACATATTGGAACAAACTTGGAATCGCATTATCATTGTAACCTGACAGCAGCAGATCAGGCTGTGATAGTTGGTGTAAGCGACTCAGGCAGTCTCACGTGAAGATACTCATTAAAATCCTGATGATTGTATCATGTTGGTCATCTACCTTTATCCGCGCCTGTTGATTATTTCCCTCATCAACTTCTTTCACATTCCCATCAAAGCACACAACCTCCTATCAGTGCTGAACCACTTTATCTTGACCTTATCCATGCCTTTCACCGGGGCAATGACAACCTTATTTGTTTCAAATCTTCAAAGAACTTTTTCATGCCTCTTGCAACTCTTATCAACAGCAACCGCATCTTAATCTTAGCTTGTTGCCTTACAGGGGACCCGCACCCCATATCTCTCCATTCCAATCTTTCTTATCTCTACTTTGTTGAAAGTAAGGCCAGTTCGCCTTAGAACATTCCACTTTTGTTCCTTCTAAACTCCAAACTTACTGTTCCACAAGTACTTTCCCTCCTCATTATATTGAAATTAATACTGATTGCAAAGTCTCCCACTCTGACACAGGGGCGATTTTAACCCTACTCGCTCAGCAGAAAGCTGGCAGGTGGGCCCTTAAAATTACCCTGTCCGAAAGTCGCATGATCGCAACATCTGTAATTTTAACCTGCTCTCCTGAGCAGGCAGCAAGGAGACCCGCCCGGAGCCAAGAGGGTCCTTCTTTACATATGCATGTTGTGGCCTAGTGACATCATTGAAACCCGACTGTAATTTTAACTCAGGCTTGATTGGGGAATCCACCTGGAGTTAAAATCGGGGCCTATTCCTAGGACCTGCGAACTGTCTTATCTCCCTCACTAATAGTGGTTATGCTACTGGACTAGTAATCCAGAGGCCTGGGCAAATCATCTGGGGACATGAGATCAAATCCAAATTTAAATTCAATTCAAAATAAATCTGGAATAAAAAGCTAGTACAGGAAACTTTGTGTTATCCAGAGGCTAAATGTCCGGCAAGCTCGAGCCACCGGCAAAAATCAGGAGCCGTTTTGTTAGGTTTTTTTTCTTCTCGTGGCTTTTTTGTTCAACAGTCAGGCTCTGAAAAGTTTCTCTGAAGCTGTTGCTAAGCTACAGAGACGCTTCCAAGGTACGGGCCGACTGTTTAGAAGCTGTTGCTAAGCAACAGTGTTTGTTGCCAGATACGGAGATGAAAAGCTCCGTACGCTTCAACATTAACGCTGGTGTGTCCGGCAGTTTTGAGGGAACGGCAACAGCTCGGTCCCGTCGGTGCCGGATAGCACAAAGTTTCCTGTATCAGTAATGGTGACCATGAAACTACCGGATTGTCTGAAAAGCCCAACTGGTTCACGAATGTCCTTTAGGTGAAGGAAATCTGCTGCCCTCACCCGGTCTGGCCGATATGTGACTCCAGATCCACAGCAAAGTGGTTGTCTCTTAACTGCCCTCCGAAATGGCCTAGCAAGACACTCAGTTGTATTCAAGAAGGTGGCTCACCACCACCACCACCATCTTCTCAAGGGCAATTAGGGTTGGGCAATAAATGTTGGCCTTGCCGGCGATGCCCACATCCCATGACTACATAAAAAAACCTCCTTCCTTCAAAGTATGCTCTTCAGACTTTTAAAGCAAAACCTTGGTGTCTTGGTATACTTATTGCTTCCTGATTTAGTTTATTTTGCTCTTTCTATCCTTGCCAAGGCTTGCACTCTAGGGGGAAAAAATTAAGTCGCGCCGCCTTTGGGGCGCTAACTTCGCTGCCCGAAAAAATTAGCGCCCCCGTGGCTGAAATTCATCAGTAGCGTCCCGAGAGGGAAGCGGGGTGCTACTGGAAGCGCTTCGCCTCCCTCTTGGGACGCTGCGAATGAATATCGCGGCGCTACGTGCTGCAGCACCACCCGCTGCGGCACATCGCTCTGCGGTACCGCAGGCCTTCCTCCCCTTCTTAAAGGGGAGGGGCCTTGTGCAGCGTCACCCGGGGCTCAGCTGGGCCCCCGGGGATCGGAGTGCCGGCAAAAGAGCCCGGCACTCGAGAAGTGCCGGGCTCACAGAGCGCAGCCGGCACTCTGTGGGGGCGGGGGGGGGTGGTGGGGTGCTGAAGAGAAGGCCGGGGATGGCAACGGGAGCAGGTATTGCCAGGCAGCCAGCAACAAAAATGGCTGCCCGGAACTTCGCCTTTAATTAGCGCCGCTCCCGCTGCAGGTAGGCTCCCCTGACCCCGTCGGATATAGTGTCCGGCGGTAAGTCAGGGGGCGCTACCGTAGATTGTGGCTGGGGCGCGAGCGGGGCGTTGCGCGCGGCGATGATGTCATCGTCGGTGGTGCAGCGCTGCGGGGCGCTAACGGTTACCACCGCCGCTATCCTCCCACTGAATTTCGCGGGAGGTGTTGGCGGCGCTGCACCCGGGTGCTAGTTACTTTACTAGGTTTACTAGACTAATACCTGGAATGGGCAGGTTGTCTTATGAGGAAAGGTTGGACAGGCTAGGCTTGTATCCGCTGGAGTTTAGAAGAGTAAGAGGTGACTTGATTGAAACATATAAGATCCTGAGGGGTCCGGACAGGGTGGATGTGGAGAGGATGTTTCCTCTTGTGAGAGAATCTAGAACTAGGGGTCACTGTTTAAAAATAAGGGGTCGCCCATTTAAGACAGAAATGAGGAGAATTTTTTTCTCTCGGAGGGTCGTGAGTCTTTGGAACTCTCTTCCTCAGAGGGCGGTGGAAGCAGAGTCTTTGAATATTTTTAAGGCAGAGGTAGATAGATTCTTGATAAGCAAGGGGGTGAAAGGTTATCGGGGGGAATGTGGAGTAATCAGATCAGCCATGATCTTATTGAATGGCGGAGCAGGCTCGAGGGTCCGAGTGGCCTACTTCTGCTCCTAATTCGTATGTTCATATGTTGCTTTGCTAGCGGGAGGCGCAAAGCAACTGAATTTTTCCCCAAACGTCTTCACCCTGCAGGTTGGTTTCTCAGTTTCTGTGTAGGACTACAACTATCAATGCTTAAGCAAATGCTATCAGCATGTATCATTATTACTGCATCAGCAATCAGGACCTCATATCGTGCACTGCAGTAGAGCACTTAGACATTTCAGCAGCAGTATAATGAGCTCTGTTGTTAAGATGTTAGCTCTGACTCTTAAATATGTAACACTTTACATTGGTGTTCTGAGTCCATTTTTACGTGTCAGCTGTGGATCAGTGGGTAGCACACTTGCCAATGGTTCAAGAAGAATGTGGGTTCGAGTCCCACTCCATACACTTGAACACATAAAGCTAGGCTGACACTGCAGTGCTGAGGGAGCGCTACATTGTCAGAGGTGCCGTCTTTCAGATGAGACATTAAACCGAGGCCCCGTCTGCTCTCTCAGATGGATGTAGAAGATCACACGGCACTATTTCGAAGAAGAGCGGGGGAGTTATCCTTGTAATGTGAGAAATGCAGCAGCCAATTTGTACACAGCAAGCTCCCACAAACAGCAATGTGATAATGACCAGATAATCTGTTTTTGTTATGTCGAGTGAGGGATAAATATCGGCCAAGACACCGGAGAGAACTCCCCCTGCTCTTCTTCGAAATAGTACCGTGGGATCTTTTATGTCCACCTGAGAGAGCAGACGGGGCCTCGGTTTAATGTCTCATCCGAAAGACGGCACCTCCGACAGTGCAGCACTCCCTCAGTACTGCACTGGGCGTGTCAGCCTAGATTTTGTGCTCAAGTCTCTGGAGTGGGACTTGAACCTCACAACCTTCTGACTCCGAGGCGAGGGCGCTGCCCACTGAGCCACGGCTGATACGGAAGGAGCATCTATATGTTCTCCTGCTCAAATTGAAACATTAACACTTACTGATGTTAAGGCAACATCTATAAATTCTCAGATTCAAACAGATGGTTCTTTACAGCCAAAGAACGCTGTCAAATTCTACTTACACTGGACCCCTCACCCTGAAGTGATGTCGGGCACTACGCCAGGCTACTGATTTACAGGGACATCTAAAAGCATTTAAGGATAAGCAGGACAAAGTGGGGGGTGTGGGGAAAACACCTTTCAACGATGTGTTATTCTGAGCAGATTCGAAGCCAACGTTAAGATAAATTTAATACCAGGGCCAAATTCAGACACAGGATTTTCTCGACGTGATAGTAAAGTACCCAGCAACATTTAGTGCAGTCGTACGTCAGACCGCAGTATCAGCACTGCCTTGGTCCTTGATAGCGTGCTGATGCCTGCTCGGTGCCCCGTGCATGTAGCATGCTATAATGTGCCCTGTAGTAATTATGGCCCTTGGGACCCTGTGCCTCAGTCATACACTAGGCTCATTATGATGCTCAAAAGGTTTTGAATGTGGGCTAATCCCTATAATGCAGCCTGAGCACTTGAATCAGCACCTATATTAAAAGCCTGCTGCACAGGGAGTCCCCCCCTTCCCTTTGCTCTTAAAGGTGGTCTGCACTTTTCGGGAGCTTCTCTGAAGCACTTTCTGAACATTTCTGTGCTTACTTGTTGTTTTGGGAGAAAGGAGGAACCCACCAGCTTCAAACTGTGTTATTTGTGTCTGCTTGCCCGTGACGAGCACAGATTAACACAAGGCAACCCTGCATATTTTGGGTCTGCCTGGATTCTCCAAAATGTAGGACATTATTGGTGACGCACATGTGGCCATTTTGTGACGCACATGTGGCCCCTTCTCCCAATGTTGCCCTCTCCTCAAGTATGTAGCTGGTCTGTTGGCCATCGGGTACAGGTCTGGCGTGCGAGTGCCTGCTAACTTGGCAGTTGGCACGCTTGATCCATTTAATTGTGGGAGCTTGCTGTGCGCAAATTGGCTGCCGCGTTTCCCACGTTACAACAGTGACTACACTTCAAAAAGTACTTCATTGGCTGTAAAGTGCTTTGGAACGTCCTGAGGTCGTGAAAGGCGCTATAGAAATACAAGCCTTCCTTCCTTCCTGCCTGCCTCCCTCCCTTCCCCTTCCCCTCTCCCTTCCCTCCCTCTTCCTTTCCTTCCCTCCCCACAATTCCGACCTTATTTCACGAGCCAGGAATGCTGCCTACTTTGCTTTCAAAATATGGCCCTCGACATTCAATGCTGATCTTTGTGTCGCTCAACCTTCATTCACAGCCTAACAGCCCAGAATGAGAAAAGGATAGCGGCTCTCGATGGGGGGTGGGGGGGAGAACAGTGAATCACCCTGGTTTAATGGCATCTCGCACATTGTTTTTAGCAGTTAAGAGTGGTATTCTGGACTGTTTCTCAGCAGGAGACAGGGAGATGTTTGTGGAAAACATACTGTATTACTTATTGCCTGAAGGTGTCTGGAAAGTGTTATGATGTCATTACATCACTGTGGATCTATTGAACATTTTTTACAAGTTCGAGAGGAGAATTATTTCAGTGTCCAGATGTCACGGATCTGCACTTTCAGTGACCTGTGTGGTAACCATCACAAAGAAGTAGACTTAATCAACCCTTATTTCGTCACAGTAACCTTTGTGTGTACGCTGTATTAAGAAACTTTAAACAGGAAATGAGGAAAGGCCTTTCATCCCTTAAACCTCCTTGCACAGACCACGCACAATTTGCCCGATGGCCAACCCTACCCAACTTATCTAATCTCAGGAGGGAAAGTTCTGCAAACATCTCTCCCTGACCCCTGAAGGTAATTGGGCGGAACGCCAGGATATCTATTTAACCTTCCAACCCCTCTTCTTCAATACTGGCTGGTTACTTCCCACAGATGGCATTTCCATAGTTGCAGACGTACGGGGATTGTTGCGGTCCCCGGGGTATTTAATCATCTGTCCGCACTTTACCATGTAACCTTCAATTACATTTCCAAGCAGATATTTTTCCAGCTGTTTTTAAAAGTTGAGTTAATGGCCCGTATTTTCCGATCGCAGGCCTCCCGCGGGCGGAGGACTGTGATCTGGAAAAATCTACGCCCTTACCCGAGGGCTCCCGGGAGGCACACAATTCCGATGCTGGGCCTCTCCAAACTCCAAGTGCTCAGGGCCCACGTATCCTAGAGGCGCAGGCGGTTCGCAGCGTCCCTGGGAGCACGTGGGCCATGGGGAGCCAATCAAAGAAGGGAATCTCCCTTCATACACTTGACAGGAAGACCTGTCAAATATATGAATGGAGATCGCCCCAAAACATAGTAAAACTTTAAATTTTTTTTAAAAAATCACATTTTTTAAATGACTTGAAATTACAATAAATTAAGTATTTTAAACAAAAATGTAACTTTTTGAAAAAAAAATTAAAGTTTTTTACAGGGCTAAAAATAAACTTAGCTTTTTTTAAAGCATTTTTAAATGATAAATCAGTGAAATTTTTTTTACTTTTTAAAAAACTTTTTTTCAACTCTTATCCTGGTAAAAGCAGGCCTTACGCAGGCTTTTACCAGGTGTAAGAATTGTAAGGGTTTTCTGCGGGCGGAGGGTCTCCAGAAAGCGGAACTTTCCGCCGCAGAGGCCCTTCTCCAGGGCAGCCGGAGGATCATCTGTCGAGAGCTTTCTTGACAGATTGGAAATGCCGTTTTCAGCGCATGCGCTGTGCATGCCTAAAACCAGCATTTCCGATGTCCCTACGGGAGGGTGCACAGTGCGTACACACCCGTAGGGACCGGAATATCCGGGCCAATTAGTTAACGCGGCGCTAACCTTCGCTGTGAGCCTGATCCACTGTTTTAATCTCTAGTCTCGCATTTTACAATCAAAAAAGATTACCGGGGTAAATTGTACAATTCTGTGCTTCCAATGCTGGGAGTGCATTTAGGGAATTCAGGCTCGGAAGTCCATTCGCTCGATTTGCGGGTTGCACAGTTTTCTGTCCATTCAAGCTAAGTAATCTCCAGAATCGCCTTGGGACATTTTACTATGTTAAAGGCGCTATATAAATGCAAGTTGTTGTTGAGTACGGTATGCTCAGTCTGATTAAAGATTCCCATCAAAGCTTAATGTTCAGAAAGCATCCTTTGAAAGCAAGATCCACGAGTTCCAAATGCTCTGGCTCATCAGCCAAGACGGGACACTGAGCTGGTCCTCGGGAAGTAGGTGCCTCCTCCTAAGCTCTGTCTGCCCGTGGGTGGATGTGAAAGATCTCATTTGCCATTTTGAGGAAGAGCGAGGATCTTCTCCCCAGGGTCCTGGCCAACATTTATCCCTCAACCAGCATCACTAAAACAGATTATCTGGTCACTTATCTCATTGCTGTTTGTGGGAGCTTGCTGTGCAGAAATTGGCTGTCGAATTTTTTCCCTACATTACAACTGACTACAATTCAAAAGTAATTAATTGGCTGTGAAGTGCTTGGGGGCATCCCGAGGTCGGGAAATGTAGCTTCTTTCTTCTGTGTCACCACAAGCTACTCCTACTCGTAAATGTGCGGATGAATTTCCACGGGAGTTTTCCCGTTCATCCACCATAACTTTGGCAGATGAGCTGTGGAAACCCCGCACTATTTTTCTGGGATCTGACATGAATCAGTCATTCATGAAAGAAAGACTTATGAAATAATACTGAGCGGCCTGTGGGTGGCGCTGTCCAGGGAGAGTATAAATACTCGGGCACGGGCCCAGCTTGCGCAGGACATTCTTAACAGGAACTAGTGAAGGACACAACTAGACCTCCATGTTGTAAAACAGTTGATTAAAGCTTTGTTTAATGCTTAGACCAAGTGCCTAGTAGTTTTCTTACGTCAGGATCCTGCCACCAACATTATGGAGAATCCGCATAGAAATATACCCCGTGTTTCGCCCAATGCATCTTCTCTAGCTTACCCTATAAATCACCCTTTTTGTTCAAATGGAAAAGAAATTCACGTTTAAACTGCAAACAACTTTCCTCCGTTGAATCTCGCAACGCTTTCTAGCAGGTTTGCAAGGCAAGGAAGGGACTTGAATGGATCCATAATTGTGTTGACGTTAGACCTGCCAATTAGCTGGATCAAGCATCTGACCCTTTTTGTTCTTGGGGTGCGGACAATACCGGCAAGGCAGTATTTTTTGCCCCCTCTCTGGTTACCCTGAAGACATTAAGAGTTAACCACGTTGTGTTGAATGGGGGTCACATATATGTAGACTGGGTAAGGGTGGCAGGTTCCCTTCACTGAAGGACATTAGTTAACCAGTTGTGTTTTTACAATAATCTGGCTGTTTTCACCATTGTCTGATGGCAGATTACTAGATTTGTTGAATTTAGTTGCCATGGTGGGATTTGAACTCATGACCTGTGATGTAAAAAAACTACTAGGCACTTGGTCTAAGCATTAAACAAAGCTTTAATCAACTGTTTTACAACATGGAGGTCTAATTGTGTCCTTCACTAGTTCCTGTTAAGAATGTCCTGCGCAAGCTGGGCCTGTGCCCGAGTATTTATACTCTCCCTGGACAGCGCCACCCGTAGGCCGCACAGTATTATTTCATAAGTCTTTCTTTCATGAATGACTGATTCATGTCAACCTGGGTTGCTAGTCCACTCCCCTAGGCTCTATGACCTGAGTGATCCAGTGTGCTGTGAAGTGGGCACATCTAGGGAAAGAGAAGAGGAAGACAGGTTATGGTGGTGGTCTGATGTGTACCCTTCCCATACAGTTTTCAGAAGAAGGAATAACGTAGTAGAGGCCTAGTTTTTGCTTGCAGTTACTAAATAAGGGAACAGGAAGAGCAGCAGAAATTGGTAATGAACCCTGAATTGGTGGCTCTCGTAGTTCCCCATTTCCTTTACCCTCCATGGTCTCCTTTCTGAGCGTTTTGAGGTTTTCTTCCTCATACAGTGTAAGGTCTGAAGTTAGGAGGGTCCTCCTTCTGTAAGTGTTCCTTCAACATTTTAATGGACTGTCTTCTACAAGAGGAGTAAAAATGAGAACATCCATGATGGCGCGCAATAATACCCAAGTGTCAGCATTCAGCCCACAGTGAATGTGATGACGTATACATGCTTCATTAGATGGGAAGATTCTTTTGGGCTGAAGCATGCAAGGATGAGAGTGAAAGAACACTTCAGGTAAAGGATGGGGGGTGGGGGGCGGAAAGTGCACCCCCCCTTGCTCTTCCTGGCACTCGGTGCAGAAGAGAACTTCCTTCCTCTGCCTCACATTCTTGAAGCATCTCTACGACCCCTTCGGAGGAGTGGGCTGCTCTATGACCTTCTGTGCTGTTGGTAGGCATTCTTCTCGGCTCTGAAACTTGCTATTTTGAACTTTGGAACAAAAAAAACATGGTTGTCTGATCTGCTGCAGGACTTTAAATCTGCCAAAATTTCCATTCAGGCTTACAACCAATTGGGAAAATCTAGGCCACTTGCATCTGGATCTGCAGCATACAGAGAAGCACTATTTTTTGGCATTGTAAGAAAAACCAAGCATCTGAGTATTTCAGTGTCTCTATTACTGGTCTATCCCTTCTGCTTCAAAGTTCTTCCTCTGTTCTCTAGGGGCCCCTCTGTTAACTCGGAGGTCAAGTCTCATCTCCATGCTATGCAAACCAGCAAGGTACCAAAGTCGTTGCTGTGTTAGCTCTCTCTGGCAGGCAGTGTTAGGGGCACTTCAGTTAGTCATGGCACCCTGGGTTAGGGGAAGAAAGTGAGCCAGATTCCCCCGCCCCTGTTCGCTGCATACCAGCCCAAGGAGGTGCAGATCCCTGGATGCCAGATTGCGGGACAGTGTCAGTCGCCATTGTGATGTCTTCCACAGCTGGGTAGTCTGCCAGCGCTCGCAGTCAAGGTTCGCACATGTACAGTGCCTACTTGAACAAGGCACGGGGGAGGGCGACTGGGGAGTGGTTGAGCTTTCGAGAAAGGAGAGAAAATTGGACAAAAATTATTCCTCTGCCACCTCCCCAAGACCATTTTCTCGCCCCCTGCACCCTCTGAGGAAGGATGTTCTTTACATGGAGAGAGTGCAGCGAAGATTCACCAGACTGATACCTGGGATGGCAGGAATGACGTATGAGGAGAGGTTGGGTCGTTTAGGCTTATATTCGCTAGAGTTTAGAAGAATGAGAGGGGATCTCATTGAAACTTATAGGGCTAAAAATTCGGTGGCGCCGCGTTTGGGGCGCCAAGCTCGCCTGGGCGCCAGAATTTGCGCTCCGGGCGGAGCCGCTTGCGCCCTCCCAATATTCAGTTGGAGCACCCCAAGAGGGACTCGGGGCGCTGCTCGAGGCTCCCCGCGTCCCGCTTGGGGCGCTCAAACTGAATATCGCAGCGCTAAGTGCCGCAGCACCACACGCTGCGGCACGGCGCGCTGCGCTACTGCAGGCCTTCCTCTCCTTCTTAAGGGGGAGGGGCCTGCACCAGCACGATGACCGATCGCGAATGCCGGCAAAAGAGCCCGGCACTGAGGAGAAGTGCCGGGCTCTTGGGACACAGCCGGCACTGCCCGGGGGGTGGGGGATCAGGAGGCTGGGGAGGGCGGCGCGAGGAGGTGCTGGCAGGCGGCCACCGAAAAAAATGGCCGCCCCGCACCTCCACCTTAATTTGCGCCACTATCGCCACAGGTAGGCCCCGTGAACCGGTCGCGATTTGCGACCGGCGCTACGGGGGGGGGGCGCGACCCAATATTGCGCTCGGGGTGGTAGCGGGGCGCTGCGCACACCGATGACGTCAACGGAGGCGGCGCAGCGCTACAGGATAACGCCGCCATTAGCGCCCCACTAAATATCGCGGGAGGCGTGGCCAGTGGCGCTAAAGCCACTGAGTGCCCTCTTTAGGCGCTAACTGGTGGCGCAGCCCACCGAATTTCTAGGCCATAAAATTCTAACAGGACTAGACAGACTAGATGCAGGAAGGATGTTCCCGATGGCGGGGGAGTCCAGAACCAGGGGTCACAGTCTAAGGATAAGGGGTAAGCCATTTAGGACCGAGATGAGGAGGAATTTCTTCACCCAGAGAGTGGTGAACCTGTGGAATTCTCTGCCACACAGGGCAGTTGAGGCCAATTCATGAAATATATTCAAGAAGGAGTTGGATATATTTCTTGAGGGTAAAGGGATCAAGGGATATGGGGAGAAGGCAGGGACAGGGTACTGAGTTTGGATGATCAGCCATGATCTCATTAAATGGCGGAGCGGGCTCGAGGGGCCGAATGGCCTACTCCTGCTCCTATCTTCTATGTTTCTATGTTTCTTCGAGAGGGTAGGAGATGGGAAAGTTGACCCAGGACACTGATAAATGTACACCTGACCATGAGGGTCTTCCCTTTAACTCTGTGCCCCCTCCAAGTGCCCAACTGAGATACAGATCTTGGCTTGTGGTAAAAATCGCTGGTGCCCTACACTAGGGTGCATTTTTCCATCAGTTCACTGGCCATGGTGCCACTTTGTACCATGTTGTTCCACACTGCCAGCTTGGAAGAAACATTTTATTGCTATAGGTTAGGAAAGGACTTCTGTTTGTAAATTTTTATTTTTAAGTGTTTGGACCTTTTTAAATAATTCCTGGTTAAACTGTTTATCTAAGAAGATTATCAAAATGGCAGAGGTTACATCCTTCTTGCTTGCTTTCTTCCTTTTAGTGTAAATACTTTGAAGGAAATATAAATATTTAGGCCATTGATATATCTAAACATTAACAGTGCTCACTTCTTGTTTTCATGAGCACTGGACATTCATTTCAGAGTCTGGAAAAAAAAAGTGAGGGACGTGAGTTTATTAGGTGAGAGCACAGGTGACGGGTTGGAACAATCGTCTTCCCGCCCCTTGGCCCGTCTCCAATTCCTGTCGAGAGAGGCTCTACTCCGAGCACCCCGGGCTTGCTGAATTTCTCTAAGTCCCAATTTGAGCCCCGCAATAGGACTTGAGCTCATAGTCTAGGCTTTTACTCCAGCGCAGTGATCAGAAAGGTCTGCATTGTGGAAGGTGCTGTCCTTTGGATGAGACGTTAAACTGAGGCCTCGTCCCCCACCCCCCCGCTGTCCCGATGGCTCAGCTGAATGCTAAAGATCTCATGGCACTATTTGAAGAAGAAGAAGAGACTATTCCTGACAACCTGGTCAACTTTCATCCCTCAAACAAGATCAGACTGCTGTACATGGGATCTTGCTATGTGCACAATGGCTGCCAAGTTGCCCAACTAATAAGTCAATGTACTTGAAGACAATTGATTGTATGTGAAGCCCTTTGAGTTGTGACACAGTTTGTCTGTAACTGTAGTTTTTTCCCTTTTCAGTTGAGCTAATTCAATGTAGTAAATGTATCCTATAAATTAACTATGATTAGTGTTTGAAAGAAAGACTTGCATTTATATAGCGCCTTTCGCAACCACCGGACATCTCAAAGCACTTTACAGTCAATGAAGTACTTTGTGAAGTGTAGTCACTCTTGAATGTAGCAAACGCGGCAGCCAGTTAGCGCACAGCAAGCTCCCACAAACAGCAATGTGATAATGACCAGCTAATCTGTTTTAGTGATGTTGATTGAGGGATAAATATTGGCCCAGGACACTGGGGAGAACTCCCCTGCTCTTCTTCGAAATAGTGCCATGGGATCTTTTATGCCCACCTGAGAGACCAGACGGGGCCTCGGTTTAACGCCTCATCCGAAAGACGGCACCTCCGACAGTGCAGCACTCCCTCAGCACTGCACTGGGAGTGTCAGCTTGGATATTTGTGCTCAAGTTTCATGGAGTGGGACTGATTCAGAGGCAAGGGCGTTACCCACTGAGCCACGGTTTGATACTGAACTTAGTCAGATTAAATAACAGCTATTCTGGTGCCCGTCAGATTTTGGCTGAGGTGAGCAGGTGACTTGCTTCAGACCTCCTCTCTAACTAACCGCTGTGAGATGTGTGAGAGAAGCTCTCCCTTTAAGTAAGTGGTTGAGTCTCTGGTCTGGGCCTCCCCTTAGAGTCATAGGGGTTAAACTTGGTTTATTTATGCCCCCTGTTACACGTAGCACCGTGATATTGGCTTGCAGTGCCCCAGGAGGGACGCGGGGCGCTTCCAGTAGCGCCCCTCCTCCCTCTCGGGGTGCTACCTGGGAAAATCGGTCGCGGAGACGCTAAAATTGGCGCCCCGGCGAAGGTAACGCCCAAAGGACTACCCAATTTTTACCCCATAGAGTCATAGGGGGAAAATTTGAGTCGCGCCCCCTTTGGGGCGCTAACTTCGCCGGGGCGTTAATTTTAACGCCCCGAAAAAATTAGCGCCCCTGCGACCGAAATTGAGTGGTCGCGCCCCAAGAGGGAAGTGGAGTGCTACTGGAAGCACCGCACCTCCCTCTTGGGGCGCTGCGAGGGGACGGCAGCCAAGGCAGGTGCTGGCAGGCGGCCAGCACCAAAAATGGCTGCCCGGCACCTCGCCTTTAAATAGTGCCGCCCTGGCCGCAGGTAGGCCCCCCTGACCCTGTCGGACATAGCGTCCGGCGGTAAGTCAGGGGGCGCTTCCGAAGATTGCAAGCGGGGCGCTGCATACAGCGATGACATCATCGCTGGCGGTGCAGCATCGCAGGGCGCTAACGGTTACCGCCGCCGCTAAACTCCCGCTGAATTTCACGGGAGGCGTTGGCGGTGCCGAGCTCGGGCGCTAGTTGCTTTGCGCTCATTTAGCGCCCTCTTAGGGTGCTAATGGGAGGCGCAACGCAACCGAATTTTTCCCTCATAGAGCCAGAACGACGCAGAAGGAGGCCATTCGGCCCATCGAGTCCGTGCCGGCTCTCTGTACAGCAATCCAGTCAGTCCCATTCCCCCGCTCTATCCCCGTAGCCCTGCAAGTTTATTTCCCTCAAATGCCTATCCAGCCTCCCCTTGAAAACATTGAGTGTCTCCGCTTCCACTACTTCTGTCGGCAGCGAGTTCCAGGTCCTCACCACTCGCTGCGTAAAAAAGATTTTCCTCACATCCCCCCTGTATCTCTTGCCCAAAACCTTAAATCTGTGTCCCCTAGTCCTTGTACCATCAACTAGTGGGAACAGCCTTTCCCCGTCTAGCCTATCCAAAACTATCATAATCTTGTACACCTCGATCAAATCACCCCACAACCTCCTTTGCTCTAATGAAAACAAGCCCAGCTTCTCCAACTTGTCATTGTAGCTCAGATCCCCCATCCCCGGAACTATTCTGATAAATCTCCTCTGCAACCTCTCAAGGGCCTTCACATCCTTCCTAAAGTGTGGTGACCAGAACTGGACGCAATATTCCAGTTGTGGCCGAACCTCACTTTATAAAAGTTCAGCATAACTTCTCCACTTTTGTACTCAATACCTCTATTTATGAAGCCCAAGATCCCATATGCTTTGCTAACCACTCTCTCAATATGTCCTGCCACCTCAGGGACCTATGCACATTAACTCCCAGGTCCCTCTGTCCCTGCACAATCTTTAAAACTGTGCTATTAAGTGCATATTGCCTCTCCCTGTTCCTTCTGCCAAAATGCACCACCTCACCCTTCTCTGTATTAAATTCCATCTGCCACTTGTCTGCCCATTCTGCTAGCCTTTCTATGTCCTGTTGCAGTTAATTGGTATCATCCTCACTGTTTCCCACGCCCCCAAGTTTGGTGCCATTGGCAAATTTAGAAATTCTACTCTGTATATTCCAATATCCAGGTCATTTATTTAGATCAAAAAAAGCAGTGACCCCTTCTCCCTGCTCGACCAAAATGACACAGTTGAGACTAGGATTTGAACATTTGGGAATCTCAGCAGGATCTGGTTGGGAAACGCTGTAAGGATATCATTTGTATTTTCATTTGTAAACAGAATGTAACCCAGCTCTGCCTCTCCCCCACCACCCTTGACTGCACGGACAGTACTCTACTGTTCTATTGCTTGTTTGACCTCATCTCATGGATCATCCAGACCTGGCAAAATCAAAGTCACTCCTGCCAGAAACCTCTGTGCCCTAGCCTTCGAATCTGTCAACTCCTCCCCATCTCCCCCCCCACCCTGCCCCCCCGACTGCTAACTCAATAGGGCGCAACCTTGGTGCCCTGTTTGACACTGAGCTGAACCTCAAACCCCATTCGGGTTTCTAACTCTCCAGGAAACTTAACTGGACCAGCCACATAAATACTGTGGCAACAAGAGCAGGTCAGAGGCTAGGTATTCTGCAGCGAGTGCCTCACCTCCTGACTCATCAAAGCCATTCCACCATCTACAAGGCACAAGTCAGGAGTGTGATGGAATACTCTCCACGTGCCTGAATGAGTGCAGCTCCGACAACACTCAAGAAGCTCGACACCATCCTGGACAAAGCAGCCCGCTTGATTGGCACCCTATCCACCACCTTGAACATTCACTCCCTCCACCACCAGCATACTGTGTCTGCAGTGTGTACCATCTACAAGATGCACTGCAGCAACTCACCAAGGCTTCTTCGGCAGTACCTCCCAAACCCGCGACCTCTTCCACCTAGAAGGACAAGGGCAGCAGGCGCGTGGGAACACCGCCACCTCCAAGTTCCCCTCCAAGTCACACACCATCCTGACTTGGAAATATATCGGCCGTTCCTTCATCGTCGCTGGGCCAAAATCCTGGAACTCCCTCCCTAACAGCACTGTGGGAGCACCTTCACCACACGGACTGCAGCGGTTCAAGAAGGTGGCTCACCACCACTTTCTCAAGGGGCAATTAGGGATGGGCAATAAATGCTGGCCTTGCCAGCGACGCCCACATCCCATAAACGAATATAAAAAATGGATTGCCCTGGAGTCTCCAGGAATTAAAGATTAATCTCCTAGATGCTGCTTCCAGCAATCCTTGGAGAAAAGCATAGAGCCGATTTTTAAGAACATGTTTTTTTAATTTTCTTTAACACTTGTTTATTAATTATAAAAATATTAAGAGATTGTAGGCGGGTGGTTGGGGGCGGATGGCTGACAGTCTTTCAATTGGGTAATGAAGAGTCTATTCACTTTCCAATTGGCGTGGGAAAGGGGGGGGCACCGCGTAGATGGTTGTGTTGAACGACCAATGGCGGGAGTGTGGGGGTGGGTCGATTGGAGGTGGGAGGATCATGTGATGGTACCTCCAGCAATACCTCCAGCCAGAGTTCCAACCCTAAATTCCATAGCCTTACTATTACCAAAACTCTCTGGGGGAAAAATTCAGTTGGTTGCACCACCCGTTAGTGCCTTAAGAGGGCGCTAAGTGGAGCGCAAACCAACTGGCGCCCGGGCGCGGCACTGCCCACGCCTCCCGCCAAATTCAGCGGGAGGTTAGTGGTAGCGCTAACCGGTAGCGCTGCACCGCTAGCAATGATGTCATCGGTGTGCGCAGTGCCCCGCTCATGCTCCGGCCGCGATCTTCGAGAGTGCCCCCTGATTTACCGCCAGACGCTATGTCCAACGGGTTCAGGGGGGCCTACCTGCGGCCGGGGAGGCACAAATTAAAGGAGAGGTGCGGGGCGGCCATTTTTGTTGTTGGTCGCCTGCCAGCACCTGCCTGCGCTCCCGTCCCCGGCCTCCTGAACCCCCCCCCTCCCCCCCCGCGGAGTGCCGGCTGCATTCCAAAAGCCCGGCACTTCTCTTCGGTGCCGGGCTCTTTTGCCTGCACGCGCGATCCTCGGGAGCCCAGCTGGGCCCCAGATCGCGCTGCACAAGGCCCCTCCCCTTTAAGAAGGGGAGGAAGGCCTGCAATACCGCAGCGCGACGTGCCGCAGCGTGTGGCACTGCGGCACATAGCGCCACGATATTCACTTGCAGCGCCCCAAGAGGGAGGCGGGGCGCTTCCAGTAGTGCCCCGCTTCTCTTTAGGGCGCAACTGACCAATTTCCGGCGCGGGCGCGCTAATTTTTCCGTGGCGCTGAAGTTAGCGCCCCAAACGGGGCGATACTGAATTTCTCCCCCTCTAGTTCCACTTCTGTGTCATTGCTTGTCGCTGCCTCTACTTCGCCCCCATTGCTGCTAAAAGTCATCCAGGCCTTCATAACCCACCCCACCCCCACCCCACCCTCCCGGCGTGACTCCTCCAACACTGTCCTCATCAACCTCCTGAGTTCCACCGCCACAAACTCCAACTTGTCCTAATGCTCACTGCTGCATCCTGTGCAGCGTTCTGTACCCCTGCTGCCCCTCTCCTCACCGATTGTCTCCATAGTCCCCGATGCGTTGATTTGAAAATCCTCACCCTCATTTCCCCATCCCACCGTGTCCTTGTCCCACCCGACTGGTGAAAGGGAAGCATCAGCCGGAGATTCCCTTTCCCACGGCTATTCAAGGATTCCTTCTGCAAATTGTCTATAAGTGGGGGATATTGACTGAAGACAGGTCAACATAGGAACAGAAGGAGGCCATTCAGCCCCTCGAGTCAGTTCTGCCATTCAATGAGATCATGGCTGATTTGTATCTTGACTCCATCCACCGGCCTTTGCTCCAATCCTTTTATACCCTTATCTCGCAAAAATCTATCAACCTCAGATTTAAAATTATTAATTCAGCTAGCATCTACTGCTTTTTGAGCGAGTGAATTCCCCACTTCTACCACTCTTTGTGTGAAGAAGTGTTGCGTAACTTCTCTCCTGAGTGGCCTGGCTCTGATTTTAAGGTTGTCCCCTTGTCCTAGCTTCCCCCACTAGTGCAAAAAGTTTCTCTCTATCGACTGTATCAATTCCTCTCAAAATCCTAAAGACCTCAATCAAATCATTCCTTAACCTTCTATATTGCAGGGATCCAATAAGGCTCTGTTGTGATATTCCTCATGTTGAATAGGATGCCCGTTGTTGCTGTCCAGCCTCACACATGCTTGTTCCCCTGGCCAGGTACCAGGGATTGACCAGTACCAGAGCTCCTTCGAGAAGAGGGCAAAAAATTAAGGGCCAGAATATTGTTTTTAAAAACGTGAAAGAAAGGAGGCTTTGGCTCTAGATAGTACGAGCCATGACCTTTGTTCTTAGCCTGGGTCAGCGGAGAGTCAGTGAGGGGTGAGACAGAATGTGGATGTGAATTGAGTCTGGAAACGTGGGTAAAACCAGTGCAGTTAACCAGAGTTTGCTCCTAACAGCAACGATGAACAGGAAGAAATCACGCTGGCCTTAATTAGAAAATAGCTTGTTTTTATTACTTGTACTTCTTGCAATCTGGTATACTGTATTCGCTGCTCACGATGCGGTCTCCTCTACATTGGGGAGACCAAACGCAGATTGGGTGACCGCTTTGCGGAACACCTCCGTTCAGTCCGTAAGGGTGACCCCGAGCTTCCGGTCGCCTGTCATTTTAATTCACCGCCCCATTCCCACTCGGACCTCACCATCCTTGGCCTCTTGCATTGTTCCACGGAAGCTCAACGTAAATTCGAGGAACAGCACCTCATCTTCCGATTAGGCACTTTACAGCCTTCCGGACTCAATATCGAGTTCAACAATTTCAGATCGGAACCTCGGCCCCTATTATATTTTTACTTATATTTTCCATCCACACCTTTGTTTTGGTTTTTTTTCTCCCCCCCTTTCCTATTTTTTTCTCTCTCCCACATGGCAGCTGTCTCCCATTCTGCCAGCGCATTTCACACCTAATCTAGAGCCGTCTTTTGTCTCCACTAGTCCTATCACCATCTCGTCTCATTATGAATACCTCTTAATGTCTCTTCTCTTTTGTTCGATCGCAGCCCGGCCTCTTAATCTATTTCATTCCCTGTGCCTCTTTAGTCTTGATAAAGGGTTTTGACCTGAAACGTTGACTCTAATTTCTCTCCACGGATGTTGCCTGACCTGCTGAGTTTTTCCAGCATTTTCTGTTGTTATTTCGGATTTCCAGCATCTGCAGTATTTTGCGATCGTGTTAGCTTGTTTTTATTGGTAGTTTCTGTACCCTTCACTAAAGCCTGAAGTTCAAATTGAGCCTTTAGAACTTTTTGGAAAAATTAGCCGTAGAGAAGGTGTTTTCACTTGTGAGGGAGACCAAAACTAGGGGCCGTAAGTAAAAGATAGTCACCAATAAATCCAAAAGGGAAGTCAGGAGAAACTTCTTTAACCAGAGAGTGGTGAGAATGTGGAACTCGCTACCACAGGGAGTGGTTAAGACAAATAGCACAGATACATTTAAGAGGAAGCTGGATAAGCACATGAGGGAGAAAGGAATAGCAGGATATGCTGATAGGGTTAGATGACATAGGGTGGGAGGAGGCTCATGTGGAGCATAAACAACAGCATGGACCAGTTGGGCCGAATGGCCTGCTTCTATGTCATCTGTTATCTGAACAGGGAAGAATCTCCCCCTGAATAGCTGGGCCTCCAGGCCAAATGGGAGCTTGCCCACAAAGCCACCAACCTACTTGGATGGCTGCAACCAACGCCCTTAGGTGACGCTTTTGTTTAACAGCTGCATTTGGGTTACCAATATTATGTGATTGTATTTAAAAGGACAGGCTCACCTGAATCAAAGCCGTTCTATAAATTGAGTCCAAGTCCCCTTTATTTGCAGCTCTTGCCCCACTGTCGACGGGGATCGGTTACATCAGATTGACTGTAACTCAAGGGGTGATATAAGATGTTCAGAACTCGAGGGTGATGCCACTGATGCCCATGATGTATCTCTACATGAGACAGGAGAGAAGAGAAGGAAAGTGAAGATGGTTTTCAAAAATTAATACATGTGGCACTCTGAGGGAGGTTTGAAGTGTGCAGGTGATGGAAAGTTAATACAAGTGATTGAGTTGAAGCTTTACAACACCATTTGATAGAACCAATATTGTTGCAGTACAGTTTTTCTTCTTGCAGAATATAGAAGTATGCAATGTAGAAATATTTGCAATAGTAGATCACTACCTCAGCCAGCGGTTTTCAAATGTTTCTGTTGGAGGGAGGTTGGGGATCGCCAGTGTAAATGTTGGCATTTTCTGGGGGACCCCCGGCGTATATTGGGGCATTCTTGGGGACCCCCACATATATTGTCACATTCCTGGGGACCCCCTGCAAATTTTGGCACATTCCTAAGGACCCCCTCCATGTATATTGGCACATTCCTAAGGGCCCCCATATATATTGGCATATTCCTAAGGAGCCCCATATATATTGACACATTCCTAAGGACCCCCCATATATACAGTATTGACACATTCCTAAGGGCCCCCATATATATTGACACATTCCTAAGGGCCCCCATATATATTGACACATTCCTAAGGGCCCCCATATATATTGACACATTCCTAAGGAGCCCCCATATATATTGGCACATTCCTAAGGGCCCCCATATATATTGACACATTCCTAAGGGCCCCCATATATATTGACACATTCCTAAGGGCCCCCATATATATTGACACATTCCTAAGGAGCCCCCATATATATTGGCACATTCCTAAGGAGCCCCCATATATATTGGCACATTCCTAAGGACCCCTCATATATATTGGCAAATTCCTAAGGACCCCCCATATATATTAAATATTCCTAAGGACCCCCCATATATATTGGCACATTCCTAAAGACCCCCATATAAACATATTCCTAAGGACCCCCCATATATATTGACATATTCCTAAGGACCTCCCATATAGATTGACTCATTCCTAAGGACCCCCCCTATATATTGGCACATTCTTAAGGATCCCCTCCCCCTGTTTATATTGGCACAATCCGGGGGACTCCGATCAGATATTGACACCTTCTTCAGGAACTCCCCTTTCCCAACCTCTGAAAGCCCATGTCAGACACCTAAAAGGACAACTGTGCAATGATATGGAGAAAAGATTCATTTTTATTAGTATAGAGAAACAGAAATAACATCTTGGTAAGTTAACAGACAGAAATCGGATGCTGTGATCCCCTTGGAGATCCCTTTGGGGCTGGGAGACCCCAGGTTGAATACCTGTGCTCTGGGCCTTTGATGTGCAAAGCCATGTGTGATTCCTGAGGTTAACTTTGTTCTCTGTTCCCCTTTTTTTTTCCTTTTTCACTTAGGTTTGCCTGACTTAGTGCCAGACCCGTACTATGTCCAAGCCTCCACTTACGTGCAGAGATCCCACTTGTATTCGTTACGGTGTGCAGCGGAAGAGAAGTGTCTGGCAAGGTATGCAGCCGCATTCGGGACGTGTTTCACCCCCCCCCCCCCCCCACCACCGCCCCCTCCCACCACCCCAGCAGATTTTCATTTGCTTTTTCGAAGTTAAGTGTTCTGTGCTAATGAATCGGAATTCCGAAGGCCTTTCCGTAGGCAGTTAGTACAAAGGGAAAGTCTCATTTGCTGTTCTTTGTCCCAAATCCTGGATTTAGATCAAATGGTTTCCGCTAAAGAAAAAGGTCTACTCATGGAGTCTGCGATGGAATGGAGTTTTCTTCGATTCCTGACATACAAGCCCCTGAACTCCAGTCAACCTGATGTAAATGGCAATGGGGCAAGAACTGGCTATAAGGTGGAATTTCACTCCGTTTATAAATCCGCTTTGATTCAGGCGAGCCTGTCCCTTTAATTGGGAACATAGAACAGCACAGCACAGAAGGAGACCATTTGGCCTATCGGGTCTGCGCCGGCTCTTTCGAAGAGCAACCCAGTTAGTCCCACTCCCCTGCATGTTCCCCATATCCCTGCAATATTTTCTCCAAGTATTTACCCATTATGAAGGCTTCTATTGAATCTGTGTGCAGTTTTGGTCTCCTTACCTAAGAAAGGATATACTTGCCTTAGAGGGAGTGCAGCGAAGGTTCACCAGACTGGTTCCTAGGATGGCAGGACTGTCGTATGAGGAGAGATTGGGTCGACTAGGCCTGTATTCACTGGAGTTTAGAAGAATGAGAGGGGATCTCATTGAAACATATAAAATTCTGACAGGGCTAGGCAGACTGGGATGCAGGGAGGATGTTTCCCCTGGCTGGGGGGTCTAGAATGAGGGGTCACAGTCTCAGGATACGGGGTAGGACATTTAGGACTGAGATGAGGAGAAATTTCTTCACTCAGAGGGTGGTGAAACTGTGGAATTCTTTACCACAGAAGGCTGTGGAGGCCAAGTCACTGAATATATTTAAGAAGGAGATAGATAGATTTCTAGACGCAAAAGGCATCAAGGGGTATGGGGAGAGAGCAGGAATATGGTATTGAGATAGAGGATCAGCCATGATTATATTGAATGGCGGAGCAGGCTCGAAGTGCTGAATGCCTGCTCCTGCTCCTATTTTTCTATGTTTCTATGTTTCCACCACCCTATCAGGCAGTGCATTCCAAATCCTAACCACTCGTTGCATAAAAAAGTTTTCCTCATGTCGCCTCTAGTTCATTTGCCAATCACCTTAAATCTGTGCCCTCTGGTTATCGACCCTTCAGCCATTGGAAAGAGTTTCTCTTTATTTACTCTATCTAAACCCGTCATGATTGTAAACACCTTGATCAAATCTCCTCTTAGCCTTTTCTGCTCGAAGGAGAACAACCCCAGCTTCTCCAGTCTATCCATGTAACCGTAATCCCTCATCCCCGGAACCATTCCAGTAAATCTCTTCTGCTCCCTCTCCATAATAACACAACAAAATGTCATTAAATGCTAGTGCCCAAATGCAGCAGGAAAAATAACCCTGAAAGTTGCCTTCAGGGTGTCGGGCGGCTGCAACATGAAGTTGGCGGTTCAGTGGGTGTCATTTCTCCTGGTGGCCCATAGTCATATTTGAGAGCTGGATGGATCTGCATTGATGCAATCCCTTCACATGACGTTACAACTAACTCCTGGATCAATCTGCAGGCTACTACGCCAGGAGCAAAATGAACACGCGGGACAAATTCGACCTCTGGGAATCGGAATGGGAACAAAAATTTGGAAAGCTGCTGACCTGAAATTCAAAGGGAACCTGGCGTGTGTGTTTGTGTGTGAACCGGGAAGAGCCTCCACCCCGATGGCCAGGGGCTTCTGGCTGACGATGGACCACCTGCAGAATGAGACACACCCACTAAGCCACCAGCTTGCTTTTTGTAGCCACACTCTGGGGAGGGCCACCCAAGACCCTGAGGCAAACTTCCTGTGCAGCTGACAGATGGTCTTCCCAGCTGCCTTTTGGGCGACGCTATTTACTGATATTTTGTTGCGTTTACTTAAAGGGACAGGCTTACCTGAATCAAAGCGGAGCTGTAAATTGAGTGAAATTTCGCTTTATAATCAGCTCGTGCAATGCTGCCAATTACACCGGGTTGAGTGGAGTGCAGGGGCTTGTATGTCAGTAATTAAAGGAAAAACATGCATCTTCAGCGGGCGGTCTGCATCCTTGGTGTCAACCTGCTTTTTTTTTCTTCTCCCAGGCTACTGGTTCACTGCTGTCTATTCCGCCTTGTCCGATTTTCTGCTTCCATTCCTCCCTGATGTTTATATTTACCATGGTCTGTCACCCAGCGATCGGAGGCATCAGACAAACCTCCTCCCAAGGGGCAAATGTTAGCACTGGAGCGCCATCACATTAACACGCCGCTTTCGACAGTGCTCCTGTCGTCGGAGAGAACTGCTTAAAGTAAATGGGATTTGAGCAACGAGGCTCTCATCCACCCTGCTTGCATTGCACTTGAGTGGCAGGGTGTGCAACTGTTAGTTATTCTGCTGCTGTGGAATACCGGAGCACTGATGTTTTTACATTGAAAGAAAGACTTGCATTTATATAGCGCCCTTCACGACCTCAGGATATGCCAAAGTGCTTTACAGCCAATGAAGTACTTTTTGAAGTGTAGTCACTGTTGTAATGTAGGAAGCACGGCAACCAATTTGCACACAGCAAGCTCCCACAAACAGCATTGTGATAACGACCAGATAATCTGTTTGTTCTTTTAGTGATGTTGGTTGAGGGATAAATATTGGCCAAGACACCGGAGAGAACTCCCCTGCTCTTCGAAACAGTTGTTTTACTCGCATCCGCGAGAGCAGCCTAGGTTTGATCTCTCATCTGAAAGACGACACCTCCAACAGTGCAGCACTCCCTCATCAGTCCCTTTGATCCCATGGCACTATTTCGAAGAAGAGCAGGGGAGTTCTCCCTGGTGTCCTGGCCAATATTGATCCCTCAATCAACATCACTAAAACAGATTATCTGGTCATTCTCACATTGCTGTTTGTGGGAGCTTGCTGTGTGCAAATTGGCTGCTGCATTTCCTACATTACAACAGTGACCACACTTCCAAAGAAACAAGTACGTCATTGGCTGTAAAGCGCTTTGGGACGTCTGGGGGTCATGAAAGGCGGTGTAGAACTGCAAGTCTTTTACTTTTTTTAGTACTGCACTGGAGTGTCAGCCTGGATTTTATAAGAACATAAGTAATAGGAGCAGGAGTCGGCCATTCGGCCCCTCGAGCCTGCTCCGCCATTCAATGAGATCATGGCTGATCTTCTACCTCATCTCCACTTTCCTGCACTATCCCCATATCCCTTGATTCCTGTAATATCCATGACGCCTATCCTCTGATGGCACTTTCATAAGACCAGTGCAGCTCACAGGAAACGGTAATGAACCAAACAGCATATGATGTGGATTACCTGTGGGATCAAATTAATTCCGTGGTGGCGGGATACAAAGTACTTAGATGTGCACTTGAAGTGCCGTAACCTACAAGGATACGGACCAAGTGGGATTAGGCTGGATAGCTTTTTTTTTAATTCATTGATGGGATGTGGGTGTCGCTGGCTGGCTAGGCCTGCATTTAGTGCCCATCCCTAATTGCCCTTGAGAAGATGGTGGTGAGCCGCCTTCTTGAACCGCTGCAGTCCATATGGTGTAGGTGCACCCACAATGCTGTTAGGAAGGGAGTTCCAGGATTTTGGCCCAGCGACAGTGAAGGAACGGCGATACAGGTCCAAGTCAGGATGGTGTGTGGCTTGGAGGGGAACTTGTAGGTGGTGATGTTCCCATGCGTCTGCTGCCCTTGACTTCTAAGTGGTAGAGGTCGCGGGTTTGGAAGGTGCTGTTGAAGAAGCCTTGGTGAGTTGCTGCAGTGCATCTTGTAGATGGTACACACTGCAGCCACAGTGCGCCGGTGCTGGAGGGAGTGAATGTTGAAGGTGGTGGATGGAGTGCCAATCAAGCGGGCTGCTTTATCCTGAATGGTGTCGAGCTTCTTGAGTGTTGTTGGAGCTGCACTCATCCAGGCAAGTGGAGAGTATTCCATCACACTCCTGACTTGTGCCTTGTAGATGGTGGAAAGGCTTTGGGGAGTCAGGAGGTGAGACACTTGCCGCAGAATTCCCAGCCTCTGGCCTGCTCTTGTAGCCACAGTATTTATATGGCTGGTCCAGTTCAGTTTCTGATCAATGGTAACCCCCAGAATGTTGATAGTAGGGGATTCAGCGATGGTAATGCCATTGAATGTCAAGGGGAGATGGTTAGAGTCTCGCTTGTTGGAGATGGTCATTGCCCTGCACTTGTGTGGTGCGAATGTTACTTGCCACTTGTCAGCCCAAGTCTGAATATTGTCCAGGTCTTGCTGCATATGGACACGGACTGCGTCAGTATCTGACGAGTCTCGAATGGTGCTGAACAGTGTGCAATCATCAGCGAACATCCCCACTTCTGACCTTATGATGGAGGGAAGGTCATTGATGAAACAGCTGAAGATGGTTGGGCCTAGGACACTGCCCTGAGGAACTCCTGCAGTGATGTCATGTGATTGAGATGAATGACCTCCAACAACCACAGCCAACTTCCTTTGAGCTAGGTATGATTCCAACCAATGGAGAGTTTTCCCCTTGATTCCCATTGACTTCAGTTTTGCTAGGGCTCCTTGATGCCACACTCGATCAAATGCTGCCTTGATGTCAAGGGCAGTCACTCGCACCTCACCTCTTGAGTTCAGCTCTTTTGTCCATGTTTGGACCAAGGCTGTAATGAGGTCAGGAGCTGAGTGGCCCTGGCGGAACCCAAACTGGGTGTCAGTTAGCAGGTTATTGCTGAGTAAGTGCCGCTTGATAGCACTGTCGACGACACCTTCCATCACTTTGCTGATGATTGAGAGTAGACTGATAGGACGGTAATTGGCCGGGTCGGATTTGTCCTGCTTTTTGTAGACAGGACATACTTGGGCAATTTTCCACATTGCCGGGTAGATGCCGTTGTAGCTGTACTGGAACAGCTTGGCTAGGGGCGCAGCTAGTTCTGGAGCACAAGTCTTCAGTACTATTGCTGGAATGTTGTCAGGGCCCATAGCCTTTGCAGTATCCAGTGTCTTCAGCCATTTCTTGACATCACGTGAAGTGAATTGAATGGGCTGAAGACTGACATCTGTGATGCTGGGGACCTCAGGAGGAGGCCGAGATGGATCATCCACTCGGCACTTCTGGCTGAAGATAGTTGCAAATGCTTCAGCCTTGTCTTTTGCACTCACGTGCTGGGCTCCACCATCATTGAGGATGGGGATATTTTTGGAGCCTCCTCCTCCTGTTAACTGTTTAATTGTCCACCACCACTCACGGCTGGATGTGGCAGGACTGCAGAGCTTTGATTTGATCCAATGGTTGTGAGATCGCTTAGCTCTGTCTATCGCATGTTGCTTCCGTTGTTTGGCATGCAAGTAGTCCTGTGTTGTAGCCTCACCAGGTTGACACCTCATTTTCCGGTATGCCTGGTGCTGTTCCCGGCATGCTCTCCTGCACTCTTCGTTAAACCAGGGTTGATCTCCCGGCTTGATGGTAATGGTAGAGTGAGGGATATGCCGGGCCATAAAGTTACAGATTGTGGTTGAATACAATTCTGCTGCTGCTGATGGCCCATAGCGCCTCATGGATGCCCAGTTTTGAGTTGCCAGATCTGTTCAAAATCTGTCCCATTTAGCACGGTGGTAGTGCCACACAACACGGTGGAGGGTATCCTCAACATGAAGACGGGACTTCGTCTCCACAAGGACTGTGCGGTGGTCACTTCCACCAATGCTGTCATGGACAGATGCATCTGCAACAGGTAGATTGGTGAGGACGAGATCAAGTAGGTTTTTCCCTCTTGTTGTTTCCCTCACCACCTGTCGCAGACCCAGTCTGGCAGCTATGTCCTTTAGGACTCAGCCAGCTCGGTCAGTTGTGGTGCTACCGAGCCACTCCTGGTGATGGACATTGAAGTCCCCCACCCAGAGGACATTTTGTGCCCTTGCTACTCTTAGTGCTTCTTCCAATTGGTGTTCAACATGAAGGAGTACTGATTCATCAGCTGAGGGAGGGCGGTAGGTGGTAATTAGCAGGAGGTTTCCTTGCCCATGTTTGACTTGCTGCCATGAGACCTCATGGGGTCCTGAGTCAATGTTGAGGACTCCCAGGGCTACTCCCTCCCGACTGTATACCACGGTGCCACCACCTCTGGTGGGTCTGTCCTGCTGGTGGGACAGGACATACCCAGGGATGGTGATGGTGGTGTCTGGGACATTGGTTGTAAGGTATGATTCGGTAATTCTGACTATGTCAGGCTGTTGCTTGACTAGTCTGTGGGACAGCTCTCCCAATTTTGGCACAAGCCCCCAGATGTTGGTAAGGAGGACTTTGCAGGGTCGACAGGGCTGGATTTGCCGTTGCCGTTGTCGTTGTCGTTTCCAGTGCCGAGGTCGATGCCAGGTCGTCCGGCCGGTTTTATTCTTATTGTTTTTCGGAGCGGTTGTTTACGACTGAGTGGCTTGCTAGGCCATTTCAGAGGGCATTAAGAGTCAACCACATTGCTGTGGGTCTGGAATCACATGGAGGCCAGACCAGGTAAGGACGGCAGATTTCCTTCCCTAAAGGACATTAGTGAACCAGATGGGTTTTGCAACAATCGACAATGGTATCATGGTCGCCATTACTAAGACTAACATTTAATTCCAGAATTAAATTGAATTGAATTTAAATTCCACCAGCTGCCGTGGTGGGATTTGAACCCATATCTTCAGAGCATTTGACTGAGCCTCTGGCTTACTAGTCTAGTGACATAACCACTACGCCACCGCCGGGCCGAAAGACCTCCTTCTGTGCTGTAAATTTCTACGATTCTATGATCATTGAGGATGAACTAAATTCTCAACGGCTCACGGTGGTTCTGTAGAAAGCCTCCGCTCCAGCATGGCGTATTACGGAGGTTGTGTTTCAGTCGCCTGATTGATGCCTCTCTCGCTGAACTCTTGTTCAACCAGCTCTTCATTCACTGAACTACACCGATAGGAAATTTCATTAAGAGGGCAACGACTCTCTGAGAAACTGTTCAGCAAACCTTCTCATTTTTTTGCTCCCAGGCAATGGAATGATATGATGATGCATTTTGATGCAAATTATATCACTTTTGCAAGGCTTCATTATGATGAGTGATAGCTGTCTCTTGTTCTGCAGACTATTAAGGTTTGGTAAGCATTTTTTGTGAAGATAATGCTCCTTTGATCACAAGAATGGATGAAGAATACAAGGGGGTGATAATTATGCTACAGTTTTATAAAGATCTGCTGAGAACGCATTTCTTTTTATTCGCTTGTGGGCTGTGGGCATCGCTGACGAGGCCAGCATTTATTGCCCATCCCTAGTTGCCCTTGAGAAGGTGGTGGTGAGCCGCCTTCTTGAACCGCTGCAGTCCGTGTGGTGAAGGTGCTCCCACAGTGCTGTTAGGGAGGGAGTTCCAGGATTTTGACCCAGCGACGATGAAGGATCGGCCGATATACTTCCAAGTCAGGATGGTGTGTGACTTGGAGTACTGTATTCAGTTCTGGGCACTGCACCTCAGGACAGATATATTGGCCTTGGAGGGGGTGCAGCGCAGATTCACCAGAATGATGCCGGGGCTAAAAAGGTTCAATTATGAGGAGAGGTTGCCTAGACTAGGCTTGTATTGCCTTGGGTATAGAAGGTTGAAGGGTAATCTAATTGAGGTATTTAAAATTATAAAAGGATTTGATAGGGTATAACGAGAAACTATTTCCTCTGGTGGGGGAGTCCGGAACAAGGGGGCATAACCTTAAAATTGGAGCTAGGCCGTTCAGGGTGATGTCAGGAAGCACTTCTTCACACAAAGGGAAGTGGAAATCTGGAACTCTCCCAGGTTGAGGCTGCGGGGGGGTGGGGGGGTCAATTGGAAATTTCAGAACTGAGATTGATAGATTTTTATCAGGCAAGGATATTCAAGGATATGAAACCAAGGCGGGTAGATGGAATTAAGACAGAGATCAGCCATGATCTCATTGAATGGCAGAACAGGCTCGAGGGGCTGAATGGCCTCCTCCTGTTCCTATGTTCCTCAGAAAGAACAGAGGACTTGGGGGTAACACGTTTACTGGTTTGCCTCAATTGGTAGCCATCTCCCTTTTATGTCAGAAAGTTGTAGAAACATAGAAACATAGGAGCAGGAGTCGGCCATTCGGCCCTTCGAGCCTGCCCCGCCATTCAATATGATCATGGCTGATCCTCTATCTCAATACCATATTCCCGCTCTCTCCCCATACCCCTTGATGCCTTTTGTGTCTAGAAATCTATCTACTTCTTAAATATATTCAGTGACTTGGCCTCCACAGCCTTCTGTGGTAGAGAATTCCACAGGTTTACCACCCTCTGAGTGAAGAAATTTCTCCTCACCTCAGTCCTAAATGTCCTACCCCGTATCCTGAGACTGTAACCCCTCGTTCTAGACCCCCCCAACCAGGGGAAACATCCTCCCTGCATCCAGTCTGTCTAGCCCTGTCAGAATTTTATACGTTTCAATGAGATTCCCCTCTCATTCTTCTAAACTCTAGTGAATACAGGCCTAGTCGACCCAATCTCTCCTCATACAACAGTCCTGCCATCCCAGGAATCAGCCTGGTGAACCTTCGCTGCACTCCCCCTATGGCAAGTATATCCTTTCTTAGGTAAGGAGACCAAAACTGCACACAGTACTCCAGGTGTGGTCTCACCAAGGCCCTGTATAACTGTAGTAAGACTGAGGCTCACTCACTGTAAGTTTGAGGCTCACTCCAGGACTTGAACACATAATCTAGTGTTATAAATCTCATCATCATAAAGAAACTACTCATGAAATAACACTGGACGGCCAGCTGGTGGCGCCGTCCAAGGAGTATAAATACTCGGGCGTGGGCCCCAGCTTGCCCAGGGACATTTTGTAAGACAGGAACTAGTGAAGTACAACTAGACCGCCATGTTCTGAAACTAGTTGATTAAAGCCTTGCTTTATACTCAAACCAAGTGCGTAGTGAGTTTTATTACGTCAGACAGTTCCGTGCAGTACTATTGTCGGGGGTTCCTTCAGCTGAGACTGAAACGCCATTTGCCTGTTTAGGTGGACGTGAAAGATCCAACAGCTCTATTCAAAGAAGAGCAGGGAATTCTCCTGGTGTCCCGGCCATATTCCTCCCTCAATCCACGCCCTCAGAACAGATTAACTGGTCACTTATCTAATCTGTTGTTTAGCGGGATCTTGCATTGTGCAAATTAGCTGCTGCGTTTGCCTAGAATAACAACAGTGACGGCACATCTACTTTAATTCAAAAAGCAAGATAATGCGGACGCTGGAAATCCGAAAATGCTGGAAACACTCGGCAGGTCAGAGCAGCATCTGTGCAGAGAGAAACAGAGTCAGCGTTTCAGGTCGATGACCCTTCGTCAGAACTTTATCTGCTTCAATTCATCAGCTGTGAAGTGCTTTGGCACATCCTGAAAGGCACTTTCTGATAAAGTTTTAATCTCTCAGTTGAGGAGCACATGAGTTTAAACTGTAGTCACAATTAACGCGTGAGCTTGCTTTTCCTGATTAGAATTTTCCCAGATTTTGACTGGGTGTGCTGGCCACAAATCAGCAGAATCCTTGGCCTCTTGCATTGTTCCACGGAAGCTCAGCGTAAGCTCGAGGAACAGCTCCTCATCTTTCGATTAGGCACTTTACAGCCTTCCGGACTCAACATAGAGTTCAACAATTTCAGATCATAACCTCGGCCCCTATCATATATATATACTAGCTGGAGTGCCCGGCGGTGCCGAGGTTTTTTCGAGGGCATGTTGTTGTTGGAAGAGAGAGAGAGAGTGACTGGGGGGGGTGGCAGAGAGAGAGAGAGAGCGACTGGGCGGGGGGGAAAGAGAGAGAGCGCGACTGGGGGGGAAGAGAGAGAGCGAGTGGGGGGGAAGAGAGAGAGCGAGTGGGGGGGAAGAGAGAGAGCGAGTGGGGGGGAAGAGAGAGAGCGAGTGGGGGGAAGAGAGAGCGAGTGGGGGGGAAGAGAGAGAGTGGCTGGGGGGAAGAGAGAGAGCGAGTGGGGGGGAAGAGAGAGAGCGGCTGGGGGGGAAGAGAGAGAGCGGCTGGGGGGGAAGAGAGAGCGCGAGTGGGGGGGAAGAGAGAGCGCGAGTGGGGGGGAAGAGAGAGAGCGAGTGGGGGGGAAGAGAGAGAGCAGCTGGGGGGGAAGAGAGCGCGAGTGGGGGGGAAGAGAGAGAGCGAGTGGGGGGGAAGAGAGAGCGGCTGGGGGGGAAGAGAGAGAGCGGCTGGGGGGGAAGAGAGAGCGCGGCTGGGGGGGAAGAGAGAGCGCGGCTGGGGGGGAAGAGAGAGCGCGGCTGGGGGGGAAGAGAGAGCGCGGCTGGGGGGGAGAGAGAGCGCGGCTGGGGGGGAAGAGAGAGAGCGGCTGGGGGGGAAGAGAGAGAGCGGCTGGGGGGGAAGAGAGAGAGCGAGTGGGGGGAAGCGAGAGAGCGAGTGGGGGGAAGAGAGAGAGCGAGGGGGGGAAGAGAGAGAGCGAGTGGGGGGGAAGAGAGAGAGCGAGTGGGGGGGAAGAGAGAGAGCGAGTGGGGGGGAAGAGAGAGAGCGAGTGGGGGGGAAGAGAGAGAGCGAGTGGGGGGGAAGAGAGAGAGCGAGTGGGGGGAAGAGAGAGAGCGAGTGACACTTTTTGTCTGTGTGTTTTTTTCTTCTCCCCCACATGGCAGCTGTCTTTCATTCTGCCAGCACAATTTACACTTCATCTAGAGCCAAAGCTCCTTCAACAGCACCTTCCAAACCCGTGAGCTCTACCACTTAGAAGGACAAGGGCAGCAGACGCATGGGAACATCACCACCTACAAGTTCCCCTCCAAGCCACACACCACCCTGACTTGGACCTGTATCGCCGTTCCTTCACTGTCGCTGGGCCAAAATCCTGGAACTCCCTTCCTAACAGCATTGTGGGTGCACCTACACCATATGGACTACAGCGGTTCAAGGCGGTGGCTCACCACCATCTTCTCAAAGGGCAATTAGGGATGGGCACTAACTGCAGGCCTAGCCAGCCAGCGACGCCCACATCCCATCAACGAATAATTTTTTTTTTTTTAAATCCTTTGTTTCTTAACCTGTCCCATTACCATCTCCTCTTGCCTTGAATATCTCTTAATGTCTCTTCACCTCTCCTGCCTTCTGTCCTATCACAGACCTTCCCTTTTGTTCTTTCATCCCCTCCTCCCTTTCCCAGCCTCTTCACTTGCTTACAAATCTGTTCCATTTGCTGCTTTTTTTCCAGTTCTGATGAAAAGTCATCGACCTGAAACGTTAACTCTGTTTCTCTCTCTACAGATGCTGCCCGACCTGCTGAGTTTCTCCAGCATTTTCTGTTTTTATTTCAGCAGAATCCTCTGTAGCTTCCATCTTCTTGGGTGTGGGGAAAGGGTCCTGCTGTGAAAACTGCCCCAGCCTAAGACCTCCATTGTAGAATCATAGAAATTTATGGCACAGAAGGAGGCCATTCGGCCCATCGTGCCTGCGCCAGTTGAAAAATAGCTATCCAGCCGAATCCCACTTTCCAGCTCTTGGTCCATAGCCTTGCAGTTAGTGGAAGTTTATGAAAGTAAAGCTGTCATGATACAGAGTAGTATTGATATCTGAAGCATGGAATATGATGACTGGAGGCAGCAGCAGAGGTCTTGAAGGGGGAAGGAGAGCCAGCACGGATTTGTTAAAGGCAAATCGTGTTTGACTAGCTTGATTGAGTTTTTTGATGAGGTATCACAGAGGGTGAATGAAGGCAGTGCAGTTGATGTTGTGTACATGGACTTTCAAAAGCCTTTTGATAAAGGACCACGTTTTAGGCTTCTTAGCAAAATTGAAGCCATGGGATAAAAGGGGCACTAGCAGCATGGATACAAAATTGGCTAAGGGATTAAAAAACAGAGAGTTGTGGTGAATGGCTGTTTATCGGACTGGAGGGAGGTATACAATCCTGACAAAGGGTTTCGACCTGAAACGTTGACTCTATTTCTCTCTCCACGGATGTTGGCTGGCCTGCTGAGTTTTTCCAGCATTTTCTGTTATTATTTCGGATTTCCAGCATCTGCAGTATTTTGCTATCGTCGAGGTATACAGTGGCGTTCCCCAGGGTTCAGTACTAGGACCAGCGCTGTTTTTGAGATACATTAATGACTTGGACTTGGGTGTACAAGGCACAATTTCAAAATTTGCAGAGGACACAAAACTTGTTAGTGTAGTAAACAGTGAGGAAGATAGTGATAGACTTCAAGAGGACATAGGCAGGCTGGTGGAATGGGCGGACATAAGGCAGATGGAATTCAACACAGAAGTGTGAGGAGATGCATTTTGGCAGGAAGAATGAGAAGAGACAATCCAAGCTAAATGGTACTATTTTAAACGGGGAGCAAGAACAGAGGGACCTCGGGTTGTTTGTACACAAATCTTTGAAGGCAGCAAGACCGGTTAACAAAGCAGTTAATAAAGTATATGGGATCCTGGGCTTTATCAATAGAGGCACAGAGTACAAAATCCAGGCAGTTATGCTAAACTAATATAAAACACTAGTTCGGCCCCAGCTGGAGTATTGTGTCCAATTCTGGGCACCGCTCTTTAGGAAGGACGTGAAGGCTTTGGAGAGGGTGCAGAAGAGATTTACTGGAATGGTTCCGGGGATGAGGGATTGCAGTTACGTGGATAGACTGGAGAAGCTGGGGTTGTTCTCCTTAGAGCAGAGAAGGCTAAGAGGAGATTTGATAGAGGTGTTTAAAATCATGAAGGGTTTAGATAGAGTAAATAAAGAGAAACTGTTTCCAATGGCAGAAGGGTCGATAACCAGAGGGCAACAGATTTAAGGTGATTGGCAAAAGAACCAGCGGCGACGTGAGGAAAACTTTTTTACGCAACGAGTGGTTAGGATTTGGAATGCGCTGCCTGATAGGGCGGTGGACACAGATTCAATGGTAGCCTTCAAAAGGGAATTGGATAAATACTTGAAGGAGAAAAAATTGCAGGGATATGGGGAAAGAGCGGGGGGGGAGCGAGACTGACTGGATTGCTCTTCGAAAGAGCCGGCGCAGACTCGATGGGCCGAATGGCCGCCTTCTGTGCTGTACTATTCTAAGATTCTAGGCCCCATAAGCAGGAACCAGCCTCCCTTTCCTTTGAGAGGAGGGGAGCCATTTATTTTTCATTCTAAATTGTATCAGAATGGATCAGTGGGAGTTATCTCCAGACTCACTGTTGTGAAAGACATCTTGCTGTGTGATCTTCCAGATGCATTGAAGAGAAACTGTCCTATTTATTTTCTCAGTGCAGCACCTGCCTTAAGCACCTGAGTATGAAATTTCTCTATTAACAAAATAGAAAATTGTACACCGGCCATTCAAATATTAATTAAAAAATTCTATTAATTTCGAAATTTCCCCAAAACCTTAAGCAATGTAAAAATCCATCTTATCTGTTTAAAATAGATTATTTTCCCTCCCACAGAGTGCTTGGGTAAGGGTGGCCAGTTGCTCTATAGCTTTTCAATTGCATCCGTGCAGATCATTCACAGGCTTTGTGGTGAATTCTACCAGCACAGGCTCAGACAAGCTCTCTTTCTCTCTTGTCTCCTTCAGCTCTGCTTATACGTCCGAAGCCACGGACTACGACATCCGGGTCCTGCTGAGGTTTCCCCAGAGGGTGAAGAACCAAGGGGTGGCCGATTTCCTCCCGAACAGACCGCGACACACTTGGGAGTGGCACAGCTGCCACCAGTAAGTCCGCCGGCATGACATTGCGCGCGTAGGTGTCGCGCGTTGGAAAACCCTTTGGCAAAGGGGCAAATTAGAATCCTCATTTGTACAAAAAACCTGCGTAAGCACTATTGGCCCAGGGATTCAATTAAGATCAAATTACGCCTACATGGCAGTAATTATTTCTGTATAATGGAACTGACTTGAGAACGTTGTTGGAAAGATTACAGCTCATTTAAAATGTCAAGTGAAAAGGTTAAGACAGTGACTGTAAAATCGAATAAATAATGGCAATTGATGCATCACTCATCGTTAAATTGCAGTCATTAATATTTATTGAGGATTTTTTTTCTGATCGTGTTTGTTTCAGATTCATCTTCTATTAGTTTCCATTTCATGTTCCGTTTAAACACAGTGTTTACCTGTTGCACCCGAGCTGCCGGTAGTCACGACAACGGGCCTGAATTTGCGGGTGGATGCCTACGAAACCGCACGAAAAGTGCGAACCTACCCGATGACCCCGGAGGTTCAGACACTCGTGCTCCTGGGCCTCTACCCGCGCGCCTGCGTGAAAGGCCCACGTAATCCAGGGGCGCGTGCGGTTCGCGAGCGTCCCTGGGATCACGTGGGCCGGCCCAACCAACCAACCAAAAAGTGGGATCCCCATTGTACCTCTGCGGGGATTCCATTTACGTACGGAATGCCCATAAACAAGAATGGGAATCACCTAAAAATCACAGTTACACACCAGTTAAATAAAAAAATAAATCATCACGTGTTCAAAATTAATTAATTTAAATAAACATTTAAAACCAAAATTTAATTTTTTGAAAAATAAATGTAAACATTTTGGGGGAGAAATTCAGTTTGGTTGCGCCACCCGTTAGCGCCTTAAGAGGGCGCTAAGCGGGTCGCAAGCCAACTCGCGCCCGGGCGCAGCACTGCCCACGCCTCCCGCTAAATTCCGTGGGACGTTAGTGGTGGCGCTAACCGTTAGCGCTACGCCGCTGCCGATGACGTCATTGGTGTGCGCAGCGCCCCGCTGACGCCCCACCCGTGATATTTGGCAGCGCCCCCCCTGATATACCGCCGGACGCTATGTCCGACCGGTTCAGGGGGGGGCCTACCTGCGGCCGGGGAGGCGCAAATTAAAGGCGAGGTGCGGGGCGGCCATTTTTGTTGTTGGCCGCCTGCCAGCACCTGCCTGCGCTCCCGTCCACGGCCCCCTGAACCCCCCCACCGCGGAGTGCCAGCTGCGCTCCAGGAGCCCGGCACTTCTCTTCGGTGCCGGGCTCTTTTGCCGGCACTCCCGATCCTCAGGGGCCCAGCTGGGCCCCAGATCGGCTGCACAAGGCCCCTCCCCTTTAAGAAGGGGAGGACGGCCTGCAATACCGCAGCGCGACGTGCCGCAGCGTGTGGCACTGCAGCATGTTGTGCCACGATATTCACTCGCAGCGCCCCAAGAGGGATGCGGGGCGCCTCCAGTAGCGCCGCGCTTCCCTTTGGGGCGCAACAACTCAATTTCCGGTGGGCGAGCGCGAATGTTTCCGGGGCGCTACTTTTAGCGCCCTGGCGAGGCTGGCGCCCCAAACGGGGCTATAGTCAATTTCTCCCCCTTTAAAGGGGACCAAAAATAACCTAAACTAATTTTAAAAGGATTTATTATTGAAATGTTTTAAAATTATTTAAACATATTTATTTAAATTCTTACGCTGTTAAAAGAAGGCCCTACGCCTGTTTTTACCGGGCGTAGGAGTTTCGCGGGCATTCGCTGGGCGGTAGTCGGGCAAATAGCCCAAGTCTCCGCCAGCGAATGTCCGTTTCCCGGGGATGCGGAGGACGATCTGTCGAGCAGAAACTTGACCGATCGCACGCAGGGACCCGGAACTTGCGGGGCACTTACGGCCGCGTACGCAGTCGTAGGCCGCGGAAAACCCGGGGCCATCATGCTTGGAATTGCATCTAGTGGGTTTGTGTAAGTACTGAATCCACGCGCACATTTGGGGTAGAGTTTGACTTAATTTACATGCGGTTTTCTGCTCCCACGACTAATGTCCTCACTAGACCGACCAAGCCCGCACTGGGACCTGTCAATATCGATACAAGTGGACAGGCTGAGGAAATTTAAGTGCTATTAACACTTTACAGGGTTGGTCTTGACCTTGTGTGATAGTGTCAAATGGGTGATAGCAAATCGGCAGCCTGTTTTGACATCTCTTGGCCGACTTTTATTTCCATTGAAGTCAGTGCCTAGTCAATATTAAGGCCCACATTTTTCCTCTTGTGAACAAACAATCTGTAATTGGGAAAAATTGGGTTGCTTTGCGAAATTCAGCAGGAGGTTAGCGGCAGCATTAACCGGTAGCGCCCCGCGGCGCATAGCCGCCGGCGATGACATCACCGCCGTGCGCAGCGCCCCGCTCGCGCCCTGGCCGCGATCTTTGAGAGCGCCCCCTGACTTACCGCAGGACGCTCTGTCCGACGGTGTCAGGGGGGCCTACCTGCGGCCGGTTAAAGGCGAGGTGCCGGGCGGCCATTTTTGTTGCTGGCCGCCTGCCAGCACCTGCCTGCGCTCTCGTCCCTGGCCTCCTGAACGGGCCCACCCCCCCCCCGCGGAGTGCCGGCTGCGCTCCAAGAGCCCGGCACTTCTCTTGAGTGCCGGGCTCTTTTGCCAGCACTCCCGATCCCCGGGGGCCCAGCTGGGACCCGGGTCGCACTGCACAAGGTCCCTCCCCTTTATGAAGGGGAGGAAGGCCTGTAATACCACGCCACGATATTGATTCGCAGTGCCTAAGAGGGATGCAGGGCGCTTCCAGTAGCGCCCCGCTTTGCTCTTGGGGCGCAACCACTCAATTTCCGGCGCGGGGGGCGCTAATTGGGGCGCTACTCAATTTTTAGCCCTTTTTCTCTTGCACTGTGTGCAGAGAGCATAAATTCTGGAATAGTTGTAGCAGGATCACAGAAACTGTTAGTAAGAGACTGTACTTGGCACGAGAGGCAGCTTGAGCGGAACCATCTAAACCTCAATGTTAGTAAAATGAATTAAACCTCCACTGTGCTGCTTCGTAAATCTTTTATTGATGAAGAACAGTCAAACTTTGCAACAAAACTGGGACCAACTCTCCTGAAGCCGCAGTGGTTGCCAACGTTTTTGGAGTATTGACTAGCCTCGGGCCTGAAGGCGCCAAAAAACCCCAAAAGGGTGTAACCAGCATTTCCACTAAGCTGCACGGCCACGCGGCGGTCTGGAGTGACCGCGCATACACGGAAACTTGAATGGGCCGCGCAGTCACTTAAAGGGACCGCGCATTCAAAAAAAAAAGAATTAGAAAGAAAAGAAAGACTTGCATTTCTGTAGCGCCTTTCACGACCAACGGACGTCTCAAATCGCTTTACAGCCAATGAAGTGCTTTTTGAAGTGGAGTCACCGTTGTAATGTAGGAAACGCAGCAGCCAATTTGCGCACAGCAAGCTCCCACAAACAGCAATGTGGTAATGACCAGATAGTCTGTTTTTGTTATGTTGATTGAGGGATAAATATTGGCCGGGACACCGGGGAGAACTTCCCCGCTCTTCTTCGAAATAGTGCCGTGGGATATTTTATGTCCACCTGAGAGAGCAGACGGGGGCCTGGGTTTAACGCCTCATCCAAAAGACGGCACCTCTGACAGTGCAGCACTCCCTCAGCACTCCACTGGGAATGTCAGCCTAGATTTTTGCGCTCAAGGCCCTGCAGTGGGAGACGTGAACCCACAACCTTTCTGACTCAGAGGCGAGGGTGCTACCCACTGAACCACGGCTGACGGAACGTTGGGTGTAACTGTCCAGTCAGATTCATTTCAGCAAAAATGCTCAATGAAGGAACTGCTTTTGGCAGCTGCTCTCACCTGTGGAAATTTCATCTTTAGTACAAATTTATTATTAATTTTGAAACGCCGCACACTTTTAGGCTAAAACGAATGCAAAATGACATACAGTAGAGTCTACAGTATCCTGTACAGGTCAGATACGGCTTTTCATGTTTAGATAATTTGATGTGTTTTCGTCTGATGCCTGGATAAAACAGCAAACCTTAGTCTCCCTTTTATAAGTATTTGAATAGCACAGCACTAAACTATCCAACGAGCAGACGACTAAAATCAGAGAAATCTTATCGCCCTGTCACAAGATTGACGGTGACACGCTTATCAGTCGACATTAATTTTTTAATCTGGTGCTGGTTATTTAAACATTTACAAAACAAAATCACTCTGCGCTAGCGCTCTGTTTGCTTCAATATTCTGCAGTATAGTGCTAAATTGCACTTACATTATACGGCATTCTGTACTTCCTGTTGTGCAATCTTAGCTTTTTTAAAAATTCGTTTATGGGATGTGAGCGTCGTTGGCAAGGCCGGCATTTATTGCCCATCCCTAATTGCCCCTTGAGAAGGTGGTGGTGAGCTGCCTTCTTGAACCACTGCAGTCCCTGTGGTGAAGGTGCTCCCACAGTGCTGTTAGGGAGAGAGTTCCAGGATTTTGACCCAGCGACGATGAAGGATCGGCGATATATTTCTAAGTCAGGATGGTGTGTGTCGCTTGAAGGGGAACTTGGAGGTGGTGGTGTTCCCATGTGCCTGCTGCCCTTGTCCTTCTAGGTGGAAGAGGTCGCGGGTTTGGGAGGTGCTACCAAGGAAGCCTTGGCGAGTTGCTGCAGTGCATCTTGTAGATGGTACACACTGCAGCCAACGTGCGCCGGTGGTGGAGGGAGTGGATGTTTAAGGTGGTGGATGGGGTGCCAATCTAGCTGCACCAAAGAAACTGATAACTCTTCCTTCCTTTTCATTTTCTAGGAATTGGGGTGTTGAACGAGCCACCTGTAAACCTAAAATGAGGGTGGGGGTTGAGATTTGTCAGGGGCGGTATTGACTGCCTGTTACGCACCCTGCCTGATATTCTGTTCTGTCATAGCATCATAGCAATTTACGTCACAGAAGGAGGCCATTCGGCCCATCGTGTCTGTGCCGGCCAAAAAAGAGCTATCCAGCCTAATCCCACTTTCCAGTTCTTGGTCCATAGCCCTGCAGGTTACAGTACTTCAAGCGCATATCCAAGTACTTTTTAAATGCAATGAGGGTTTCTGCCTCTACCACCCTTTCAGGCAGTGAGTTCCAGACCCCTACTGCCCTCTGGGTGAAAAGAGTTCTTCTCAAATCCCCTCTAATCCTCTACTAATTACTTTAAATCTATGCCCCCTGGTTATTGACTTCTCTGCTAAGGGGAATAGGTCCTTCCCATCCACTCTATCTAGGCCCCTCATAATTTTATACACCTCAATCAAGTCTCCCCTCAGCCTTCTCTGTTCCAAAGAAAACAACCCCAGCCTATCCAATCTTTCCTCATAGCTAAAATTCTCCATTCTCCTCCGTACACTCTGTTGTGCAATCACATCTTTCCAGTAATGTGGTGACCAGAACTGTACACAGTATTCTAGTTGTGGCCTAACTAGTGTTTTATACAGTTCAAGCATAACCTCTCTGCTCTTATATTCTGTGCCTCGGCTAATAAAGGAAAGTATGCCTTCTTAACCACCTTATCTACCTGTCCTGCTACCTTCAGGGATCTATGGACATGCACTCCAAGGTCCCTCTGTTCCTCTAGACTCCTCAGTATCCTACCATTTATTGTGTATTCCCTTGTCCTGTTAGCCCTCAACAACAACAACTTCTATTTATATAGCACCTTTAACGTAGTAAAACATCCCAAGGCACTTCACAGGAGTATTAAAAGACAAAACATTTGACACTGAGCCACATAAGGAGAAATTAGGGCAGGTGACCAAAAGCTTGGTCAAAAGAGGTAGGTTTTAAGGAGCGTCTTAAAGGAGGAGAGAGAGGTAGCGAGGCGGAGAGGTTTAGGCAGGAAATTCCAGAGCTTAGGGCCTGGGCAACAGAAAACAGAAGGCTCGGCCACCAATGGTGGAGCAATCAGATATCTCGGGGGGTTGTGGGGCTGGAGGAGATTACAGAGATAGGGAGGGGGTGAGGCTATGGAGGGATTTGAAAACAAGGATGAGAATTTTGAAATCGAGGCGTTATCTCAGTGCATTATCTCACTCTTCTCCAGATTGAATTCCATTTGCCACTTTTCTGCCCACCTGACCAGTCCATTGATATCTTCCTGCAGTCTGCAGCTTTCTTCCTCACTATCGACCAAACGGCCAATGTTTGTATCATCTGCAAACCTCTTAATCATGCCCCCTACATTGAAGTCTAAATCATTGATGTATACCTCAAAAAGCAAGGGACTGAGGACCTAGGAGAACAATTCTAAATTTTCCAACCTCTCCTTATAGGTGAAGACGCTCCTCCTCTGTACCCTTTCTAAGGCCTTTACATCTTTCCTGAAGTGTGTTGTCCACAGTGCTCTAGCTAAGACCTAACCAGTGATTTATCCCTTCTATTTTCATTTTAAACTTAAATGTTTTACTTAATCGTTCCCTCTGCCCTTTTGAATCGCATCAACTATGCTGGAAGTAGGGCCTATATGGAAAATTGGCCTCTGCCTGCCCTCCTAAGACCAATTTTTCAACCAACTCAGTGCCAGAATACTAAAGTTTGACATGATTACATCATGGGTACATCCAGGCCAACCTTGGCCGTGCCTATAAATTGTCAAAGCTGGACAGGCCACATTGTCCATTATGCCGGCAGCTCAATTGCATCCAGATGCATGTAACTGATCTGGGATGCTGCGAGTGTTGAGTGGGATTTGGTCCGACCTGTTTTATCTTAACCTTGCTAAGTTCACCTCCCTGGAGTTTAGAAGAATGAGAGGGGATCTCATCGAAACTTATAAAATTCTGACAGGTCTGGACAAACTAGATGCAGGTAGAATGTTCCCGATGGTCGGAGAGTCCAGAACCAGGGGTCATAGTCTAAGGATAAGGGGTAAGCCATTTAGGACAGAGATGAGGAAGAATTTCTTCACCCAGAGAGTGGTGAACCTGTGGAATTCTCTACCACAGAAGGCAGTTGAGGCCAAGTCTTTAAATATATTCAAGAAGGAGTTAGATATATTTCTTAGAGCTAAAGGTATCAAGGGATATGGGGAGAAGGCAGGTACGGGGTACTGAGTTTGGATGATCAGCCATGATCTCATCGAATGGCAGAGCAGGCTCGAGGGGCCGAATGGCCTATTCCTGCTCCTATCTTCTATGTTTCTATGTTGAAAGATCCTGTGGCTTTAAGAGTGGGTGCAGCCCGTAAAGCGTTTCCCGCCTCGCCCTTTCCCTTAAATCAGAGGAGCATAATTGGGTTAGAACAATATCCGTTCACTCCTGGGATCAGGATTCAAATGAAACACAGACTAATAAACCTTGTCTCTCTTGAATACTGCAAGAGACTGATGGGAAATGAGTTTGGGCAGTTTTAGCTCTGGTTCTGATTGGCAGTGGTCCATGGAACAAACCTCCTCCATATGTATCACTAAATGTGGCTATTTCTAGATAAAGCTGTGCTGTTCTCTTGTTTTTCAAGTGGTCCTCCACTATTATTTCACTTTAATCCTAGTCACATTTGTGACCGGTACTAATGCATCTTTCTTTATGGATTATCCAATGGGTTACCCTATATTTACCCGTCCAGTTTATGAGCTAATTGTCAGTAATTACCAGCAAGTTCTCACTGACGTTACCTCCTGGGTTTTTTTGTGTGTGGTGTTCTAAGAAATAATGTCCGTCAGCCCTTAATCACATTAATGAGCTTTTTCCTCTTGGCTGGAGATTTGCCGATCATCCATAATCATACAACAGCAAGCTTGCAAACTATGTGAAGCATTCCTAACAAACAAGTCGAAAGTTCATGACTACAAAGGCATGACTGTGTACCAGTGTGGATAAATGATCTTCAAGTTTGTGCAAATCCACCGCAATACTTTGCCCTTCTGCAGAAATGTCACGACGACAACAAGAATCAGGAATTCCTGTAACTAAATTGTTGGCCGTTTGAAAAGGAGAGAATGGAAGTCGGGACGGCAGCATAATTATGCGAACATCAGAATGGGGAAACGAGAGCCTGTATTTATTGTATCGAATGCCAGAAATAGCGAGCGTTTTCAGATCTCCACTCTGTGGGCTGTTATTTTAACTCACAGCTGCACTTCCATTCAAGTAAGATGGTTGTTGTGGTTGAAGGTCAATCATCACAGCCCCAGGACATTGCTGCAGCAGTTCTTCAGGGCAGTGGCCTGGTCCCAACCATCTTCAGCTGCTTCATCAATGACCTTCCCTCCAACATAAGGTCAGAAATGGGGATGTTCGCTGATGACTGCACAGTATTCAACGCCATTCACAACTCAGATAATGAAGCAGTCCATGCCCGCATGCAACAAGACCTGGACGACGTTCAGGCTTGGGCTGATAAGTGGCAGGTTACATTTGCGCCACAGAAGCGCCAGGCAATGACTATCTCCAACAAGTGAGAGCCTAACCACCTCCCTTTGATATTCAACGGCATTACCATCACCGAATCCCCCACCATCAACATTCTGGGGGTCACCATTGACCAGAAACTTTACTGGACCAGCCACATACTTTGGCAACAAGAGCAGGTCAGACGCTGGGTATTCTATGGCGAGTGTCTCACCTCCTGACTCCCCAAAGCCTTTCCACCATCTACAAGTCACAAGTCAGGAGTGTGATGGAATACTCTCCACTTGCCTGGATGAGTGTAGCTCCAACAACACTCAAGAAGCTCGACACCATCCAGGACAAAGCAGCCCGCTTGATTAGCGCCCCATCCACCACCTTAAACATTCACTCCCTCCACCACCGGCGTACCGTAGCTGCTGTGTTTACCATCTACAAAATGCACTACAGCAACTTGCCAAGGCTTCTTCGGCAGCACCTCCCAAACCCGCGACCTCTTCCACCTCGAAGGACAAGGGCAGATGGTGCATGGGAACACCACCGCCTCCAAGTTCCCCTCCAAGTCACACACCAGCCTGACTTAGAAGTATATCGCCGATCCTTCATCGTCACTGGATCAAAATCCTGGAACTCCCTCCCTAATAGCACTGTGGGAGTACCTTCACCACACGGACTGCAGCGGTTCAAGAAGGCGGCTCACCACCACCTTCTCAAGGGCAACTAGGGATGGGCAATAAATGCTGGCCTTGCCAGCAACGCCCTGATCCCATAAACAAATTTTTAAAAAGTGAATGCAGAGTAATATTGGGCGGGGTGTAAAACTGATGGTCCAATCGATCCCGTGGATGTTCGGTTAAAATCACCCCCTTTGTTACAGTTTGATTAAACGATCTAGAGGGGAGGTAAGAAGGAATGTCTTCACTCCGAGAGCTGTCGGGATCTGGAACGCTCGACCCGAAAAGGTGGTGGAAGCTGATTCCATAAATAATTTTTAAAAGGGCGTTGGACGGGTTCTCGCGGATGAGGAGCTCACAGGGTTACGGACAAAAAGCGGCGATGTAGGACTAAGCAGGACTGATCTTACAAAGGGCCAGCACAGGCACAATGGGCCGAATGGCCTCCTCTGTCTGTGATTCTAAATCCTTGGGTCGTTGCCTGTATAGAGTCATGGGGTCGATTTTATCTCAGGTGCGGGGAATTGGCGGGTTCCCTGAATTTAGTGATTCCCACACGATTGATGCAATTTTAACTCAATTGGCCAATTGATTTCCAGCGTGTGGGAAGCCTTGGCAATTGAGTATTTCCAGTCAGAAAGTCGCAGAATATGACGTCATCATTGCTGCTACTTTTAAGGTCCACAGCAAGCCTTGCTTCCTCTGTAGGCTCCCAAACTTCACCATTAAGATGGCACAGGAGCCTGCAGGAGCAACGGCCAGCGGGAGGGCCAGATCTGCCCCCAAATTTGATGAGGCTTCACTGCAGGCATTACTGGATGGTGCTAGGGCCCACAGGGAGGTCCTGTTCCCTTCTTCAGGGAGGAAGAGGCCTCCCAGCCCGACCAAGGCTGTGTGGCTACAGGTGGCAGGTCAAGTCAACTGCTTGGGGCTCACACGAAGAACGTGGTTGCAGTGCAGGAAAAGATTCCATGACCACCTTCGCACTGGAAAAGTAAGTACTGTATGGTGTTTCCATCACCCTCAATCTGATCCCCATTGCCTTTCCTCACCAGCACTCAGCTTTAGCAATCTCTTCCTGCACATCCCACTAGACACTCACATCCATGCACCCTTACCCATTCCCTCTCTCTATGCTCACATTCACAGAACTATGCCACCATGCAGCCCTCACACTCCCTCTCACTCTGATGCTTTGAACACAACTGACAACACACAGGGAGGGCCCTTGGTATTGCAACCTCACTCCATCATTGTCTCCTTCTAAGTATCTATGCTATGCAATCTCTGCACTCACTCCTTCATTCTCACTCAACCTCCACTTGTCTCCATCATTGCAGGAAAAGAGAGCTCACAACAGGAGAGAGCGAGCCAGGACAAGAGGAGGGCCGCCCTCATTAGCCCAGCTCACCCCCTGGGAGGAAGGCGGCCTGGAGATTGCCGGGGCTGACCTAGATGTGGACGTTGGGGAAGGACAGGCAGGAGCATCCCCGCAAGCTGGTGACAGAATAGTTTCCCCTCTCATTGGCATTGCATGAGTCGCTGATAATGATTCTGAAGCTACATCATATGGACTTATGATCATCTGCAAAATGCAATGTGCATGTAACCTTGGCATCACATCTCTAACTTTTTCCTTGACTCCCCCACAGGACCATCGAGAGCCCCCGTCCCCACTGTGCAGGAGGAAGAGCCTGAGCAGCCGGACTCCTCAGAAGAATCTGCAACCTCTGAGGGCGCAGCGTCAGCAGAAATAAGCGCACCCAGCACCAGCGCAGACACTCACACCTCGGTGGGACCTCCGGGACATAGAGTAGTGTTGTCACCAGGTGTATCACAGCTCACAAGTGAGCCTCAGCAGATTGTGGAGACAGGGACAGCAGTGGAGAGTCCTCGTCGGAGGGCGCAGGACTCTGCCAGCTCGGCTCAACTGCATGTCGACCCTCTGCCTCTGGGTCCATCCGTAAGATCAGAGGTGATGGAACTCCAGGCACAGATGCAGGAGTCTCTGGCAGGTTTTGTCTCTAGGGTCGCTGCGAGTGTGGAGTGAATGGAGGAGTCCATAGCGAACATGAGCAGAGCCTTTTATGGAGTCATTGGCACATGAACGCATCAACACGGAAAGGATGGCTACCTATGTGGAAATGATTGCTGCCTCCATGGTAAGGCTGGCTACGGTAGAGGAGAGGAGGGCTACAGCCATGGGGGAGGTTAGTCGCCAGGGTATGGAAAACATGGTGAGTGTTCAGAATAGAATGACATCTCTTGAGGAGCGATGGGCATCTATTGAACAGAGAAACCAGACCTTCATGGAAGTCCTTTTGAGTAGGACTGCCATTGTAGATACGGGTCCCCATGGCCCCCCTGATGTGCAGCAAGCTGCTCTCACGCCACTGAGGGGGACCTGACCCATGAGAGGGAGGTTGGTGGCAAACCTCAAGGAAGTGGGGGCTCCTCTCCAAGCGCTCACACTTCCATGCCACTGCAGAGCCCTCGGTCAGAGCCCCGCCGAAGTACACACCCAACGGAGATAGAGGTCTCAACCCCTGCACAGCCGCAGGAGCAGCAGACTGCTGGCGAGCCCTCACAGGCTCGCCATCCCAGAGGATGCCCGCCAAAGGTGTCGAGACCGGAGCAGCAGGAAAGTGAGCAAGGGGTCTCCACATCTGCTGAAGCCACAGGGGAACCACTACGTAGGAGCACGCGTAAGAGGAAAATAAAGCACAAATAGTCACAAGGGTAGTCACTTGGGTGAAATGCTGTGTATTTTGTGAAAATGCCATCAGTTGTGTGTTTTTCATAAAAATTCTGATGGCAACTTCTGCAGTTGTGGCATGTGTCATTTTGCGAATGGGGCTGGAGGTCCTCTAATGCCAAGAGGGGAAGGAAAAAAAGGCCTCCCATGCGAGGAAGCGCTGAGTGAGGGTGGCGAGAGGGGTCTCGCAAGAGGTCACACTGGAGAAGTGTGTGAGGCTCCAACCAGGTGTGGTTAGGCCTGGTAAAAGTTGCCGCAGACCTGAGACAACAAAGTCCTGCCACCTGCAAATGATGACTGATCAAATATCCTCTTTAATGTTGGACCTGCAGCTGATAGTCAGCAAGCCAATAGTGTTCATGCCAGGTTTCACAGGCGTGATCCCCACCAGGCGCGTTTTACGTGGGAAAAGGGTTAAACGGGCAAGGGCCAGTTAAAATGGGATTATAAAGGCCAATCAGTGCTGTTTAAGGGCCCTAAAGACCAGTCCCGCCTGTTGCAGGCGGGACTGATTCGGGTCAATCAGACACACCTTGGTTAAAATGGCGTGGAGGCGGGAACCAGGCGGGGGGGGTCCCGACCCCCAGGTTTTGCGATTTTAACCCCCCACACGCCTAAAAGCCCACCTGTCGGCTGCGTTAAAATCGAGCCCATAGAGTCATAGTTATACAGCACAGAAAGAGGCCCTTCGGCCCATCGTGTCCGCGCCGGCCATCAAGCCCTGTCTATTCTAATCCCATTTTCCAGCACTTGGCCCGTAGCCTTGTATGCCATGGCATTTCAAGTGCTCATCTAAAATGCTTCTTGAATGTTGTGAGGGTTCCTGCCTCTACCACCCTTTCAGGCAGTGAGTTCCAGATTCCAACCATCCTCTGGGTGAAAAAGATTTTCCTCAAATCCCCTCTAAACCTCCTGCCCCTTACCTTGAAACTATGCCCCCTGGTTATTGACCCCTCTACTAAGGGGAAAAGTTCCTTTCTATCTACCCTCTCTATGCCCCTCATAATTTTGTACACCTCAATCAGGTCCCCCCTCAGCCTTCTCTGCTCTAAGGAAAACAACCCCAGCCTGTCCAGTCTCTCTTCATAGCTGAAGCGCTGCAGCCCAGGTAACATCCTGGTGAATCTCCTCTGCAACCTCTCCATATTTTATGAGATTTGTTCCTGATTGTTGCAAGAAGCTTAAAAAAAAAGTAACTCATTTATTGAGCTTACCTTGACTGACACCCATGTAACTGTTGAGTCAGGACAAAAAGTTTCCTAAGCTCTTGAACTCGACAGAGCTGGCTCACGTGACTATCATCTGGGGCTGAGCGGTGGAATCTCCAGAGACTGCGCGCTCTCCGCAAGTGCCAGGGACTTTCGATTTAAGACTGACTTGTTCAGCTCTCCCTCGCTAAAGATCTGCGGGTCACATACATTTGTCTTGTACACTGTCAGCTTCAGAGACAGACCTAAGTGGCTCCTAGAAGTTACATGGTTGTCGTGAGGCAGGAAATCGTTTAGAAGGCATCAGGAAATCACTGCACATAAAGAGGGAAAACCGAGGGATCTCAGCAGCAGTAATGAAAGAGCCACTGCAGAAAAGATGGACAGGATTGTGTCGACTGTTTGAGCATGTTGACTTTTTTGTATTTGGGAACTGGATATGAATCCTGTCAACTGAATAGAGACAAAATGCTTCTGCCCTTGCAAGAGGGTGGTACAATATGTTATTACTTTATCACTGGAATCTGGTGTTGAATTTAGATATAAACCTACGGCACAGAAGGAGGCCATTCGGCCTGTCGTGCCTGTGCTGGCTCTTTGAAAGAGCAGTCGTGCTTAGTCCCACCGCCCCCCCGCTCTTTGTCCTGTAACCCTGTGAGTTGCTCATCCTCCAGAACCCGTCCAACTCCCTTTGAAAATTATTGATGGAATCAGCTTCCACCACCTTTCCAGGTCGAGCGTTCCCGATCCCGACAACTCTCTGAGCGAAAAAAATTCTCCTCATCTCCCCTCTCGATCTTTATCCAATGATTTTGAATCTATGACCTTTAGTTATTTACCCACTCACCAGAGGGAATATTTTTTCCCTCTTTACTCTATCAAAACCTCTCATCATCTTGAAAACCTCTATTGGGTCACCTCTTAACCTTCTCTGTTCCAAGGAGAACAGTCCGAACTTTTCCAACCTCTCCTCATAACTGAAACCCCTCATCCCTGGCAACATCCTGGTAAACCTCCTCTGTACCCTCTCTAATGCCTTTAGCAGAGGAGTTTCCTCTCTAACTGAGGTACTCCTTAATACAGGAAACTTTCGATTAACCGGCCCCTAAATAACCGCAAATGTCGGTTAACCGGCAAAATTCAGGAGTCGGTTCAGGTAACTTTTATTACTTGCACAGCAACAAATGGAGGAAGGCAAGGGTTTGGCTGCAGCTGTTGCTAAGCTACAGAGACGCTTGCAACTTGTGGACGTTGTTCTGAACCTGTTGCTAAGCAACAGGGTTTGTTGCTTTATACGGAGCTCTAAGGAATTGTTGATGAACCGGCACCACGTCGGTCCCGTCCGTGCCGGATACCAGAAAGTTTCCTGTATCTCACTTTAATACTTAAGCTTCCATTTAAGATGTAGAGCGAATCTTCAGGTCCTGAAACTAGGAGTTTGTGAGCTAACAATTAAGTAGCGCCCCGCCTCTCTCCCGGGGGCGCTGTGTTGGAATATTGCGGCGCTATGTGCCATAGCGCCAAGCGCTGCTGCACGTCGCGCCATGGTATTACAGGCCTCCTACCCCCTCTTGAAGGAGAGGGGCCTTGCACAAGTAGTTCAGGTGGTGCGCTGCCTCAGTGCAATGTGTTTGGCACCGGGTTTGAATCCCAGCATCGGCCAAAGTGCGCTTGGATTGACCCCAGAGCCCCCATGCCAACTTGGCCGGGTTCACGGAGGCTGGGTCAGAACCACCTCATCGGCTGTAAAGCACTTTGGGATCTCCAGAGGTCATGAAAGGCGCTATAGAAATGTAAGTCTTTAAGTAAAGGTGAAGAGTAGAAACAGAAGGTCAAATGCCATTAATCAGCCCTCTGGGGAGTTTCCAGGCAGGTTCAGTACCTGGAACAGCCAGTAGCATGTCAGCATGTTGGTCAGTGAGAATGATACGTGGTGCAGTACAAGTTATTATAATATTTCAACTTAAATATATATTTTTGACGAAGGGACAATCATTAATGCATTGATGGCCGTCGCATCAATATGCATTTTTGTTTACAAACACAGGTGGTAAAATGATATTTGAATGGTTCTACCAGGATGGTAAGATGTACTTCTTGGTAATCTGAGGTGGACGCTACTCCTGGTTGTTTCAGAGACTGCGTTTGCAAAACTTTCTCCCTCTCCTTGTTAATCCGACAGTAGCAAGCATACATGTGAGCAGGTGGAAGAAAGAATTTTCCTTTATATAGCACCTTTCACATTCTCAGGAAGTCCCAGATTGCTTTACCACCAATGAGTTACTTTTTTGAAGTGTAGTCACTGTTGTTTATCAGTCCAAGGTGACAGCCAATTTGCGCACAGCAAGGTCCCACAAATAGCACTAATGACCAGTTAATCAATTTTGCGTGGTGTACATTGAGGAATAAATGTTGGCTAGGACTCGAGGAGTGCTCTCCTGCTCTTCCTTGAAGAGTACCATGTGATATACTAGGTCCCCCTGAATCTGTTTAATGTCACATCTGAAAGACGGCACTGTCGACATTACAGCACTCCCTCAGTACTGCACTGGAGTGTCGGCCCTGGAGCGCGGGAACTGGAATCGGCAATCCATCCCCTCGGGCTTGTTCCACCATTCAATTAAATCATGCCTGATCCAATGTTCCCTCCAAGCTGCGCTTTGTTGTGTGTAGCCAGTTTATTTCAATGCGCGGTTCCTTTAAATTTCTGTGCATGTGCGGTATTTGCAATGGAAAGGCTTGTGAGTGACCAGATTACTGCGAGGTTGCACACGCGCGCAGCTTAGGGGGAACGTTGGACTAATCTGTACCTCAACTTCATTTGATCCATATCCCTTGATACCCTTACCTAATAAAAATCTGTCAATCTCAGTCTTAAAAATTTCAATTGACCAGCATCCACAATTTTTTTGGGGGGAGAGAGTTCCAGGTTTCTACCACCCTTTGTGTGAAGACATGTTTCACTCCTGAACGGCCTAGCCCTAATTTTAAGATTGTGCCCCCTTGTTCTGAATTCCCTCACCAGAGGACCTCTGTCCACGTACACTATCAAATCCTTTTTATCATTTTAAAGACCTCAATTACAGGAAACTTTTTTTTATCCGGCATGGACGGGACCGACGTGGTGCCGGTTCATCAACAATTCCGGATAACCGAACGCTGTAGTAAAAGATACGGAGCTGAGAGCTCCGTATAAAGCAACAAACCCTGTTGTTTAGCAACAGGTTCAAAACAATGGCCACAAGTTGCAAACGTCTCTGTAGCTTAGCAACAGCTGCAGCCACACCCTTGCACAGCAACACATGGAGGAAGGCAAGTAATAAAAGTTACCTGAACCTACTCCTGAATTTTGCCGGTTAACCGGCATTTCCGGTTATTTAGGTGCCGGTTAATCGAAAGTTTCCTGTACTCGCTCCTCAGCCTTCTAAACTCAAGGGAATACAAGCCAAGTCCTCGTAACTTAACCCTTTAAGCCCTGGTATCATTCTGGTGAATCTTCGCTGTACTCCCTCCAAGGCCAATATATCCTTCCTGAGGTGTGGTACTCAAATCTGAACACAACACTCCAGATGGGGTCTGCTCAAAGCTTTATATAACTGAAGCATCATTTCCTTCCCTGTGTACTCCAGCCCCATTGCAATAAAGGCCAATAGTCCATTAGTCCTTTTGATTACTCTTTGTACCTGTGCACTAGCTTTTAGTGATGTGCTTACCTGGACACCCAAATCCTTTTCCTCTTCCACAGTTCCCAGTCTCTCGCCATTAAGAAAATATTCCGATTTGTTTTTCTTGGATCCAAGGTAGATGACCTCACACTTTCCCACATTGAATTCCATCTGCCACAGTTTTGCCCACTCACTTAATCTGTCTGTGTCCCTTTGGTAGCTTCTTGCTCCCACCTACACAACTTACTGTGCATCCTAACTTAGGGCTGGATTTCACCAGCCCTGAGGAGGCAGGTTTGGAGGCGGGACTGCTGGGAAAGTCTAAAAAGAATGGGAGCGGGTCCCGAACGCAAACCCACTCCCAACCCGCCTCCAACCAATCTTCCCGGGAGTCGGGTCCTCGATTTGCACAGGGACCCGACTCCTAGCAGCGGGAACAAGATTATAGCCACTTAACTGCCTGTTAACAGGCAGTTAAGAGGCTTTTTCCCATTTTGAGACTTCTGCTGTGGGCTTCCTGACGTCGGGGAACCCCGCCAGGGTAAGTGAGGCGTGCTGTGTGTCTGTTGTAATGTTTGTGTATAGCTGACAGCTGCAGAAGTGGTGTGAAGGATGCAATGGGACACTGGTGAGCAGATGTTGGGAAAGTCATTTTAATGTGTTTAGATTTTTCTGCAGGTGACCAGCTTTGAAGTGTTTGTGTGGCCTCACCTCATTGGGAGAAGTGACAGATCGCTTCTGTAACCTCACCTGCAGCTGCCATCTGTTTTATCCTAAGGAGAGAGTCATTGGAGAGACTGGGTGCAAGGGCTCACCTTTGTACGGTGATTGTCAGTGTTTGACAGCACCTCAATGCAGTCAAACACTGACAGATCATCTGTCAAAAATAAAAGGTTCATGTCACTTTAAGAAAACCGGCAGATGAAGCGTCATCAACTGATGTCATCTGACACCGGCTTTACCTTAATTGGCCGGCAAGCCCGCAGGGCCGGCTTAACAAGGCCAATCAAGGGAAAATAGCATCTGTGCGTCGGACGTCGCTGGGGGCGGGACTAGAACCCGGAAGGCAACAGTCCTGCCCCCAACTCGTCTCGGCAGGTAAAATCCAGCTCTTAGTGTCTGCAAACTTGGATGAAGGAATAGAGTTGTATATCCAAGTCACTGACATGGTGAAAAGCTGAGGCCCCAGTGCAGAACTTTAGAGAACATGACTTATCACATCCAGCCAATCACGTCTTTTTCCCTACTCTCTGTCTCGTATCTCCTAACCTATTACCAACCCGTGTCACGACATAACATCCAATTCTATTCGCTTTTATTTTTGCTAATAATCTCTGTGGAACATTGTCAAATGCCTCTGGAAGTCCATATCGACAACATCTGTATGTCTCCTTCACAGGCTAGCTCTATTTTTATCTATCTATTTATCACTGTGTAGACCGATACATTATGTGTTACTGTTCCCTATATTTTTGAAATAATTAACATTTCAGATAAAAAAAGACTTGTATTTATATAGCACCTTTCACGACCACCGGACGTCCCAAAGCGCTTTCCAGCCAATGAAGTACTTTTTGAAGTGTAGTCACTGTTGTAATGTAAGAAACGCGGCAGCCAGTTTATGCACAGCAAGCTCCCACAAACAGCAATGTGATAATGACCAGGTCATCCGTTTTAGCGATGTTGTTTGAGGGGGGGGAGAACTTACCCCGCTCTTCAAAGTCAAAGCAGGCATCCAAAAAGTAAATTTGCTCAGTAAAGATTCATCAGTAAACAGCTTCTCCTTCAAATGAATGTCCTGTAAGAATCTCCATTAGCTCAGCGTGTTTATTCAGTTAATAGCTGTGCTGTGTACACCATAAACCTAGAAGATTTGATTTCCAGTTTGGGCTGAATTGGCTGATCTTAATTAGTGCAGTGGGAGGGGCACCACTAGGAGTCTCCGTTCCTCTCCTCTGAGGAGGATGATATCAGCCTCTTGGTATCATCTTGATTCACCATTGCTGGAAATGCTTGGGTGTCAAGGTCAAGTGAGAATTGAGCTCAGCTGTGATTCTCCGTGTAGTTGAGTAGTCTGTTGAAAATCACCTTGTTAAGGCTCACGTGTTGATAATGCCCGCTTGACCAAGGCACCGAATGATCAGCGTCAGTCTTGGGACTGTACCCCAGCAAGGGGTCAATGCCGCCACGCCCCAGCCTTTACCCCCCGCCACCCCGCATCCCTGAGAGGATTGACTGGATAAATGGAAAAGAACCTACTTTAACTGCACTAGAGATAAAAGGGGAAAAATTTGGTTGCTAAGAGGGCGCTAACGGGGCGCAAAGCAACTAGTGCCCGGGCGCGGTGCCGCCAATGCCGCCCACGAAATTCAGCGGGAGGTTAGTGGCGGCAGTAACCGTTAGCGCCCCGCGGTGCTGCGCAGCCGGCGATGATGTAATCGCCGTGCGCAGCGCCCCACTCGCACCCCGGCCACGATCTTAGGTAGCGCCCCCTGACTTACCGCCGGACGCTATGTCCGACGGGGTTGGGGGGGGGGGCGTACCTGCGGCTGGGGCGGCGCAAATTAAAGGGGAGGTGCGGGGCGGCCATTTTTGTTGCTGGTCGCCTGTCCCCGGCCTCCTGACACCACCCTCCCCCCCGCGGAATGCTGGCTGCGCTCCATGAGCCCGACACGTCTCTTGAGCGCCGGGCTCTTTTGCCAGCACTCCGATCCCCGCTGGTCCAGCTGGGCCCCAGGTCGCACTGCGCAAGGCCCCTCCCCTTTAAGAAGGGGAGGATGGCCTGCAATACCGCAGTGCGACGTGCAACGTTCCCTAACAGCACCCCAAGAGGGAGGCGGGGTGCTTCCAGTAGCACCCCGCTTCCCTCTTGGGGCGCTACCACTCAATTTTGGCTGCGGGGGTGCTAATATTTCCATGGCGCTAAAGGGGGCACTACTCAATTTCCCCCCCAAAGCCTGTTGAAAACATCAAATATCATCCGCAGGAAATCTACAGTAGAAAACAATAATGACGTACAGACAATGCAATAACGGGTTGATTTAATAAAGCATCTTTTTGAAGCTGTTTTTCAATGTACTTTTAATCTTAAAAGAAAACTTGTGTTTACAAATACATCTGTCCTGTTTGACTGGATACTCAGGGCCCTTGTTCATAGAGAGGGTTTCTGATATCTTCATAACTTGTAGAATCATACAGCAGAGAAGGAGGGCATTCGGCCCATCGTACCTGTGCCGGCTCTTTGAAAGAGGAATCTAATTAGTCCCACTCCCCCTGCTCTTAACTCACCAATGCACAGCACATGCAATGCAAAGAGGAATGTCACATAATGCGCAGACTCTGGACAGTTCACGGCTGTGTTTCTGACATTACAACAGTGACGACACTTCAAAAGTACTTCATTGGCTGTAAAGCGCTTTGGGACGTCCTGAGAGAGTGGAAGGTGCTATATAAATGCAAGTCTTTCCTTTTACCTGAAATATTTTCTCCGTTTTCTGAACTGCACTCAGAAATGCGCTCCTCAAAACCATGTAACTTTCTTCAGCAGATCATTGTGAGCTCATTCGGAGGCGGAATATGTTGGCACCAAGACACTAGTTCTCTTGCCAGCTTCATATGGAACTGGTACTGTGTCAGCTTCTTCGAGGAAAACATCTTGCGCACGATCGACTCCTTCATGAGTCATAATGTTGCTGGAATGGAAGGAAAGTTCCTTTCAAGCTTTCATCACCCTCTGTGCCAAGTGATATTGCTTTCCAAGCTAAACATTTCTGTCGGCATCCTCCATGTGTTTGTTATAATCCAGCGCACAACTGGGCTCGACGATAGCAGCTCCAGTCTTTTGATCAAACTCGAAGATATCATCCCCAGGATGCATTATCTAGCTTGCTGTGGCATGCAGCACGCAAACAGAGTGCTTTTTGGCGACAGACCAGGTCCCCCACCCTTCAACTTTGTATCTGCCAGAGGATGAAGAATGTTTTTCTTTCATTGTCATTGGCATTTGACAACCATTGATTGCCACTCTTCTGAGTTTAAGGAACAATAAAAAAAATGGATCAGAATGCACTCTTTTTGGAATCTTTCCCCACCGTGTTGAAGACCAGCTGATGTACTATTTGTGCTCACCTATATACGAACAAAGGAACATACGTGTTATAAATCTCATCATCAAGAAACTACTTATGAAATAATGCTGGATGGCCAGCTGGTGGCGCCGTCCAAGGAGTATAAATACTCGGGCGTGGGCCCCAGCTTGCCAGGGACATTTTGTAAGACAAGGAGCTAGTGAAATACAACTAGACTTCCATGTTCTGAAACAAGTTGATTAAAGCCTTGCTTTATGCGTAGTGAGTTTTATTACGTCAATACGAATTAGGAGCAGGAGTAGGCCATTCGGCCCCTCGAGCCTGCTCCGCCATTCAATAAGATCATGGGCTGATCCGATTAATCCACATTCTCGCCTACCCCCGATAACCTTTCACCCCCTTGCTTATCAAGAATCTATCTACCTCTGCCTTAAAAATATTCAAAGACTCTGCTTCCACCGCCCTCTGAGGAAGAGAGTTCCAAAGACTCACGACCCTCTGTGAGAAAGAATTTCTCCTCATCTCTGTCTTAAATGGGCAACCCCTTATATTTAAACAGTGACCCCTAGTTCTAGATTCTCCCACAAGAGGAAACATCCTCTTCACATCCACCCTGTCAAGACCCCTCAGGATCTTATATGTTTCAATCAAGTCACCTCTTACTCTTCTAAACTCCAGCGGATACAAGCCTCGCCTGTCCAACCTTTCCTCATAAGACAACCCGCCCATTCCAGGTATTAGTCTAGTAAACCTTCTCTGAACTGCTTCCAACGCATTTACATCCTTCCTTAAATAAGGAGCCCAATACTGTACACAGTACTCCAGATGTGGTCTCACCAATGCCCTGTACAACTGAAGCATAACCTCCCTACTTTTGTATTCAATTCCACTCGCAATAAATGATAACATTCTATTAGTTTTCCTAATTACTTGCTGTACCTGCATACTAACCTTTTGTGATTCATGCACTCGGACGCCCAGATCCCTCTGCATCTCAGAGCTCTGCAATCTCTCACCATTTAGATAATATGCTTCTTTTTTATAATTGCTCTCACCTGTAGATACTTGCCACTCATACTTGTAACCACTTTGAGTTTTATGCAGAGTGTATGATCTCTTTGATCCTAAACTTTTAACAAAGTGGGTATTGACACCACTGTGTCAGCCAATGAGCTGGAGGCGAGGCAGGACCTACGACGGGACTTACAGCAAACAGTCTATTTTACAGCAAACAGAGTCTATTTACTCAGCAAACAGCAAACAGAGTCTATTTACTCAGCAAACAGAAAACAGAGTCTATTTACTCAGCAAACAGAGGGCTAGATTTTCCGTATAGACAGTTTTGGGGCGCTAACCTTAGCGCCCACCCAAAGTTAGCGCCCGCCCCAAAGTAGCGCCCCGTTGCCGGAAATTCAGTGGCTTCGCCCTAAGAGGTTGGTGGAGCGCTAAAAGAGGCGTTCCACTACTATCTTTAGGCGCTAAGCCGGCGGTGCAGAGCGCAACACCCGAGCTCGGGCGCAGTGCATGGCAGACACTCTGGTGCCAGTGAGCTCTTAAAGGGGAAGGGTGCATGTGTTCTTTCCAAAGGCAGAGTCTGGGGGGGAAAACAGGAGGAGGAGGAAGAGGAGGGGGAGGGGGGGGGGAGGGGGAGGAGGAGGAGGAGGTGGTGGTGGTGGTGGTGGTGGTGGTGGTGGTGGCCGGCACCATAAATACACCGTTCACAACAACACACCGGATCCCACACAACACATGCAGACTGCCTTTTATAGTGCAGGAGGAGCGCCCTTTAATTTGCGCTCCCCAGGGTGTGTTGCGTTCCATTTTACAAACGCTCTGGACGCCAGCCGCACAATGGGGCGGTCCGACTGAAGTTTGGATTCGGGGCGGCCAAAGGGCGTTGCACGAGGATGTGACGTCATTTTCTGCGCGCGCATCCGGCCGGCCACTAAACTTTGCGCCGGCGCTAACGGGCAACTTAATTTGGGGCGGGGCGCAAACTGCGCTGCGCACGGGCGCTACACGCATAGCGCCCGAAAATCACTTCTCTTAAGGCGCTAACTGCTGGCGCAAGCAACTGAAAATCTAGGCCAGAGTCTATTTAAACAGTGCACTGCAACAAATAGTCTATTTACTCAGCAGAGGATACAATAACAGTGGTTTACCACATTCACCCCTTGTTTAAAATTTAGTCCGGCGGGGTGAAGTGTACTACAAGTTCGTGTAGGTAAGTCTATCAGGAGGCCTTGTATGACGTCCTGATCGTCGTGGTGGCGGCGGCGGTGGTGCAGTATCCAACGTCGAATCTGGTGTCTGGGTGGTCAACGAAGGGTCCTGGGGCTCCGGCATGCCGTCTACAGGGGTTGGGTTGGGAGAAGTGGTGGGGGATAACGGTGGTAATTCAGGGGCACCCGAGGGTGCGAGGTCTCGTATGGAGACCGTGTCCTCCCGCCCGTCTGGGTACGCCACGTAGGCATACTGGGGGTTGGCGTGTAGGAGGTTCACCCTCTCGACCAGGGGGTCCGTTTTATGGGTCCTCACATGCCTCCGCAGTAGGACGGGCCCAGGAGAAGTCAGCCATGTCGGTAGCGAGGTTCCCGATGTGGACTTCCTGGGGAAAACGAACATTTGCTCATGAGGGGTGGCATTAGTGGCAGTACAAAGCAGTGACGGATGGAGTGGAGTGCCGCAGGGAGGACCTCCTGCCAGCGAGAGGTCGGAAGGCCCTTAGATTTTAAGGCTAAGAGGATGGCCTTCCAAACCGTCGCGTTCTCTCTTTCCACCTGGCCGTTCCCCCGGGGGTTGTAGCTGGTGGCCCTGCTCGTAGCAATACCTCTCGCGAGCAGGTACTGACGAAGTTCGTCGCTCATGAAAGATGAGCCCCTGTCGCTATGTATATAGCTAGGGAACCCGAACAGGGCGAAGAGGTCATTCAGACATTTGATGACCGTGGTACTGGTCATGTCTGGGCAAGGGATGGCGAACGGGAAACGGGAGTACTCATCAATTATGTTGAGGAAGTACACGTTGTGGTCAGAGGAGGGGAGGGGCCCTTTAAAATCGACGCTCAGGTGCTCGAAGGGGCGAGTGGCCTTGATCAGGCTTGCTCTGTCTGGCCTATAAAAATGCGGTTTGCACTCGGCACAGATTTGGCAGTTCCTGGTCATGGTCCTGACCTCCTCGATGGAGTAGGGCAGGTTACGGGATTTGATGAAATGGAAGAACCTGGTGACCCCCGGGTGGCAGAGGTCATTGTGGAGGGACTGCAGTCTATTAACCTGCGCGTTGGCGCATGTACCACGTGATAGGGCATCTGGGGGCTCATTGAGTTTCCCGGGCCGGTACAAGATATCGTAATTGTAGGTGGAGAGTTCAATTCTCCACCTCAAGATCTTGTCGTTCTTGATTTTGCCCCTCTGCTTATTATTGAACATAAAAGCAACTGAACGCTGGTCAGTGAGAAGGGTAAACCGTTTTCCGGCCAGGTAATGCCTCCAGTGACGCACCGCTTCCACAATAGCCTGGGCCTCCTTTTCGACAGGAGTGTCGAATCTCGGGGCCCTGGAGGGTCCTTGAGAAAAAGGCCACGGGTCTCCCCGCCTGGTTAAGGGTCGCAGCTAGGGCGAAGTCGGATGCATCGCTCTCCACTTGGAAGGGGATGGACTCATCCACTGCGTGCATTGTGGCCTTCGCAATATCGCTCTTGATAAGAGTGAAGGCTGCACACGCCTCTGGTGTCAGGGGGAAGGAGGTGGATTTGATGAGGGGTCTGGCTTTGTCCGCATAGTGGGGCACCCACTGAGCATAGTAAGAGAAAAACCCCAGGCATCTCTTCAGTGCTTTTTGGCAGTGGGGGAGGGGGAGCTCCATAAGGGGGCGCATCCTGTCGGGGTCGGGCCCGATGACTCCGTTCTCCACTACGCAGCCGAGAATGGCAAGGCGTTTGGTGCGAAACATACATTTCTCCTTATTGTACGTTAGGTTTAGCCGCTGGGCCGTACGGAGGAATTTTTCTAGATTAACGTCATGGTCCTGCTGGTCGTGGCCGCAGATGGTGACGTTATCCAGGTAGGGAAAGGTGGCCTGCAGCGCGTTCTGGTCAACCATCCGGTCCATCTCCCTTTGGAAGACCGAAACCCCGTTGGTGACGCCGAAGGGAACCCTAAGGAAGTGGTAGAGGCGGCCGTTCGCCTCGAAGGCAGTATACTGGCGGTCCTCATGGCGGATGGGGAGTTGGTGGTATGCTGACTTAAGGTCAATGGTGGAGAATACTCTGTATTGCGCAATCTGATTGACCATATCAGATATGCGAGGAAGTGGGTATGCGTCCAGCTGAGTGTACCGGTTTATGGTTTGGCTGTAGTCAATGACCAGGCGGCGTTTATCGGTGCTTTTAACGACTACAACCTGGGCTCGCCAGGGGCTGGTGCTCCCTTCGATAATGCCCTCCTTCAGGAGCCGCTCCACCTCAGAGCTAATAAAAGCTCTGTCCCCGGCGCTGTACTGCCTGCTCTTGGTAGCGATGGGTTTACAGTCGCGGGTGAGGTTAGCGAACAAGGGGGGGGGGGGGGACTTTGAGTGTGGAAAGGCTGCAAGTGGTGTGCGGCGGGCGATTTAAAAGGTGTTGGTTGCAGACTGTGAGTGGGGGGAGGGGTCCACCGTATGCTAATGTGACACTTTTAAGGTGGCACTGAAAATCCAACCCTAGCAGCACGGCAGCGCAAAGACGGGGCAGGACAAGAAGTTTAAAATTTTTATATTCTGTGCCCCTAACCGAAAGGGTCACCACACAGTAGCCGCCGACGTCCATTGAATGGGACTTAGACGCCATAGAAATCCGATGGCGTGTTGGCAGGACCGTGAGGGAGTGGCTACGTACCGTGTCGGGGTGAATAAAACTCTCTGTGCTCCCGCTGTCAAATAGGCAAGTGGTGGCGCGGCCGTTTACCGTGATGTCCATCATGGACCTGGACAGATGATGAGGCAGGGCTTGATCCAGCGTAACGGAGGCCAGTGTATGGCTTAGTGAGTCGATATGGTCGTCCGACGAGACGGTGGTCGAGTCCGGAGACGAAATGGCGGCCGCCATGATTCAGGTCCCCACGCGGCCGGAGGTGCACAAAATGGCGGATAAGATGGCTGCCCCCACGGTTCGCACGCGGCGCTGCTGTCATTCGCGGGTTTCCCCCTGCAGGCATTGGCGTAATGGCCTTTCTTCCCGCAGCCCGAGCAGGTAGCGGTCTTAGCCGGGCAGCGCGCTCTAGGGTGTTTTAACTGGCCACAGAAATAGCATTTTTGGGCCTGGTTACGGGGCATCGCTGCAGTTGGTACCGGGGGCGGCGGTCCCGGTTGATTTCGGGACATCGCTGCAGCAGTTGGTACCGGGGGCGGCGGTCCCATGTCCCAAGGTCGCGATGGCCATGGCGCGGCGCCGTTACGTGAGTATGCTTCGAGGTTTCGGTGGGCCGCATCTAACGAGAGCGCAAGGGCTACGGCCGACTTCAGGTCGAGCTCCTTGCTTTCGAGCAGTCTCTGCCGGGAGTAGTCGGACTGGAGGCCCCTAACGAAGGCATCACAGGTAAGTCCCTCCGCGTGCCCCGCAGCCGTTACCTCCTTACAGTCGCAGTCCCTGCAGAGTGTCTGTAACGCCCGTAGAAATACCTCTACCGATTCCCCCGGTTGCTGCCTGCGGGATCCCAAGAGGTGTCTGGCGTAAATCGTGTTCACTGGGCGCGTGTATTGCCCTTTTGGTAGTTCGAGGGCCGCCGTGTACGTAGTAGCATCCCGGATGAGTGTATATACTTGAGGGCTCACCTGGGCGGTCAAAATTTTTAGTTTGTTCTCCTCCGATGTCACGGCGGAGGCTTCTAGGAAGGATGCAAAGCAGCTCAGCCAGTGTTCGAAATTTGTCGATGAACCCGCTGCTTGAGGGTCGAGGTCCAGGCATGCCGGTCTGAGGGCTCGCAGCAACGCCTGCTGTTGTTGCTGTTCAGGTGTCGACATTTTACTTTTAGACGAGAGGCATGCTCTGTTCTTTAGTTAATAAAATTGATACGCTTATCAATTACTCCATAAAAGGCGATGAATTAGGAAAGTAATGAAGAGGTTTTTATTAACTAAAGAACAGAGCATGCCTCTCGTGGCCAACTGGTTCCAAGAAGGAAGTGGGTTGCCGAAACACCCACCTTTATACCTGGTCATGTGGGCGGAGCCAGCTGAGGCATGCATTGGTACACAGCGCCAACCAGAGGTAACAATATGCAATAACGATAACAGTAGGATACAATAACAGTGGTTTACCACAAAATGTTTGTGTTTATTAAGGTGAGGGATGCTGGAAGACGGAATGCTTTTCATTTTCTGTTGCATCTGTGTCAGAAATGAGCAACGCTACAATTGACCTAACCCATATTCTTACACTGTTCCAATGAAGCTCAACGTAAGCTCAAGGAACAGCACCTCATCTTTCGATTAGGCACTTTACAGCCTTCTGGACTCAACATCGAGTTCAACAATTTCAGACTATAACCTCGGCCCCTATTTTTCAGGCAGCTGTTGTTGCTGATTCTGCCGTCCCCATTTGCAACATTTAATCTCTCCTGCCTTCCACCCAAGCACAGACCGTCTCTTTTGTTCCTTCCTCCCCTCCCCTTTTCCCAGGATCTGCACCTGCTTAAAACCTGTTACATCTCTAACTTTTTCCAGTTCTGACGAAGGGTCACAGATCTGAAACTTTAACTCTGTTTTTCTCTCTCCACGCATGCTGCCTGACCTGCTGAATGTTTCCAGCATTTTCTGTTGTTAGTTAGCCCAAATTAGATGCAGGTTAAAACTCCAGTTACACCGTCTCGACTCCAATCGCAGAAGGACTTTTGGGTTCTATTTTCCAAGTGCTAACTTTCTGCTAATTAGAAAATGGCAGACATTGGGGTCGATTTTCATTGACCCGTGGAGTCGGGATTGGAGATGTGCGGGGGGTTAAAGTCCCGAATTCGGGGGTCCCGACACCATCCCACCCCCAACCCGCCTCCATGTAAGTTTCAAAGGAGGCGGGTACCTGCCCCGCGGGAAGGGATTAGTGCCAATTAACTGCCTGTTAACAGGTAGTTAACAGGCAGTTTTTAGCCTAATCCCTATTTTCAAGCTTGAAGTGTACGATTCCCGACGGCTCCAAACCATGCCAAGTTAGAGGAGTTGGGCCGTCGGGTTGAAGGACTTGGAGGGGTCGAGATGTCGGTGTTCAGGTGAGTGATGGGTGCATGAGTGCAAAGGTAAGTGTGTTTGGTGTGTCTAAAGTGTGTAAAGAAGTTTAAATTACCTGTACTTACCTTTTCAGCCTTCCTTCCTCTAGGTTTCGGGAATCCATCATTCAGCCGGCACAGAAAGTAGAATGGCAGCGAACTGTCAAAAGTGACAGCCTGCAGCTTTCTGTGCCGGTGAGATTTCTAACTGAGTCTGTGTAGAAGGACTCAGGTTAGAAGTAAGACTGTCAGTGTTTGACAGCTTCAAACAGCTGTGAAACACTGATATTTCATCTGTCAAGACCTCTTGACAGATGAAATTTCAGTCTGTGACGTCACCTGTTGCCGGGTGGCCCTTAATTGGCCTGCTGAGCCCGCTGGGCGGGCTCAACAAGGTCAATCAAGTTAAAATCACGTGGATTGGCCGCATCTCGATGGAGGTGGGACTACAACCCCGAAAGTTGTAGTCCCGCCTCCTTCCCGACTTCTGAATGAAAATCACTCCCATTGTGTTACTCTCTAAACAAACAGTAATGACTTAAAGAAAGAAAGAACTGACATTTATATAGCGCCTTTCAGAACTTCAGGATGTCCCGAAACACTTTACAGCGAATGAAGTACTTTTTGAGTGTAGTCACTTGCAATGTTTCAGCTCTCTGCCAGTCCCGTGCAGCCCAGGACTGGCTTTTTCAATGTTAAAGTTTACCTGTCAATGGGCCGCGCAGCCCTTTTTAAAAGGGTCATGCACGCAAAAAAAATTACGGGGAACATTGATCACTTGTGATGTCGATACGCAGCAGTCAATCTTCACATAATGTCCGACAAATACTAATGAGATAAATGACCAGATTATCTTTTTTGTGGTGTTGGTTGAGGGATAAATGTTGGCCAAAACCATCCTACTCCTTTTCAAGATGTGCCATGACATATTTTACAACCTCTTAAAACTAAAGCCCTGTCTGCCCTCTCAACATCTCATCTGAAAGACGGCACCTCTGACAGTGAGGCACTCCCTCAGTACTGCAGTGGAGTGTCAGCCTAAGTTATGGGCTCAGTTCTCTGGGATGGGGCTTGAACTTATAACTTTCTGACTGGGAAGCAAGGGTGCTCCCACTGAGTCAAGGCTGCCACCCGAGTTCTTGCCACTCATTCCATAGGTTTACTAGACTAATCTAGTGGGCGGGTTGTCTTATGAGGAAAGGTTGGACAGGCTAGGCTTGTATCCGCTGGAGTTTAGAAGAGTAAGAGGTGACTTGATTGAAACATATAAGATCCTGAGGGGTCTGGACAGGGTGGATGTGGAGAGGATATTTCCTCTTGTGGGAGAATCTAGAACTAGGGGTCACTGTTTAAAAATAAGGGGTCGCCCATTTAAGACAGAGATGAGGAGAAATTTTTTCTCACAGAGGGTCGTGAGTCTTTGGAACTCTCTTCCTCAGAGGGCGGTGGAAGCAGAGTCTTTGAATATTTTTAAGGCAGAGGTAGATAGATTCTTGATAAGCAAGTGGGTGAAAGATTCTTGGTAAGCAAGGGGGTGAAAGGTTATCAGGGGTAGGCGGAAATGTGGAGCAATCAGATCAGCCATGATCTTATTAAATGGCGGAGCAGGCTCGAGGGGCCGAGTGGCCTGCTCCTGCTCCTAATTTGTATGTATGTTCCCCCCTCCCTGGCCACTGTCTCAGGCTGAACTAGATTGTTAGCAAGCTTGATGTCCTATTTGAGGCTGAGCTGAGTTTTTGAAATTATATCCTCTCTATCACAAAGACCACCTACTTCCACATCTGTAAACTTGCCCGCTTCTGTCCCTGCCTCAGTCCACCTACTGCGGAAACCCTCATCCATGGCTTTGTCACCTCCAGACTCGACAATTCCAACGCTCTGCGGGCTGGCCTTCCATTCTCCACCCTCCATAAACTTCAGCTCATCCAAAACCTGCTGCTCATATCCCATTTTGCACAAATTCTCGCTCACCCAGCACCCCTGTCCTTCTGGTCCCTCAATACCTCAAATTTTAAATTCTGCTCCTGTAGGAATAGGTGTATTCCTAACAAATAACGGAGCTTGACTCGGAAGAACAACAAACTGGATTTTAATGTTGGATTAGATGAAATACAGCAAACAACGTAGATCGATGCAAGAGAGTCGTGGAACAGGTCTTTCCCCAGCAGGGACGCCGCGAGGACTTACTCGGTAGTCCCGTGGATTGCGTGATGACGTCATCGCGTTTTCCCGCACTTGGGCAGTCACGTGAATGGCGCGATGACGTCATCGCGTTCTCCCGGTGCTGCAGCCGGCCGTTGCGGCCGAAGTCGCGGGAGCGGGAGGCTGAGCTGAGCCGGCAATGGCCACAGGAGTGGGAGGCCGAGCTAGGCCAGCGATTGTCGTGGGAGCGGGAGGCCGAGCTGGGCCGGCTTGCGTTTAGGTGAGTCACGTGATGCGCAATGTGACGTCATCGCATTATCCCGCGTTTGGGTGAGTCACGTGATGCGTGACGTGACGTCATTGCGTTAGGTCGCGTTCTTAAAGGGGCAACGCCCCGTACATGCAAACTGTATATAAACATAGTTAAAGTTAAAGGGAATTATGTATAACAAGTAAAGGACACTCGGTGGTACCGCTACACTCCTTGTATATAAATGCCCTCGTGGCCTTGTCCCTCCCTATCTCTGTGGCCTCCTCAAGCCATACAACCCCCAAACCGGCCTCCCAAACTCTCAGTTCCTCTGATGCTAGCCTTGTGTACACTCCCCCTCCCTTTGCTCCACCATTGGCGGCCTTACCTTCAGCCATCTAGGCCCCAAGAATTCCCTCCCTAAACCCCTTCGCCCTTCCTCCTCGCTCCCCTCCTTTAAGACTTTCTTTAAAACCCACCCAAGCTTTTGATCACCCCTCCTCACATCTCATTCTTTGCCTCAGCATCCATTTTTGTCTCATTTCGCCTCCGTGAAGCATCTTGGAACATTAAAGGCACTAATGCAAGTTGTTGTTGTTGCTGCAGTTGTGAAGTACTGCAAGTTTATTGATGTTGTACAAAATGTTCCAAGTTAATGTGGCGTAAAGCAATCTGTACATTTTATTGATGCACTTTATAACTCATAGGGATTATCACATTTATATATCAATATAAAAATATGGCTGGAGTATGGTTAGCAATAATAGCAGAGATACCAGTAGTATAAATGGTAATGATTTTAATGGTTTTAAAATGGTTCCAAATGGATGATTAAAATTGTTCCAACTTGACTGTCCTTTAGAACTAATTCCTGAAAAACAGGTACCGTGAGAGCGATCTGAAAATAGAATGACTTGTATTGGAATGAATTGGAACTGAAACAGTGTCCAGCAATAGTTATTCATTAAATCCTCCCTGTCATAGAATCATAGACATTTACGGCACAGAAGGAGGCCATTCGGCCCATCGTGTCTGTGCCGGCCGACAAAGAGCTCTCCAGCCTCATCCCACTTTCCAGCACTTGGTCCATAGCCCTGTAGGTTACGGCACTTCAAGCGCATGTCCAAGTACTTTTTAAATGTGATGAGGGTTTCTACCTCTACCACCCTTTCAGGCAGTGAGTTCCAGACCCCCACCATCCTCTGGGTGGAAAAAGTTCTCCTCAACTCCCCTCTAATCCCTCTACCAAGCCCGATTGCCTGCCTCTCTTCCGCGGCTAAGTTCGCGCCCGGGTGGCCCTGGAGATGGAGCACGCGGTGTCCGCCGGCGCGCTTGAGGCCTTCCGCGACCGGTGGGCGCCGCGGGGACTGGAGCTCATCATCACCCCGGCCAATACAATTTTAATTTGATTTGTTAAGTTTTATTTGAAGTTTTTCTAAGTTACAGTTAACTTATTCAACCAAAAGAGCAATCCCTCTACCAATTACTTTAAAATATCCTATTTAATGGAGTTAAATTAGAATAAGTTGAATATTTCGATTGGTTAACTTGTCACAGGTGGTAAGTGGCCAGCTGGTATTTAAGAACATAAGAATTAGGAACAGGAGTAGGCCATTCGGCCCATCGAGCCTGCTCCTTCATTCAATAAGGTCATGGCTGATCTTTGACCTCAACTCCACTTTCCCGCCCGATCCCCATATCCTTCGATTTCCCTGAGAGTCCAAAAATCTAGTTTGAGTTTTTTCTTTTAGAACAAGCCAGGAGTTTTGATCTTTGTGACATTTTGAGGTTAAATGATCTGCTCATTAAGAGAATGGCTCATTTCCCATTCCTGGCACCCAGTGGTAATACCAAGCACTCCCAGGCCAGGTGTAGCGCAGTTAGATGCTCCCTCCGCCTTGCCCTAACAACCTGTTTTAGCTACAACCTGGGGACAGCAGTACATACTGGCACTGCAGGCACTGTGCGGGCCTCTCTCTTGTTCAGCTAATTAGTGCCAAGTTAAGGGCAGCTTTGCGCTGTCTGCCCATCCCCACTGAGAACTGGTTAAGCCTGTTCAAATTCACTTCACATACAGTCGGAGGTGACTTCCATCTCAATTACCTGGGATGGATTCGAACAAAGTGCCGGAAATGATAGTCCAATGTGCTAACTCACTGTGCAATTCAAAGTAATATTTCAGCTGAATAGAAATGATGTATTTTTTTTTCCAATCAAGCCATTAATTCGCACGTATCTTGCTTTCCCAGGCACTATCACAGTATGGACGAGTTCAGTCACTATGACCTGCTGGACGCTGCCACTGGAAGAAAGGTAGCTGAGGGACACAAAGCCAGCTTCTGCCTGGAGGACACCACGTGTGACTTTGGCCACTTGAAGCGTTATGCCTGCACAGCACACACTCAGGTAGGAAGCGCAATTCGGGCAACGTGCACTCTGGAGCCGTTCAAATTAAATATTAGTGTCCTTCATTATGGTGCCTGTGTTGCCTGAGTGTGGGTCAGAAATAGTACTTCACCTATGTGGGATAAAAAGGAATGTGGTTAAGAAGGCAAATGGTATGCTGGCCTTCATAGCGAGAGGTTTCGAGTACAGGAGCAAGGATGTCTTGCTGCAGTTGTACAGGGCCTTGGTGAGACCACACCTTTAGTATTGTGTGCAGTTTTGGTCGCCTTATCTGAGGAAGGATGTTCTTGCCATGGAGGGAGTGCAGCGAAGATTCACCAGACTGATACCTGGGATGGCAGGAATGACGTATGAAGAGAGATTGGGTCAATTAGGCTTATATTCACTGGAGTTTAGAAGAATGAGAGGGGATCTCATTGAAACTTATAAAATTCCAACAGGACTAGACAGACTAGATGCAGGAAGGATGTTCCCGATGGCGGGGAGTCCAGAACCAGGGGTCACAGTCTAAGGATAAGGGGTAAGCCATTTAGGACAGAGATGAGGAGGAATTTCTTCACCCAGAGAGTGGTGAACCTGTGGAATTCTCTACCACAGAAGGCAGTGGAGGCCAATTCATTAAATATATTCAAGAAGGAGTTAGATATATTTCTTAAGGCTAAAGGGATCAAGGGATATGGGGAGAAAGCAGGGACAGGGTACTGAGTTTGGATGATCAGCCATGATCGCATTGAATGGCGGAGCAGGCTCGAGGGGCCGAATGGCCTACTCCTGCTCCTATCTTCTATGTTTCTATGTTTCTATGGAGCGTTACTGGACTGTACCTTTAAGGAAATGTATTCTGGTGAAAGGGAGGGGGCGTGATTTAAAAAAAGATCATCAGTCAATTTTTATAATTCCAATACATGCTGCTTCACCATTTAGGTCAGTTTATGAGAATTACAGTTCATATTCTTGAGATTGATTAACTTATCATGCAGTCTGCAAGACAGCCTATTAAATGCTGTTTACTGTAGGAATGATGAATGTGATGTCTCGGGTTAAGGTGTGATATTCAGCTGGTCTGAGTTGTCCGACATTAAATTAACCCAAATGAATTTAATTTATAATTGGCTGGGAACCAGTTAGCTCTCAAGAAATGAATGCTGGCACAGAGTTGAATCTTGAGACTTGAGCACAAAAATCTGAGCTGACACTCCAGCACTAACGGAGGCGTTGTCGTCTGAGGAGAGATTGGGTCGACTAGGCCTGTATTCACTAGAGTTTAGAAGAATGAGAGGGGATCTCATTGAAACGTATAAAATTCAGACAGGGCTAGACAGACTGGATGCCGGGAGGGTGTTTCCCCTGGCTGGGGGGGTCTAGAACGAGGGGTCACAGTCTCAGGATACGGGGTAGGACATTTAGGACTGAGATGAGGAGAAATTTCTTCACTCAGAGGGTGGTGAGCCTGTGGAATTCACTACCACAGAAGGCTGTGGAGGCCAAGTCACTGAATCTATTTAAGAAGGAGAATAGATAGATTTCTAGACACAAAAGGCATCAAGGGGTATGGGGAGATGCAGTATAATGTGGATAAATGCGAGGTGGCAAAAACAGGAAGGCAGATTATTATCTGAACGGCAATAGATCGGGAGAAGGGGAAGTGCAACGAGACCTGGGTGTCCTTGTGCACCAGTCGCTGAAGGTGAGCATGCAGGTGCAGCAGGCGGTTAAGAAGGCAAATGGTATGTTGGCCTTCGTAGCGAGAGGGTTCGAGTACAAGAACAAGGATGTCTTGCTGCAGTTGTACAGGGCCTTGGTGAGACCGCACCTTGAGTATTGTGTGCAGTTTTGGTCACCTTACCTGAGGAAGGACGTTCTTGCCATGGAGGGAGTGCAGCGAAGATTCACCAGGCTGATACCTGGGATGGCAGGAATGACATACGAGGAGAGATTGTGTCGATTGGGCTTATACTCACTGGAGTTTAGAAGATTGAAAGGGGATCTCATCGAAACCTATAAAATTCTGTCAGGTCTGGACAGACTAGATGCAGAAAGGATGTTTCTGATGGCCAGGGAGTCCAGAACCAGGTGTCATAGTCTAAGGATAAGGGGTAAGCCATTTAGGACTGAAATGAGGAGGAATTTCTTCACCCAGAGAGTGGTGAACCTATGGAATTATCCCCAGTGGCCTGACCAATATTTATCCCTCAATCAACAGCTAAAATAGATTATCTGGCCATTATCACATTGCTGCTTGTGGGAGCTTGCCAAGCGCAAATTAGCGTCTCCTACATTACAACAGTGACTGCACTTCAAAAGTACTTCATTGGCTGTAAAGCAATTTGGGACATCCTGAGGTTGTGAAAGGCGCTATAGAAATGCAAGCCTTTCTTTCTCTATCATGAAGAGAACCTGATTATCAAAGTGATAATCACTACAGGAAAAATAGTTGTAAGACAAGCAATAACAAAATTCATTAAAGCATGATAGCAGTACAGAACTTAGCTGGGTTCAATTTAACATAACATCTCCGCTCTACATTTGGTTTTGGGAATTACATTACAGGTAGTCTTTTCAATTTGCCTATCAGTATAATAATAGGCCCTATAATCCCATGTTTCTATTTAAGTCTATGGTACTAGTAGAAGGGTTTATGACCTCTTTGCTTCAAAATACCTTTCTCTGCAGCAAGCTATTTCTGTGTCTCTGCGATGTGCTGGTTATATCTCTAAGTGGTGTGTTGGATATGCAGTCTGCGAGCCCTTCACAATCGTCCTTTCTTCCTGCTAAAGTGTGATTTTTATCAAGGATGGAGCCATCAACCAATTCATGCCTTCTTTTCTGTCTCTTTAGCTATTACTCCTATAATGTTTATAACTCGAGAGCCTTTTTAGCTAAGTTACTGTAGCATAACTGCCGACTCTCTCTCTAAACTGAGTTCAGTTCTTTTAACTTCTCAAAGCAGGCTAATGTTCTATCCCTTTCTGATCTCTTTCAGACGACAGCAAGCTCTATCTCACCACCACTCTCGACCCCTCCACAGCCTCTGACCCCGTATCCTCTCCATCACTGAGACCGCCTACTTCCGCCCATGTCTCAGCTCATCTGCTGCTGAAACCCTCACCCATGCCTTTGTTGCCTCCAGCCCCGACTATTCCAATGCCGGCCTCCCACCTACTACCCTCTGTAAACTTGAGCTCAGCCAAAAAGCTCTGCTGCCCGTATCCTAACTCGCACCAGGTCCCGCTGACCCATCACCCCTGTGCTTGCTGACCTATATTGGTTTCCAGACCGGCAACACCGCGATTTTAAAATTCTCATCCTTCTGCTCGAATCCCTCCGTGGCCTCGCCCCTCCCTATCTCTGTAACCTCCTCCAGCCCTACAACCCTCCGAGATCTCTGTGCTCCTCCAACTCTGGCCTCTTGTGCATCCACGATTTCCTTATCTCCACCAGCCCTAAACACTGGAATTCCCTCCCTCGACCTTTCCGCCTCTCTAGCTCGCTTTCCTCCTTTAAGTCGTTCCTTAAAACCTACCTCGTTGACCAAGCTTTTGGTCACCTGTCCTAATTAATATCTCCTTATGAGGCTTGGTGTCAAATTTTATCTGATAATCGCTCCTGTGAAGTGCCTTGGGATGTTTTACTAGCTGAAAGATGCTGCAGAAATGTAAGTTGTTTCTGTGGATTTATGCCTTTGTATTACACCTGTACAATCTGCCTGCATTTGTGTTGCTCCCTTTTCACTTTTTAAATCCGCCCTGCTCAACTTTGTTCGATTTGTCGCTTAATATTTTTGGGGGTTTTGTGGTTTTACAACTGAGCCCCACGCCGAGATTTTCAATTCACAACTGCAGCAACAAATCAAGAGAGACCGTAACAGCAGCCCTCGTTATACTTTCGTGTTCCTTGTAACAGCTTCTTGGCCACATCTTGTTTTACACCCAGCGAGGTTGGACGGTTGCAGGCCAAACGTCTCCGCTTATCGACCAGTCTCTCGGGTGTCAGGGCGTTTTCTGACTGCACAATCCTGCAGTAATTGGCACACGTTCGGATAGAAAAAAAAGACTTGCATTTATACAGCGCCTTTCACGACCTCAGGATGTCCCAAAGCGCTTTACAGCCAATGAAGTACTTTTTGAAGTGTAGTCACTGTTGTAATGTGGGAAACGTGGCAGCCAATTTGTGCACAGCAAGCTCCCACAAACAGCAATATGGTAATGACCAGATTATCTGTTATTTTTGTTATGTTGATAGAGGGATAAATACTGGCCAGGACTCCGGGGAGAACTCCCCTGCTCTTCATAGTGCCATGGGATCTTTTACATCCACCTGAGAGAGCAGACGGTGCCTCGGTTTAACGTCTCATCCGAAAGACGGCACCTCCGACAGTGCGGCACTCCCTCAGCACTGCACTGAGGTTGTCAGCCTAGATTCATGCACTCAAGTCTCTGGAGTGGGACTATGAACCCACAACCTTCTGACTCAGAGGCGAGAGCGCTACCCACTGAACCACTGCAGACGGATGGAGACTCTTCTGTTTTAAGGAGCTGTTCGGCCATTATGAGCTTTTTAAACTCACTTATTTTAAATACAAACAATAAGTAATACCTCAGTTTGAATTAAATGTTTTTTTTAAATTAGGTCAGTCGTTTCTTGGTTGGCAAACTTTGATTTCAAGAGCAATTTGTGCTGTTGATGGCATTGCCCCGACTCAGTCACTGCAACTTGCAGCTCTTAATCCTTAGTAAATAGTTCATCCCTGCTTATTGCAACTGAATGGTACAAACACTGACTTTTCAACTCTTAGGGGGAAAAATTGGGTGGTGCCCCTTTTGGGGTGCTGATGTCGCCGGGGCGCTAATTTTGCAGGCCTCCTCCCCCGATTAAAGGGCAGGGGCCTAATGATCGCGGCCGGCACCCCGCATACAAAAGCGCAAGGGGGCAGTCGGATCAAATAAAAATGGCCGCCCGACACCTGCCTCTTTAACTGGGTGCCATTGCGCACCAGTCGCTGAAGGTAAGCATGCAGGTGCAGCAGGCGGTTAAGAAGGCAAATGCTATGTTGGTCTTCGTAGCGAGAGGATTTGAGTACAGGAACATGGATGTCTTGCTGCAGTTGTACAGGACCTTGGTGAGACCACATCTTGAGTATTGTGTGCAGTTTTGGTCGTCTTATCTGAGGAAGGATGTTCTTGCCATGGAGGGAGTGCAGCGAAGATTCACCAGAAGAATGACAGGGGATCTCATTGAAACATAAAATTCTGACAGGACTGGACAGACTAGATGCAGGAAGGATGTTCCTGATGGCGGGGGAGTCCAGAACCAGGGGTCACAGTCTAAGGATAAGGGATAAGCCATTTAGGACAGAGATGAGGAGGAATTTATTCACCCAGAGAGTGATGAACCTGTGGAATTCTCTACTACAGAAGGGAGTAGAGGCCAATTCATTAAATATATTCAAGAAGGAGTTGGATATATTTCTTAAGGCTAAAGGGATCAAGGGGTATGGGGAGAAAGCAGGGACCGGGTACTGAATTTGGATGATCAGCCATGATCGCATTGAATGGCGGAGCAGGCTCGAGGGGCTGAATGGCCTACTCCTGCTCCTATCTTCTATGTTTCTATGTTGCGCCGCCGGCGCTGCAAAGGCGCCCCCTGACCCTGTTGCACACATCGTGCGGCGATAGGTCAGGGGGCGCAAGGGAAGTTTGCGGCCAGGGCGCTACCACTGCCGCTAACCTCCCGCTGAATTTTGCAGGAGGCGTTAGTGGCGCAGCGCCCAGGCGCAAGGGGATTTGTGCACCTGTTTGCACCCCCCGGATGCGCTAACGAGAGGCGCAAACCAACCCAATGTTTCCCCCTTAGATTTTAACCTGCGGGAGCACGTTAAACTCTTGGTAACTTTGTTATTTCACTACAACATAATACAGTAAACTCTTTTGTATCCAGCACCTATGGGACCAGGATGGTGCCGGTTGATGAAAAATTCTGGATAACCGAGAGGTATACCTACCAAGGCAATTTTGAACACAAACAAAAATAAAAACCACTGACTAACTCGGCCACCGTGGGAGACTCGGACTCGGCAAAACGAGTGCTGGATGGATTCGGCAAGATTACCAGTTATCTATTTTGCCGGTTATTAAAGTATTCCGGATGATTAAGTGCCATTTAAACAAGAGTTTACTGTGGTACGGGCAAGCTACAATTATTTGGCAGAAGGGCATTGTTGCTAATTCCAAAGGCCTAAGCACACAAATAACGTTTACATTGGGCCAGATTTTACTGAAAAAATAATGGCATCTGAACGACGCATGGCGGTATTAATGCGCAAATCAACCAGCAACTTGTGGCGAGGAAGAGATACCCCGTGAATTGCGACTCACCGCCTGTTGCTGGCCGGGACGCGCCGCTCCACTGTTAGCCTCACGAAAACGGCAGCTCGCCCTCAACCTCCCCGTGAGTTTCAAAAGGTTGCTGGATTTTCACATTAATTGCCCATTAAACTCGCCACAGTATTAATTAACAGCACAAGTACCCTTTTAACGATATAATTATTGTTAATGATTGCCAATCAACCTTTCTTGCCCAGAGAGTAAACAACTATAAGTGTGCCATCTCATTCCTTCAGGTTGTGAATTGTTGCAGGAGATTTTTAAAAAGTCAAATTTTTAAATTAAATTTTTTTTTTACTTTTCCTTTCTCTTTTTTTTCTATCTCTTAATCCAATCTTTCTTTCTCTCTTTTTATTTCTCTTTCTGTGCCTGATTTGGCATTGAATTCACCCACTCTTAGGGTGGATAGAGAGAAACTATCAACTTATCTCCTCTGGTGGGGGCAGAACTTTTAAAATTAGAGCTAGGGGTGATGTCGGGAAGCATTTCTTCATACAGACGATAGTGGAGATCTGGAACTCCCTCCTGAAAAGCTATTGAGGCTGGAGTGGGTCAATTGAAAATTTCAAAATTGAGATTGATAGATTTTTGTTAGGTAAGGGTATGATGGAGTACGGAACCAAGGCGGGTAGAAGGAGCTAAGATGCAGAGCAGCCATGATCTCATTGAATGGCGGAACAGGCTCGAGGGGCTGAATGGCCTCCTCCTGTTCCTGTGTCACATTGAGGAGTAAGAAAGAAGAAGGACCTTGCATTTGCATAGTGGCCTTTCATACTCGGGGGGGGGGGAACCCAAAGAGCTTCACAGCCAATCAATCAGTTCAAAAACCCAGTTACTGCTGTTATGTAGGCAAACTCAATGGAGCCAATTCACGCACAGCAAGATCCCACAAGGAAGCAATAACCAGGGGGCATAGTTTCAAGGTAAGGGGCAGGAGGTTTAGAGGGGATTTGAGGACAAACTTTTTCACCCAGAGGGTGGTTGGAATCTGGAACTCACTGCCTGAAAGGGTGGTAGAGGCAGGAACCCTCACAACATTCAAGAATCATTTAGATGAGCACTTGAAATGCCATAGCATACAAGGCTACGGACCAAATGCTGGAAAATGGGATTAGAATAGATAGGGCTTGATGGCCGGCGCAGACACGATGGGCCGAAGGGTCTCTTTCTGTGCTGTATAACTCTAGGGGCTGGATTTTCATTCAGGAGTCGGGTAGGAGGCGGGACTACAACTTTCGGGGTTGTAGTCCCGCCTCCATCAAGGTGTGGCCAATCCACGCGATTTTAACTTGATTGACCTTGTTGAGCCTGTCCAGCGGGCTCAGCAGGCCAATTAAGGGCCACCCAGCAACAGGTGACGTCACAGACTGAAATTTCATCTGTCAAGAGGTTTTGACAGATGAAATATCAGTGTTTCACAGCTGTTTGAGGCTGTCAAACACTGACAGTCTTACTTCTAACCTGAGTCCTTCTCCACAGACTCAGTTAGAAATCTCTCCTGCTCAGAAAGCTGAATGCTGTCACTTTTGACAGTCCGCAGCCATTCTGCTTTCTGTGCCGGTGAGATGAGGGACTTCCAAGACCTAAAGGAAGGAAGGCTGAAAAGGTAAGAAAAGGTAATTTAAACTTCTTTAAACACTTTAGACACACCAAACACACTTACCTTCGCACTCATGCACACATCACTCACCTGAACACCGACATCTCGACCCCTCCAAGTCCTTCAACCCGACTGCCCGCCTCGCAAACTTGGCGTGGTTTGGAGCTGTCGGGAATCCCACACTTCAACCTTAAAAATAGGGATTAGGCTAAAAACTGCTTGTTAACTACTTGTTAACAAGCAGTTAATTGGCACTAATCCCCTTCCCGCCTCGGGTAGGCGGGTCCCAGTGCGGGGCAGGTACCCGCCTCCTTTGAAACTGGCATGGAGGCGGGTTGGGTGTTGGATGGGGGTCGGGACCCCCGATTTTGGGATTTTAACCCCCCACACGCCTCCAATCCCGCCTCCGCGGCCCAATGAAAATCCTGCCCTATGACTCTAAATTATTTTTGCATGCATAGGCACAACCTTTTTTGAATCATTGACCGGGAGATTCCTCATAATTGCTCCAGCTCTGCCAGCAGCACTTCCAGCAGAAGGATGCCGGTGAAGAGGGAGCAGCTCCGAGAAAATTCCTGGCCATTTTTATTTGTGTACACCGCAGCATAATGGTCACATTATTCTACCAGTTCAGTTACTGCAGTGTGATAATCAAATACACATTGGCAACTCATGCCCTAAACAACAACTTGCATTTATATAGCGCCTTTAACTTAGTAAAGCATCCCAAGGCGCTTCATAGGAGCGTTATCGGAAATAAATTGACCCCTAGCCACATAAGGAGACATAAGGACAGGTGACCAAAAGCTTGGTCAAAGAGGTAGGTTTTGAGCAGTGACTTAAAGGAGGGGAGGGGGAAACATAGAAACATAGAAGATAGGAGGAGGAGTAGGCCATTCGGCCCCTCGAGCCTGCTCCGCCATTTAATGAGATCATGGCTGATCATCCAAACTCAGTACCCTGTCCCTGCCTTCTCCCCATATCCCTTGATCCCTTTAGCCTTAAGAAATATATTAACTCCTTCTGGAATATATTTAATGAATTGGCCTCAACTGCCTTCTGTGGTAGAGAATTCCACAGGTTCACCACTCTCTGGGTGAAGAAATTCCTCTTCATCTCTGTCCTAAATGGCTTACCCCTTATCTTTAGACTGTGACCCCTGGTTCTGGACTTCCCCGCCATTGGGAACATCCTTCCTGCATCTAGTCTGTCTGGTCCTGTTAGAGTGTTATAAGTTTCAATGAGATCCCTTCTCATTCTTCTAAACTCTAGCGAATACAAGCCCAATCGACCCAATCTCTCCTCATACGTCATTCCTGCCATCCCAGGTATCAGTCTGGTGAATCTTCGCTGCACTCCCTCCATGGCAAGAACATCCTTCCTCAGGTAAGGCAACCAAAACTGCACACAGTACTCAAGGTGTGGCCTCACCAAGGCCCTGTACAACTGCAGCAAGACATCCTTGTTCTTGTACTCGAATCCTCTCGCTATGAAGGCCAACATACCATTTGCCTTCTTAACCGCCTGCTGCACCTGCATGCTTACCTTCAGCGACTGGTGCATAAGGACACCCAGGTCTCGTTGCACTTCCCCTTCTCCCAATCTATTGCCGTTCAGATAATAATCTGCCTTCCTGTTTTTGCCACCAAAGTGGATAACCTCGCATTTATCCACATTATACTGCATCTGCCATGCATCTGCCCAATCACCCAACCTGTCCAAATCATGCTGGAGTTTGAGGTTTAGCGAGCAAATGCCAGAGATTAGGACCTAGGCAGCTGACGGCACGGCCACCAATGGTGGAGCAAAGAAAATCGGGGACCCACAAGAGGTCACGATTGGAAGAGCGCTTGAGCTCTCGGAGGGTTGTAGGGCTGGAGGAGGTTACAGAGGGCGGGAGGGGCGAGGCCATGGTGGGGTTTGAACACCAGGATGAGAGTTTTAAAATCGAGGCATTGCCGGACCGGGAGCCAATGTAGATCAGCGAGCACAGGTGGTGATGGGCAAACGGGACTTGGTGCGAATGAGCATAATAATATTTCAAACTCTCTTATTCAGTTAAAAATTCCAATCAGACATCTGGTTTACTCAGCAAAGTCATGCAGCACAGGCAGGCCTGCTTTGTCCGTATAATACACAGGGTACGATAGAATACTGGGGGCTAGATTTTCAGTTGTTTGCGCCAGCAGTTAGCGCCTTAAGAGAAGTGATTTTCGGGCGCTATGCGTGTAGCGCCTGGGCGCAGCGCAGTTTGCGCCCCGCCCCAAATTAAGTTGCCCGTTAGCGCCGGCGCAAAGTTTAGCGGCCGCCCGGATGCGCGCGCAGAAAATGACGTCACATCCTCGTGCAACGCCCTTTGGCCGCCCCGAATCCAAACTTCAGTCGGACCGCCCCATTGTGCGGCTGGCGCCCAGAGCGTTTGTAAAATGGAACGCAACACACCCTGTGGAGCGCAAATTAAAGGGCACTCCTCCTGCACTATAAAAGGCAGTCTGCATGTGTTGTGTGGAAGGATCCAGTGTGCTGTTGTGAACGGTGTATTTATGTTTCCGGCCTCCTCCTCCTCCTCCTCCTCCTCCTCCTCCTCCTCCTCCTCCTAAAAAAACACATGCACCCTTCCCCTTTAAGAGCTCACTGGCACCAGAGTGTCTGCCATGCGCTGCGCCCGAGCTCGGGCGTTGCGCTCTGCACCGCCGGCTTAGCGCCTAAAGATAGTAGTGGAACGCCTCTTTTAGCGCTCCACCAACCTCTTAGGGCGAAGCCACTGAATTTCCGGCAACGGGGCGCTACTTTGGGGCGGGCGCTAACTTCGGGCGGGCGCTAAGGTTAGCGCCCCAAAACTGTCTATACTGAAAATCTAGCCCATCGTGTCTAACATAGTTTTGCAGTCGGAGACGGGTCGCTAGAAACTAGGCCACATGTGATTCTAACACTTACCTGTTTTCGACTGAAACTTGTGTGTGAGTCATGCCCCGCGAGATAATTACTTTCTCATACTTTTTGGGTGGTATCAGCAGAGTTTTATTTTGAAAAGTGAATTTTATACCGCTAAATGAATATCAGTAAAATTGTAGCAATATCTGCCCACAGCATAGGGCTGCGCTTTTTCTCGGTCTGGAGCTTTGCGTAGGAAGTTACTGCAGGTGAACCAATATTCCGCTTTGAAGAAAAGTAAACTCCAGTGGTGAAGTCATTCCTTTCATTGCATTACTCACTGTAATTTCCATATTGGTACAATAAAGGTTTTGCTTGTTCTTCTGCTCAAAGCACTCTGCACTCACTTATTTAGGCCATCTGGATTGCATATTTCCCTGCTGAGAATTATGAGGCCTGTAGGCTCACCGTTCCTTTTTCTAATATTCTGTTCATGCGCTTCTCACCTTTTCTTTGTAAACTTGTCTGTCATCTTCTGTCTGCCTGGACTTGATGTCTCTGTGTCTAGGAGGGCAAGGAAATGGCCTGCCTGCAGATTGCTGCCAATGTGCCCGGTAGCTGGCAATTAGATGGGACTGGAAATCACCTCTCCAATTTTCCTTCTCCTGAAGGGAGACCACACATAGGTCTGGATTATACTTACCGAGGCAAGTTGGGATCGGGACTGATGCCTTCCGGGTTCTAGTCCCGCCCCCAGCGACGTCCGATGCACAGATGCTATTTTCCCCTGATTGGCCTTGTTAAGCCCGCCCTGGGGGCTTGCTGGCCAATTAAGGGAAAGCCGGTGTCAGATGACGTCAGTTGATGATGCTTCATCTGCCGGTTTTCTTAAAGGCACATGAACCATCTATTTTTGACAGATGATTTGACAGTGTTTGACAGCATTGAGGTGCTGTCAAACACTGACAATCACTGTACAAAGGTGAGCCCTTGCACTCAGGCTCTCCAATGACTCCTTAGGATGAAATAGATGGCAGCCGCAGGTGAGAGTACAGAAGCGATCTGTCACTTCTCCCAATAAGGTGAGGCCACACAAACACTTCAAAGCTTGTCACCTGCAGAAAAATCTAAACACATTAAAAATGACTTTCCCAACATTTCGATACCTCTGATACTCACCAGTGTCCCATTGCATCCTTCACACCACTCCTGCAGCTGTCATCCATACACAAACATTACAACAGACCCACAGCATGCCTCACTTACCCTGGCGGGGTTCCCCGACGTCGGGATGCCCGCAGCAGAAGTTGCAAAATGGGAAAAAGCCTCTTAACTGCCTGTTAGCAGGCAGTTAAGTGGCTATAATCCTCTACCTGCAGCTAGGAGTCGGGTCCCTGCGCAAATCAGGGACCCGACTCCCGGGAAGATTGGTTGGAGGGGGGTTGGAAGCGAGTTCGGGACCCGCTCCCATTCTTTATGATTTTCCCAGCAGTCCCGCCTCCTCAGGGCTGGTAAAATCCAGCCCATAGAATCACGTTGAATTTACAGCCATTCGGCCCAACTGGTCCATGCCGGTGTTTATGCTTCACACCAGCCTCCTCCCACCCATCTTCATCTCACCCTATCGACATATCCTTCTATTCTTTTCTCCCTCATGTGTGTATCTAGCTTCCCATTGAATGTATGCTATTCGCCTCGACCACTGCCTATGGTGGCGAATTCCACATTCTGACCCCTCTCTGAGCAAAGAGAAAATATGATTTCTCTCGATGCTTTCCCACTCAGACAGGGCTTAGAGAGGGAACAGAGTAGAGCACGGATCAAGCTTACGTTCATCCTCACTCCTGTGACTGTGGCTACTCCATCACCTGCAGGCTCCTAGCTGAATGTAAAATTTTCCTTCTATTATCTTATTTAAAGCGGTACCTCAAGAGAAAATCTTTACAATGCCCCCTATCTGTGTGTATCTATTTGAAAAAAATGAAAAGTGAACATTTGTAAATTGGCTTTAGCATTCAGCCGTAGCTCCCATCATTCCCCATTGCTTCTCTGAAGGCGGCAAGCAGTGGGGAATGCTGGGAGCTGAGGCTAAATGAAGCACAGTGTAGGTAATAATCCCAACCAGGAAATTGGTGCGTTCTTTGCGGGGCGGGGGGGAAGAAGCATCATTCAAATATTATAATTTCATAGAATCATAGAATGGTTACAGCACAGATGAAGGCCATTCAGCCCGTCGAGCCCGTGCTGCCTCTCTGCAAGAGCACTTCAGCTAGTCCCACTCCTCCGCCCTTTCCCCGTAGCCCTGCAATTTTTTTTCCTTCAGGTACTTAACCAACTCCCTTTTGAAAGCCGTGCTTGAGTCTGCCTCCACCACCCTTTCAGGCAGTGCATTCTAGATCCTAACCACTCGCTGAGTAAAAAAGTTTTTTCCTCATGTCGCCTTTGGCTCTTCTGCCAATCACCTTAAATCTGTGTCCTCTGCTTCTCGACCCTTCTGCCAATGTGAACAGTTTCTCTCTATCTACTCGGTCCAGACCCCTCATGAGTTTGAACACCTCTGTCAAATCTCCTCTCCATCTTCTCTGCTCTTGGGAGAACAACCCCAGCTTCTCCAGTCTATCCACGTAACTGAAGTCCCTCATCCCCGGAACCATTCTTGGTGCAAGGCTAATGGGTCAAGTTAAGAAACAAAAGATGACTCTAGATGAAGTGTAAATGGCAATGGCAGAATGAAAGACAGCTGCTATGTGAGAGAGAGAATAAAAATGAAAAAAAAAGATAGGGGCAGAGGTTACGGTCTGAAATGATGTTGAGTCCAGAAGGCTATAAAATGCCGAATTGAAAGATGAGGTGCTGTTCCTCGAGCTTATGTTGAGCTTCTTTGGAACAGTGTAAGGGGCCAAGGACGGAGAGGTCAGAGTGGGAGTGGAGCGGAGAATTAAAGTGACAGGTGACCGGAAGCTCGGGGTCACCCTTACAGATTGAACGGAGGTGTTCCGCAAAGCGGTCACCCAATCTGCGTTTGGTCTCCCCAATGTAGAGGAGACCGCATCGTGAGCAGCGAATACAGTATATTAAATTGCAAGAAGTACAAGTAAATCGTTGTTTCACCTGGAAGGAGTGTTTGGGGCCCTGGACAGTGGGAAGGGAGGAGGTAAAAGGGCAGGTGTTGCATCTCCTGCGCTTGCACGGGAAGGTGCCGGGCGAAGGGGAGGGGGTGTTGGGGGTGATAGAGGAGTGGATAGGGTGTTGCGGAGGGAGCGGTCCCTTTGAAATGCTGAAAGGGGAGGTGAGGGGAAGATGTGTTTGGTGGTGGGATCACGCTGGAGGTGGCGGACATGGCGCAGGATGATCCGTTGAATGTGAAGGCTGGTAGGGTGAAAGGTGAGGACAAGGGGAACCCTATCGTGGTTCTGGGAGGGAGGGGAAGGGGTGAGAGCAGAAGTGCGGGAAATAGAACGGACACGGTCAAGGGCTGTGTCAACCACGGTAGGGGGAATCCTCGGCAGTGGTAGTGAATTAAACACTAATACAAAAGCAAAATACTGCGGATGCTGGAAATCTGAAATAAAAACAGAAAATGCTGGAAATACTCAGCGGGTCAGGCCTTATTTTCTTAGCTTGTTTTACTTGCTGAGCCTTAGAATCGTATACCATTCCCCTCATGGAGGTGGGGGAGAAAGGCAAGCTGCTCCCAGCTCTCTACTGCTCTGTAACCCAACACCGAGGGTTGCGTGATGAGAGACCCGAGTCTCTGGTTCAGTCACTTTTCTTTCACTCTCTTTCCCCTGTGGCGAAAACCTCCCTTCATCGCCTTGCTGTGATCACCTGGGCCGAAGCTGACAGCTTGCCCTGCGGGGAATTGTCGGTAATGAATCTGCAGCCTTCAGCCCACAGCGCTGGATTATGTGCTGATCTGCCTCGTTGTACAGGTGTTCAAAATTATCAGGGGTTTTGATCAGAGTAAATAAGGAGAAACTGTTTCCATTGGCAGGAGCGTCAGTAACCAGATGACACGCATTAAGATAATTGAGGGGAGATAAGGAGAGTTTTTTTGACGCGACGAGTTGTTGTGATCTGGAATGCGCTGCCTGAAAGGGCGGTGGAAGCAGATTCAATAGTAACTTTCCAAAGGGAATCGGAAATGTACTTGAAAAGGGGGGGAAAAATTGCAGAGCTATGGGGACTGGGATAATTGGATAGCTCTTTCAAAGAGCCGGCACATGCATGATGGGTCGAATAGCCTCCTTCTAGGTTCACTAGTTTGATTTCTGGGATGAGAGGGTTGTCCCAGGATGGCTTTCAAAAGAGAATTGGAGAAGTACCTGAAGGAAAAAAATTAGCAGGGCTACGGGGAAAGGGCGGGGGAGTGGGACTAGCTGAAGCGCTCTTGCAGAGAGCTGGCACGGGCTCGACAGGCTGAATCACCTCCTTCTGTGCTGCAACCATTCTATGATTCGATGAGGAGAGATTGAGTAGATTGGGCCTATACTCTCTGGAGTTTAGAAGAATGAAAGGCGATCTCATTGAAACATGTAAGATTCTGAGGGGGATTGACAGGGTAGATGCTGAGATGTTGTTTTCATTGGCTGGAGTGTCTAGAGCTAGGGGACATAGTTTCAGGATAAGGGGTCGGCCATTTAAGACTGAGTTGAGGAGGAATTTCTTCACTCAGAGGGTTGTGAATCTTTGGAATTCTCTACCCCAAACGGCTGTGGATGCTGAGTCATTGAGTATATTCAAGGGTGAGATAAATAGATTTTTGGACTCTAGGGGATTCAATGGATTATGGGGATCGGGCGGGAAAGTGGAGTTGAGGTCGAAGATCAGCCATGATCTTATTGAATGGCGGAGCAGGCTCGAGGGGCCGTATGGCCTACTCCTGCTCCTAATTCTTACGTTTCTTATGTATCTTCTGTGCTTTATGATTTTGATACTTCAACAATTCATTTTTAAAATTTGTTTATGGGATGTGGGCGTCGCTGGCAAGGCCAGCATTTATTGCCCATCCCTAATTGCCCTTGAGAAGGTGGTGGTGAGCCACCTTCTTGAACCGCTGCAGTCCGTGTGGTGAAAGTACTCCCACAGTGCTGTTAGGGAGGGAGTTCCAGGATTTTGACCCAGCGATGATGAAAGATCGATGATATACTTCTAAGTCAGGATGGTGTGTGACTTGGAGGGGAACTTGGAGGTGGTGGTGTTCTCATGCACCTGCTGCCCTTGTCCTTCTAGGTGGAAGAGGTCGCAGGTTTGGGAGGTGCTGCCGAAGAATCCTTGGCAAGTTGCTGCAGTGCATCTTGTAGATGGTACACATTGCTGCCACAGTACACCGGTGGTGGAGGGAGTGAATGTTTAAGGTGGTGGATGGGGTGCCAATCAAGCGGGCTGCTTTGTCTTGGATGGTGTTGAGTTTCTTGAGTGTTGTTGGAGCTGCACTCATCCAGGCAAGTGGAGAGTATTCCATCACACTCCTTACTTGTGCCTTGTAGATGGTGGAAAGGCTTTGGGGAGTCAGGGGGTGAGACACTCGCCACAGAATACCTAGCCTATTGGTAAAGTGTATCACAGAATGATTATTATAAACATGACTTTCTTTTTCATTCTTTCAGGGTCTAAGTCCTGGCTGCTATGACACCTACAATGCAGATATTGATTGTCAGTGGATTGACATCACAGATACCCAACCTGGGAAATATATACTGAAGGTATAGGACTACCAGAGTTGTTGCTGCACACAGTGCTGATCTCTTTCAACATTACATAGTTTTATAACTCGCTTGTATTTTTATGTTATAGCTTCAAGTAAACCCCAACTATCTTATACAAGAATCAGATTTCACCAACAACGTTATCAGATGCGACATTCACTACACAGGGCGATATGTTGCCACTACAAATTGTAAAATAACACAGTAAGTATTTCAAGTCTTTTGCTTTGATTTATGAGTTACCTTCGGCCTGCCGAGCTCCAGCCAGTGCCAACTTCGGTTCGTCCCTAAGCTCTGACAGTCCTTTACCTGTCCCGCACTCCGTCCCGCTCACCCATCACCTCCCTCCCCTCTCCGCTCCATTGGCGCCCTGTCCCCCAACAAAGTTTTCATCTATATCTATATCTATACAGGGATCCCTCCCCAACCGCAGGGGATATGTTCCTGAAAATCCCCGTGGTTAGTAAAACCGCAGTTGGCAAATTCAGTATAAATGTGTATAAACACAACAAAAAAATATATAAAAAGCATAACAATCATTGACTTAAGAAAACTACTAGGCACTCGGTCTAAGCGTTAAACAAAGCTTTAATCAACTGTTTTACAACATGGAAGTCTAGTTGTGTCCTTCACTAGTTCCTGTTAAAGAATGTTCTGAGCAAGCTGGGCCAATGCCCAAGTATTTATACTCTCCCTGGACAGCACCACCAGCAGGCCGCCCAGTATTATTTCATAAGTCATTTCCACATGAATGACAAGATTCATGTCAATCATGTTTTTTACTTTATTCCTAAATTAAAAACTGCGGATACGCGAATTTCACTGCTGCGGTTGGCGAAAATTGTCGCAGAGTGGAAACCATGTATACGTGAAATCCGCGTATGGCAAAACTGCGGGAATCCCGTATCTATATTAGAGCAGGCTCGAGGGGCCAAATGACCTACTCCTGCTCCTACGTCTTATGTCTCCCCCACCTGTCTCTATTACCTTCTTCAGGCCCGTATCCCAGCCCATGCCATATGGACCTCCAACTCTGGCCTACTGTCTATTCATCCCTTCCCTCTAATCCACAATCGGTGGCAATGCCTTCAGCTGCCTTGACCTTGAGATTTTGACCTTCCTTCATAAATCCTTTCACTTTTGCTACTTCTCCCCTCACCTTCGGAAGCCGCCTCGAAACTTATCTTTTCTACCATACCTGCAGTTACCTCCCTCGGCTCTTGCACTGCTGCTTAGCATCTGTCTCTTCTCCGCAAATTGCTTTGGGGACAATTTTCTACTTTAAAAGTGCTCTATAAACGTTAGTTGCTGTCAATAGGAGTCTATAGGATGTTGAGCAAGGGTGTATGAAAGAAAGATATAAACAGCTTCTAGAGAAATGCCTACAGATTTTGCATATCACACCTTTGTTTTAAGTACTAGGCTTCATACTTCCTCATTTACTAGTATAAGAACATAAAAACATAAGAAATAGGAGCAGGAATCGGCCATTCGGCCCCTCGAGCCTGCTGCGCCATTCAATGAGTTCATGGCTGATCTTCGACCTCATCTCCACTTTCCTGCACTATTCCCTTAATGTCCATAAATCTATCGATCTCTGTCTTGAATATACTCAACGACTGAGCCTCCCCAGCCCTCTGGGGTAGAGAATTCCAAAGATTCACCACCCTCTGAGTGAAGAAATTTCTCCTCATCTCAGTCCTAAATGGTCGACCCCTTAATCATTAAAATCCCTGTTTTGAAATGCTCAAACATTAGTTGGATTGGCTACTTTGCTGTGCTGCCATGTGATAAATTGCACCCGTGATTTCCTGCACAGCAAGGTTACAATCTCTGCTGCGCCGCTCTTTCGCAGTGTTGCGCCGAGCGGGCAGATCATCAGGCGCACAGTCATGGGTTGTTCTTGGGCACCACCAAGTGGCTGATTCTTGAATGGTATTGCCAGAGGCCTGGGAGGATGATCCTCGCTGGGAAGTGGCACGTGACTCTGGCCGACCTAAAAACAGCTGGATGAAACATATAATTGTCTTCCCACCCGCTCGTGTATAATAAAGAGAATATATCAGGGCCAGAGGTGATATATGATAATTAGCTCCACTTGTATAGTTGACCATAACTCACTGATGAGTGGACTTCTGTATCAATGTCTTTCTGCTTGCCTTAACATGTCCGCTGTGAAGAACAACAATTTGGTTGTCCATCTATTAATCTGTTCTACATAGAAACATAGAAGATAGGAGCAGGAGTAGGCCATTCGGCCCCTCGAGCCTGCTCCGCCATTTAATTAGATCATGGCTGATCATCCAAATTCAGTACCCGGTCCCTGCTTTCTCCCCATATCCCTTGATCGCTTTAGCCTTAAGAAATATATCTGACTCCTTCTTGAATATATTTAATGAATTGGCCTCAACTGCCTTCTGTGGTAGAGAATTCCACAGGTTCACCGCTCTCTGGGTGAAGAAATTCCTCCTCATCTCTGTCCTAAATGGCTTACCCCTTATCTTTAGACTGTGACCCCTGGTTCTGGACTCCCCAGCCATCGGGAACATCCTTCCTGCATCTAGTCTGTCTAGTCCTGTTAGAATTTTATAAGTTTCAATGAGATCCCCTCTCATTCTTCTAAACTCCAGCGAAAATAAGCCTAATCGACCTAATCTTTCCTCAAACATCATTCCTGCCATCCCAGGTATCAGTCTGGTGAATCTTTGTTGCACTCCGTCCATGGCAAGAACATCCTTCCTCAGATAAGGTGACCAAAACTGCACACAATATTCAAGCTGTGGTCTCACCAAGGCCATGTACAACTGCAGCAAGACATCCTTGCTCCTGTACGCGAATCCTCTCGCTACGAAGGGCAACATACCATTTGCCTTCTTAACCGCCTGCTGCACCTGCATGCTTACCTTCAGCGACTGGTGCACAAGGACACCCAGGTCTCATTGCACTTCCCCTTCTCCCGATCTATTGCCGTTCAGATGATAATCTACCTTCCTGTTTTTGCCACCTCGCATTTATCCACATTATACTGCATCTGCCATGCATTTGCCCAATCGCCCAACCTGTCCAAATCATACTGGGGTTTCTCGGCATCCTCCTCACAGCACACACGCCCACCCAGCATTGTGTCATCTGCAAACTTGGAGATATTACATCTAGCTCCCTTGGCTAGATCATTATATTGTGAATAGCTGGGGTCCTTCAAGGCAGACAAATGTAGCTGCACAGACCCCAGTGAAGTTGCGCCGCCCTCTCCTGTGTGCTATTAAGGTGTCATCGTTGAAACTTATTCATCAAACCACTGCTTTACGTTACCAAGCCGCAACTTCCATGGATGATCCGTTCTCTCCACAGTGCTGTGTGTCAGCTTCCTATTACTCTCACAGCTCCATGGCCAAAATACAACATTTTTTGACTTGATCATTCTGCCCATCATCTGGGAATAGGAAGCTGACAAACAGCACTTGGCTCAGTGGGTAGCACACTCGTCTCTGAGTCCGAAGGTTCTGGGTTCATAGTCCCACCCCAAGGACCTGAGCACTGCAGTGCTGAGGGAGTGCTGCATTGTCGGAGGTACTGTTTTTCGGATGAGACATTAAACCGAGGCCTCGTCTGCTCTCTCATGTAGACGCAAAAGATCCCAAGGCACTATTTCGAAGAGTTCTCCCTGGTGTCCTGAGTCAATATTTATCCCTCAACCAACATAACAAAAACAGATGACCTGGTCATTATCACATTGCTATTTGTGGGAGCTTCCTGTGTGCAAATTGGCTGCCGTATTTCCTACATTACAACAGTGACTACACTTCAAAAGTACTTCATTGGCTTTAAAGTGCTTTGGGACGTCCGGTGGTCGTGAAAGGCGCTATAGAAATGCAAGTCTTTCTTTATCCCTCTTTACATCCAGCTTGCGAACCCAATCATTGGTGCTTTTAATTGCCCTGCGTATCTTACAGAACCAACCGTTCTCTTTTATATTTGTCCTCGGGATGTGGGTGATGCCGGCATGGCTGCTTTAATTGCCCATTTCCTGGTCGCCATGAGGAGGTGTTGTGGGCCTGAGTGGTTTGCTGGGCCACCTCAGGAGGTATTAAGAGTGAACAGACATAGTATTGGACTGGAGTCATGGTTGGCAGCCCTGAAGGACATTTGTGACCCAGTTTGAAAGAAAGACTTGCATTTCTATAGCACCTTTCACGACCTCAGGACATCCCAAAGCGCTTTACAGCCAATGAAGTACTTTTGAAGTGTAGTCACTGTTGTAATGTAGGAAACGCGGCAGCCAATTTGCACACAGCAAGCTCCCACAAACAGCAATGTGATGATGACCAGATAATCTGTTTTTAGTGATGTTGATTGAGGGATAAATATTGGCCAGGACACCGGGGAGAACTCCCCTGCTCTTCTTCGAAATAGTGCCGTGGGATCTTTTACGTCCACCTGAGAGAGCAGGCGGGGCCTCGGTTTAAAATCTCATTCGAAAGGCTGCAGGGGGACTGGAACCTGCAACCTTCTGACTCAAAGGCGATAATGCTCCAACGGAACCTTTGGGTTTTTACAGCAATCCTGTCCTCTCCTGTTGTCAACCTAAAAGTTACTCAAGACCCTTGGGTGACTGAACCACTCAGCCCTCCTAATGCTACATTTCAGATGCCCTAATCTTGGCTTCCGCCCCCCCTCCCAAGATTTTTTTAAATAACTTTCCTTACAAAATAATTTCTTCACCCAACCATGTGAGTTAATTTATTGACCAGGTTTGGCTGCGGTAATTTACCTCCAGACTTTAAAAGAAACCTTTTTATATTCACTGAAACTAGAAGAAGACAAGGTTTTTTCTTAAAATCACAATCCCAGAAGGCGTGGGTGACATTGTGCAGGAGCGCAGCACATTTATTGTACAGATAAATAGTTAATGATGGACAGCAGGCAGTGCAGTGGCTGCTCTTTCACCTTTTGGGGCCTAGATTTAACGTCTCATCCAAAAGACGGCACCACTGACAGTGCAGCACTCCCTCAGCATTGCACTGGAGTGTCAGCCTAGTTTTTTTTGCTCAAGTCCCTGGAGTGGGATTTGAACCAACAACCTTCTGACTCAGAGGCTACTAACTGAGCCACAGCTGACACTGAAGGGATGAAGGTCTACGCTGGTAGTTGTGATACGGGTGAAGTGAGTTTGGGCTGTTTCAACTGACTTCCAAATTGGCTTGGGTGAAACCTCAAAGCTGCCTCGAATTTTGGCACTCAGTTGGTTATGCCATTTAGATAGACCATAAGGAATGCAGTTGTGGAAAAATTTGGAGTGCTACAGTAGAGGGCATATTATTGAGGTAGAGTAAAGGGAGCTTCATACGCCAGCTTGCTGTGCTGAGTCTGGTCTGTGGAGTGCTCGATACAGACACTGGGTGAGCAAAGTGGGAGCCTCTCATCACTTCTTGGCATTGACATCCTTCACTTTGATGAGCAGAAAATCCTCCTCCAGACATAAAGTTCGAAACTAGTAAGGTCTCAGATGTGTGAGACTCTTGCTATTCAAGAAGATCAGAGCTTTCTTGCTAGCCTTGAGAATATGAAATGAGAGTTTGGTCTGCTGGCGTAGCAGTTTTCTGTCTATAGGTGGCATATTCAGACCAGGCTATGTCTGTGGCAAAGTTGGATCTGTAAGGATATGCAGATATTTCTTCTCTTCTTAGGCAGTCCCTCGGAACCGAGGATGACTTGCTTCCACATTAAAAATGAGTTCTCAGGTGACTGATGAGTCCAATGCGAGACCTACAGTCTCTGTCACAGGCGGGGCCGACGGTGGTTGAAGGGGCGGGTGGGTGGAGTGCTTGGGTTGACGTGCGCTCCTTGCGCTGCCTGCGCTTGGCTTCCGCTTGCTCCCGGCGAAGAGACTCGAGGTGTTCGGCGCCTTCCCGGATGCTTCTCCTCCACTTTGGGCCAGAGATTCCCAGGTGTCGGTGGGGATGTTGCACTTTTTCAAGGAGGCTTTGAGGGTGTCCTTGAAGCGTTTCCTCTGCCCACTTGGGGCTCTTTTGCCGTGCCGGAGCTCCGAGTAGAGCGCTTGTTTTGGGAGTCTCGTATTGAGCATGCAGACGATGTGAGCTGTCCATCGGAGCTGATCGAGCGTGGTCAAAGCTTCGATGCTGGGGACGTTGGCCTGAGCAAGAACACTGACATTGGTGCGCCTATCCTGCCAATGGATTTGCAGGATCTTGCGGAGGCAGCGTTGGTGGTACCTCTCCAGTGCATTGAGGTGCCTGCTGTACATGGTCCATGTCTCTGAAACATACAGGAGGGCGGGAATCACTACTGCTCTGTAGACCATGAGCTTGGTGCTGGGCTTGAGGTCCAGGTCTTCAAACACTCTCTTCCTCAGGCAACTGAAGGCTGCACTGGCACACTGAAGGCGATGTTGGACTTCATCATCGATGTCTGCCCGTGTTTTACAGTAGGCTCCTGAGGTATGGAAAGTGGTCCACATTGTCCAAGGACTCGTCTTGAATTTAAACTGAAGTTTAAGACCTGATTATGGTTGATGGCCCAAGACTTACTTTATAATTTGTATAGTTTCAGTTGTAGCCGCCTGCACTGGATTCTGAGCATCGCCAGCTGTCACAGCAGTTTGTTGGTCAATTAAGCAATTAAGATCTGGATTCCCACATACTTGGTGAATGCCTGGGAGGATCAGTGCCTGTAATGCGAATGCAGAGTGCTGAGTAAATCATGGGGGACAGGCACTCAAATTGGGCCACATTTCCGTGTGTGTGTGTGAAAATGTTTTATGCAAAGTACACAGAATATCGTCTGTCCTTTCAGGTGAACGTAAAAAATCCCATGGCACTATTTCGAAGAGGAGCAGGGGAGTTCCTCCCCGGTGTCCTGGCCAATATTTTCCCCTCAACCAACAGCACAAACAACAGGTTATCCGGTCATTAGGGCAGCACGGTGGCATAGTGGTTAGCACTGTTGCCTCACAGCGCCAGGGACCCGGGTTCAAATCCGGCCTCGGGTGACTGTCTGTGTGGAGTTTGCACATTCTCCCCGTGTTTGCATGGGTTTCCTCCGGGTGCTCCGGTTTCCTCCCACAGTCCAAAGATGTGCGGGTTAGGTTGATTGGCCATGATAAAAATTGGCCCTTAGTGTTAGGGGGGATTAAATACATGGGGTTACGGGGATAGGGCTTGGGTGGGATGGCTGTCGGTGTAGGGACCGGGTGCTAGGGTTTGGATGACCAGCCATGATCTCGTTGAATGGCGGAGCAGACTCGAAGGGCCGAATGGCCTACTCCTGCTCCTATCATCTATGTTTCTATGTTTCTATTACCACATTGCTGTTCGTGGGAGCTTGCTGTGCGCTTATTGGCTGCTGCGTTTCCTACATTACAACAGTGACTGCACTTCAAAAAGTACTTCATTGGCTGGAAAGCACTTCAGGAAGTCCTGAGGTTGTGAAAGGTGCTGTAGAAATGCAAGATCTTTTTCGAAAAAGAATAGGAATGCTGGAAGTCTGAAGTAAAAATAGAAAATGGTGGAAATGTGTACAGGTCAGTCACCGTCTGATAGAGAAAACGTTTTTTGAGCGGAGGTGCTCCGACTGCCGAGGTTGTGACTGAGAGACTGCAACAAAAAATGAGTCTGTTTTGTTTTTTTCTCTCTTTCGGATACTGATGGACCCACTGTGTATTCCAGCATTTTCTGGTATAAATACCATACACGTGTACCTTGTATTCACAAACGAGGCAATGTGCTCCAATCTGATTGTCTGACCCCCATGCACGTTACCCAGTCGGGCATGCATATTACGCATGTGCTCAGAATGGGTCTCGTTACTCAATGTAGCACAAATACACAGGGCTCAGAATGGGTCACGTTACTCAATGTAGCACAAATACACAGGGCTCAGAATGGATCTCGTTACTCAATGTAGCACAAATACACAGGGCTCAGAATGGGTCTCGTTACTCAATGTAGCACAAATACACAGGGCTCAGAATGGATCTCGTTACTCAATGTAGCACAAATACACAGGGCTCAGAATGGATCTCGTTACTCAATGTAGCACAAATACACAGGGCTCAGAATGGGTCTCGTTACTCAATGTAGCACAAATACACAGGGCTCAGAATGGATCTCGTTACTCAATGTAACACAAATACACAGGGCTCAGAATGGGTCTCGTTACTCAATGTAGCACAAATACACAGGGCTCAGATTGGATCTCGTTACTCAATGTAACACAAATACACAGGGCTCAGAATGGGTCACGTTACTTAATGTAGCACAAATACACAGGGCTCAGAATGGGTCTCGTTACTCAATGTAGCACAAATACACAGGGCTCAGAATGGGTCTCGTTACTCAATGTAGCACAAATATACAGGGCTCAGAATGGGTCTCGTTACTCAACACAGCACAAATACACAAGGCTCAGAATGGGTCTCGTTACTCAATGTAGCACAAATACACAGGACTCAGAATGGGTCTCATTACTTAACACAGCACAAATACACAGGGCTCAGAATGGGTCACATTCATGAGAAAGTAGACTGATTGTGAAAAGTATTTCCCCTCCAGTCCATCACTGGACATCATTAAAATGAATTGTCTATGTGCGATCTCTGCATTCTGATGTGGGATGCTGGCTAACTGTGCACGCTCCTCCTCTGAACTGAATATACACGGGGTCTGATATTCCCAACATGGCTAGTCCTTGCACGTAGTAAATGAAGCAGTGTCTTAAAGAAATAGTGACTGGTGAGTGCCAGTACTTGAGACTGGCTGATTAATCCATAGTTTGGATCATGTAGATAGTGCAGCGTTAAAACTGAGATCAGGAATGAATCGTGTCAGTTTAATTCAAGCAAATATAGACTCACTGAATGGAGGGTGACTTGCAAAATGCCTCAAGGGAGTGCTGGCAGAATGGTAGTTGTGTGCTGCATGTGGAACAATAGAAAAAAAAAGAAATCTTGCCTTTATATAGCGCCTTTCATGACCTCAGGATGTCCCAAAGCGCTTTACAACCAATGAAGTACTTTTTGAAGTGTGGTCACTGTTGTAATGTAGGAAACGCGGCAACCAATTTGCGCACAGCAAGCTCCCACAAACAGCATTGAAATAAATGACCAGACCATCTGTTTTAGGAGTTGGTTGAGGGCTAAGTGTTGGCCAGGACACCAGGGAGAACTCCCCTGCTTTTCTTTGAATAGTGCCATGGGACCTTTAGCGTCCACCTGAGAGGGCAGACAGGGCCTCGCTTCAACATCTCATTTGAAAGACGGCACCTCCAACAGTGCAGTACTGAGGAATGTTGGCCCAGATTTTGTGCTCAAGTCTTTGGAGTGGGACCTGAATTCACGACCTTCTGACTCCGAGGCAAGAGTGTTACCAACTGAGGCATGTCGGATACTGGAAAGAGTAGGTGGCCAGGTTTAGTGAAAGGTTTAGTGAAAGCCCTGCCAAGTATCTGCTTGTGGTTCAGCTGGCTGCCTACCTCTACATGTTGCAGGCCCTGATGTTCTTGCCTACGAAGCCAATAAAAGCTTTTCCTGTTTGGGTGGGGGCCTGCCTGCCCGTCCCTTGTCCACAAGGTAAGTGTAGATAAGGACCAAGTGATGACTTGAGACGTCCAGTGCAACTACACACGGGGTGCATTGACCTCTGTTCCCAATTTCCCGATATCCATTCCTGGTGAGATGAATGGAAAATTGCGTGGGTGTCGAATCAAGCATGCCGGCCTCCAAATCCCCAGTGTGCACTCTTCTCGTGTGGACAGGAAATCTTCCAGGCTGCAAATCAGCCAATTTTCTTCCTGTAATTATCTCCCCTCCTCTCCCGAGGATGTTCACTTATGTCTAGGGTTCAGCTCCATGAGGAGAGTCACTGAAATGGCCGTTATTGTTGTGTGACCCTTGGCAGTGAGTTCAAACAGGCTTATTCAGTCATGTGGACATCACAGCTGAGCTCCATCCTGGTGTTGCCTGATGTCTATACACACTCACTTCCAGCAGAGGTTTTTTTTTTGTTATTCACGGGATGTGGGCGTCGCAGGCAAGGCCCAGCATTTATTGCCCATCCCTAATTGCCCTTGAGAAGGTGGTGGTGAGCTGCCTTCTTGAACCGCTGCAGTCCGTGTGGTGAAGGTACTCCCACAGTGCTGTTAGGGAGGGAGTTCCAGGATTTTGACCCAGCAATGATGAAGGAACAACAATATATTTCCAAGTCAGGATGGTGTGTGACTTGGAGGTGGTGGTGTTTCCATGCGCCTGCTGCCCTTGTCCTTCTAGGTGGTAGAGTTTGTGCATTTGGGACGTGCTGTCGAAGGTTGGGGGACAGCACACAGGAGTGGGCTGGGAACCCCGGTTGACTTGCCGAACAAACTTGACTTCACTTGTACTACAGCTCTCACTAAGATCAGCTAACTTAGCACCAATTGTGATCAAACCTTGGGCTTTCCTGGTCCATTTGCCTCAGCTACTGATAGGCAGCGTTCCCGCTAAGCCACGTGGACACGCAGCGGTCTGGAGGTCCTGCGCAGACCGCTCACCGGCTGTAATATGGGAGAACTGGTCCGCACAGCCAGTTAAAGGGACCGCGCGCCAAAAAAAATAAGAGGGAACATTGCTCATGGGCTAAACCCACTGACCCATCGGGGATACCTCACAATACTGTTTTAACAACAAAGATCTTTTTTCATGACTATTCTTTTTAGCCTGTACTGTAGTGTTTCTGAGATTGAAACAGCCAACTTATCTACAGGAAACTTTGAGTTATCCGGAGGTGAACCGTCCGGCAAGCTGGAGCCACCGGCAAAAATCAGGAGCCGTTTTTTATTCTTTTCGTTTCTTTTCTTTGCTTTGTTTGAACAGTCAAGCTCTGGAAGGTCTGTAGCTAAGCAACAGCTTCAGCTAGAGACGCTACAGAGACGCTTGCCGACTGTTTAGAGGCTGTTGCTAAGCAACAGGGTTTGTTGATTCATACGGAGATGAAAATCTCCGTATGTTTCAACATTAACTCTGGAGTGTCCGGCAGTTTTGAGGGAATGGCAGCAGCTCGGTCCCGTCGGTGCCGGATAGCACAAAGTTTCCTGTAGTTGGATTTCTTGCATTCTTGAGCAACAAACAAGTCTTGCTTGTGTATTTTTTTTAAAAAGTCCAGTTCGTGCCTGCTTATGCTCGAGAGCTGAGGGAGATTGAAGTCAATGAGATTTCTTGTTTTGACTTTTCCTGCGATTTAAAAAAATTTTTTTTTTTTTTTTTACACAGGTCATGATCTGCAAGTTTTGAATTTCAAAACACTGCGTATCCTGAGTGAACATCTGGTGCGTGAGGAACTTGATCGTGCAGCAGCTGTGGTTTGGTCGCCGCCCATCGGGAGTTCAGCCAGGACCAAAGAAGCCACCTGTGGTGCAGGAGAGCTGTGGGACATGAGCTAACAACTACAAATAAACCTTTGCATGCACTAGTCACCAGAGTACTGCCAGCGAGTGTGTGCGGGCACCCGAAAAAGGTGCTGTTAATTAGCGACTCTGTTATGAACTAGTTGTGCCTTATTAGTGAATCACCTCAGTTTCACTTTTAAGAACATAAGATGATAAGAAATAGGAGCAGGAGTAGGCCATAAGGCCCCTCGAGCCTGCTCCACCACTCGGTAAGATTATGACTGAACTTCTGCATCGCCTCCACTTTCCTGCCCTACCCCCATTCCCTTGGTGCCCAAAATTCTATCTATCTCAACCTTGAATATACTCATCGACTGAGCATCCACAGGTTTAGAGAATTCCAAAGATTCTGAGTGAAGAAATGTCTCCTCATCTCAGTCCTAAATGGCCGACCCCTTATCCTGAGACTGTGACCCCTAGTTCTAGAATCTCCAGCCAGGGGAAACAGCTTCTCAGCAACTACCCTGTCAAGCCCTCTAAGAATTTTATGTGTTTCAATGAGATCACCTCATACTTCTAAATACCAGAGAATATAGGCCCACTCTACTCAATATGGGCCTCTACTTTTGATTACTGGTACTCAATAAGGGACCAGTCCATCGTGGGATCCTGCTTTTATGTCCTCGATTCGTTGCTATGGTAGAAAAAACACATTTCTGTGATTATATAATAAAAATTGAGCATGTTTACTTAGTTAATAGGATTCTTCTCTCACCTCCTAGCATTCAGTGACAGAACAGGATCAAGAGGCTGAATGGCCTACACCTGTTGCTATCTTCAATGTCTTTTTGCACACAGGGCTTACACACTCGGAACATTAACCTGTCTTTCCTCATCGCAGATGCTGACTGACCTGTTTCTAGCATTTTCTGTTTTTATTTCAGGTCTTCATTCATTTTATTTGTACTTTGTGTCAGCTGTGGCTCAGTGGGCAGCACACTCACCTCCGAGCCAGAAGGTTGTAGGTTCAAGTCCCACTCCAGGGACTTGAGCATATAAAGCTAGGCTGACACTCCCAGTGCAGTGCCGAGGGAGTGCTGCACTGTCGGAGGTGCCGTCTTTCAGATGGGGCGTTAAACCGAGGCCCCTTCTGCTCTCTTAGGTGGATGTAAAAGATCCCACGGCACTATTTCGAAGAAGAGCAGGGGAGTTATCCCCAGTGTCCTGGCCAATATTTATTCCTCAATCAACATCACTAAAACAGATTATCTGGTCGTCACATTGCTGTTTGTGGGAGCTTGCTGTGCACAAATTGGCTGCCGCGTTTCCCACATTACAACAGTGACTGCACTCCAAATGTACTTCATTGGCTGTAAAGTGCTTTGAGACGTCCGGTGTTCGTGAAAGGCGCCTGTGTAAATGCAAGTCTTTCTTCTTTCGATAAAGTAAAAAGGGGAAAAAAACAGCAAACGCTGGAAATCCGAAATAAAAAAAAAATACCCCAAATTGCTGGAAATACGCAACGGGTCATTTGTCATCTGTAGAGGAAAAAGACAGGTTTGGCCCTTCATCCGAACCGAAACTGTAATAAGATCGGATAAAATTTACAAGAGAGAATAAGAGGGAGGTAGGGAGAGAATCAAGTGATATGCCAATCACATATCGATACCTTAGTCATTATTCTTCTAAACCTTCGCCTGGTTGTTCCTCCTATGTTTGACCTCCTTCCTGCAACTTCTCACTGTTGAAATCAGAATTAATCTCATTGTCTCTTACTGTAACTCATTCATTCGCTGGTCCCAGCAACTCTGGAACTCACTTCACTGGAACGCCTTTCCTTCCTACAACAACAACTACTTGTATTTATATCGTGCCTTTAATTAACATAGTAAAACGTCCCAAGGTGCTGCACAGCAATATTTTAAGACAAAAAATTTGACACCCCCCGAGCCACACAAGAAGAAATTAGGGCAGGTGACCAAAAGCTTGGTCAAAGAGGTAGGTTTTAAGGAGGAGAGAGAGGTAGCGAGGCGGAGAGGTTTAGGCAGGGAGAATTCCAGAGCTTAGGGCCTAGGCAACAGAAGGCACGTCCACCAAAGGTTGAGCGATTATAATCAGGGATGCTCAAGAGGGCAGAATTAGAGGAGCGCAGATATCTCGGGGGGGGGTAGTGGGGCTGAAGGAGATTACAGAGATAGGGAGGGGCGAGGCCCTTGATGGGGTGATGGGCGAACGGGACTTGGTGCGAGTTAGGACACTGTCAGCCGAGATTTGGATGAACTCAAGTTTACGTAGGATGGAATGTGGTAGGCCAGCCAGGAGTGCGTTGGAATAGTCAAATCCAGAGGTAACAAAAGCATGGATGAGGGTTCAGCAGCAGTTGAGCTGAGGAAAGATACCCGCTTGCCATGACCTAACCATGACCTCATCTTATACAACAACAACTCGCATCTGTAACGCGCCTTTACCGTGGTAAATATCCCAAGGTGCTTCACAGGAGTGCGGTCAGACAAAATTTCACGCCGAGCCACATAGGATATTAGGGCAGGTGACCGAAAGCTTGGTCAAAGAGGTAGGTTTTAAGGAATGTCTTAAAGAAAGAGAGAGGTGGAGAGGGTTCGGGAACGTAGGGCCTAGGCAGCTGAAGGCATGTTTTTAGACTAATCTACAATGTATTCCTGATGATTTGAAGTTTTTTTTTTACATTTAAAAAACTGCATTATCTAACACTTCAAGCAACTTTGAATTACCTCTTACTTTCATCCCCATCTAGGATTATGGATCTTGGTTATTTACCTAAGTTTCTCAAAGTAAAAAAAAACGCTCCATCATTCTGAGCACAGGTTACATAGGATTACATCGGATATACGGCACAGAAACAGGCCATTCGGCCCAACCAGTCCATGCTGCCATTTATGCTTCACTCAAGCCTCCTCCTGTCTTTCCTCATCTAACTCTATCAGCGTAACCCTCTATTCCCTTCTCCCTCATATGCTTGTCTAGCCTCCCCTTAAATGCATCTATACTATTCGCCTCAACCACTCCCTGTGGTAGCGAGTTCCACATTCTCACCACTCTCTGGGTAAAGAAGTTTCTTCTGAATTCCCTATTGGATTTCTTGGTGACTATCTTATATTGATGGCCTCTAGTTATGCTCTTCCCCACAAGTGGAAACACTCTCTCTGTATCCACTCCATCAAAACCTTTCATAATTAGGTCACCCCTCAGCCTTTTTTCAAGAGAAAAGAGACCCAGCCTGTTCATCCTTTCCTGATATGTATACCCTCACATTTCTGGTATCATCCTTGTAAATCTTCTCTGCACCCTCTCCAGTGCCTCTATATCCTTTTTATAATATGGTGACCAGAACTGCACGCAGTACTCCAAGTGTGGTCTAACCAAGGTTTGATACAGGTTTAGCATAACTTCCCTACTTTTCGATTCTATCCCTCTAGAAATAAACCCTAGTGCTTGGTTTGCATTTTTAGTGGCCTGTGGCGCAACTTTTAGGTTCAAAGTAAGTGAAGTACTTGTCAAATGAACGCTTTCAAGTTCCATATTAATGTCATATAATCTACTAGGGCTGCTTAACATTGTCTTTATGCAGAGTTGAATCAGTAATGTAACCTGTTGTTGAAGATTCACCAGACTGATACCTGGGATGGCAGGAATGAAATATGAGGAGATATTGGGTCAATTGGGCTTATATTCGCTGGAGTTTAGAAGAATGAGAGGGGATCTCATTGAAACTTATAAAATTCTAACAGGACTAGACAGACTAGATGCAGGAAGGATGCTCCCGATGGCGGGGGCGTCCGGAACCAGGGGTCACAGTCTAAAGATAAGGGGTAAGCCATTTAGGACAGAGATGAGGAGGAATTTCTTCACCCAGAGAGTGGTGAACCTGTGGAATTCTCTACCACAGAAGGCAGTTGAGGCCAATTCATTAAATATATTCAAGAAGGAGTTAATATATTTTTTAAGGCTAAAGGGATCAAGGGATATGGGGAGAAAGCAGGGACAGGGTACAGAATTTGGATGATCAGCCATGATCTCATTAAAAGGCGGAGCAGGCTCGAGGGGCCGAATGGCCTACTCCTGCTCCTATCTTCTATGTTTCTATGAAGAAGTCTCCACAGCGAGCTTCCTCACTATATCTGCACAGTGTTTCCTGTTCCAATACTGCAACAACTTCGACCTGATCATTTATTTATTTTTTTTAAGTTAACCCAATTTTGTGGCAATCTGCCGAGGAATGGTTCTTTGTCAATCATTCCAGGGACTTGGAGAGCTGGCTGATTTCTGAAGCTGACCTAGATCTGACAAGGTCGTTAGGGGGATATCTATGACTTTACATTTATCCAGTGAGATTTGAAGTGTACTTCAATGAAACATGCCATCTCAACCTATAGTATGTTATATAAATCCATGCTCTGGACCAAAATCTGCTTCACCAGTTAAGTACAATTCTGTTTTCCACTGATTTGTAAAATAAACATGTAGTTCTGGGTTCGAGCACTTTAGGTTTAGGAACGTTGGGGTCGATTTTCCTGGAGCCGTCAGGCGGGGTTTCAGGCGTGTGGGGGGGAAAATCCCGAATTCGGGGGTCCCGACACCATCCCGCCCAAAACCCGCCTCCACGTAAGTTTCACAGGAGGCGGGTACCCGCCTCGCACTGGGACCCACCGACCCGAGGCGGGAAGGGATTAGTGCCAATTAACTGCCGGTTAACAGGTAGTTAACAGGCAGTTTTTAGCCTAATCCCTATTTTGAGGGGTGTCGTGTGGGATTCCCGACGGCTCCAAACCACGCCAGGTTAGAGCAAGCGGGCCGTCGGGTTGAAGGACTTGGAGGGGTCGCGATGTCGGTGTTCAGGTGAGTGATGTGTGCATGAGTGCAAAGGTAAGTGTGTTTGGTGTGTCTAAAGTGTGTAAAGAAGTTTAAATTACCTGTACTTACCTTAACAGCCTTTCCTCCTCTAGGTTTCGGGAGTCCATCACTCAGCCGGCACTGAAAGCAAAATGGCTGCGAGCTGTCAAAAGTGACAGCCTTCAGCTTTCATTGCCGGTGAGACTTCTAACTGAGTTTGTGTAGAAGGACTCAGGTTAGAAGTCAGACTGTCAGTGTTTGACAGCTTCAAACAGCTGTGAAACACTGCTTTTTCATCTGTCAAGACCTCTTGACAGATGAAATTTCAATCTGTGACGTCACCTGTTGCCGGGTGGCCCTTAATTGCCCTGCTGAGCCCGCTGGGCGGACTCAACAAGGTCAATCAAGGAAAAATCGCGTGGATTGGCCGGACGTCGATGTAGGCGGGACTAAAACCCGAACGTTGTAGTCCCGCCTCCTTCCCAACAGCTTAATGAAAATCGACCCCGTTGTGTTCAATGTTCCCACGCAGTCCACTCACCGGCTTTTAAATGGAAGAAACCAGGCATGTGCGAGAATTTGAAAGGGCCGCGCAGCCATTTAAAGGGACCGCGCAAAACAAAAAATTACAGGGAACATTGGTTGTGTTCGCATTGCTTTTAAAGATTGCTAAAGACTCCTGATGATTTGAAGAGGTTTTTTTTTTGCCTTAAAAAAACAGGATTATCTAATATTTCAAGCAACTTTGAATTACGAGGAGTAGAAAGAAAGATAGGATTTGCAGTTCTCTGGTGCCTTTCACAACCTCAGGACGTCCCAAAGCGTTTTACAGCCAATGGAGTACTTTTTGAAGTGTGGTCACTGTTGTAATGTAGGAAACGCGGCAGCCAATTTGCGCACAGCAAGCTCCCACAAACAGCAGTGAGATGTATGACCAGATCTTCTGTTTAATTGTTGTTGGTGGAGGGATAAATATTGGGAGAACAATCCTGCTCTTCTTCCAGTAGTGCTGTTGGATCGTTTTCATCCATCTGAGAGAGCAGAATTAGCCTCGGTTTAACATCTCATCCGAAAATCATTTGACTGAGAGAGAAAATTGCCCCCTCAAATCTGTTTCTGCACTGCAAATAGAGTGGGAGAGAAGATAGTCTCCACTTATTATTATGGGCCTCAGAATGAATCAGATTTACAAGTAATGGTACTGGGAACACAGTAAACCTTTTGCAAATGTCTAAAGTTCAATTTAATGGAAAGCTTCAGATGGGTTCTTAAGGGCAAGGTGAATGAGACTTTGGTTGTCCTAATGTCGCCTTTAACCCCTCTGTGAAAGTCCAAGCATTTCTGGCATTTTTTCAATGGGGTGGATGGCAGGCTGCCTGTAGTTTGCACAGAATTACAGAGAATATACAGCACCGAAACAGGCCATTCGGCCCAACCAGTCCATACCGCTCTTTATGCTCCACTCGAACCTCCTTCTTTCTTTCCTCATCTAACCCTATCAGCATAACCCTCTATTCCCTTCTCCCTCATATGTTTGTCCAGCCTTTACTTAAATGCATCGATACTATTCGCCTCAACCATTCCCTGTGGTAGCGAGTTCCACATTCTCGCCACTCTCTGGGAAAAGAGGTTTCTTCTGAATTCCCTATTGGATTTCTTGGTGACTCTCTTAGATTGAACAGATATGATGAACCTCCTGAACTTCTGATTACACTTCCTGTGGGTAAAATGTAAAGTTCTCTCATGTCCTTGCCTGCTCTCTTTGCATCAGTACCTGCACAATGAATTCTTCGATTTTGCTTTCAATGGAATATTTTAATCGTTGTGTGTGTTTCTGTAAATAACTCATCTGTAGTAAAAAGAAAACCTTTACTACTGACAAAGGAAAATAATGATTTGCTGTTGCGTCAAAGGTAACTGAATGAAATAATACTTGTGGGGAACAATTGAACTATTTTTTTCCCTCCCCCAGAATAATAGCACAAAACAATCAGCTGGACACAGTTGTACACAGAATTGATTCGTGCTTTTATTCCAAATACTCAGGAACCAAAAACTGGAAAACCTGACAATAAGCTTAACCCTACTGTATGATTTGCCTTTAACTGAACCAAAATGATTTCATGAGATATATAACATTGCACTCAAAGGCTCTGCCTGGTAACTGTATGTATGCACCAAATAAATATCAGAAATATTTCATAAGAAATGGTTAATTTTGCTGAACTTTTGTAGGCTGGATGTATAATTACAATATTAAAAAAATTAAAGAATATTCAATGCAAGTTTTGATTTGAAGCCAGCCACCATTTGATCCCGCCTCTGTTTTCATTGTTTACCTTCTGCCATCTGACTGTCTCTGTAAGTGTGCTAGAAGAAGGGAACGCTTGCATATTACACCCTGTAACAGAATATCAAATAGCGCAGCATAAGTCAATCCTACCACGGCAGCTGGGGAATTTAAATTCAATTAAATAAAGTCTGGAATAAAAAGTTAGTAGCAATAATGATGACCATGAATTGTCCGAAAAACCCATCTGGTTCACTAATGTTTCTTTAGAGAAGGAAATCTGCCGCCCTTACCCCGGTCTGGCCTATATGTGACTCTAGACCCACAGCAATGTGGTTGACTCTTAACTGCCCTCTAGTGGCCGAGCAAACCACTCAGTTGTATTCAAGAAGGTGGCTGCTCAAGGGCAATTAGGGATGGGCAATAAATGTATATAATGACGTATGAGGAGAGATTGGGTCGATTGGGCTTATACTCACTGGAGTTTAGAAGAATGAGAGGGGATCTCATTGAAACTTATAAAATTCTAACAGGATTAGACAGACTAGATGCAGGAAGGATGTTCCCGATGGTCGGGGAGTCCAGAATCAGGCGTCACAGTCTAAAGGTAAGGGATAAGCCATTTAGGACAGAGATGAGGAGGATTTCTTCACCCAGAGAGTGGTGAACCTGTGGAATTCTCTACCACAGAAGGCAGTGGAGGCCAATTCATTAAATATATTCAAGAAGGAGTTAGATATATTTCTTAAGGCTAAAGGGATCAAGGGATATGGGGAGAAGGCAGGGACAGGGTACTGAGTTTGGATGATCAGCCATGATCTCGTTGAATGGCGGAGCAGGCTCGAGGGGCCGAATGGCCTACTCCTGCTCCTATCTTCTATGTTTCTATGAATGCTGGCCTTGCCAGCGATGCCCACATCTCATGAATGAATAAACAAAATCGAAGCATGTTTCAAGGCTGCATCAGTTTGGACGATGCTGTTTATTGTAATCTGAACCTTGAGATGTTGTGCTACCCTGTAGTAAGAATGTATTATCTATGCAATTAAAATAATGGCTAGAGATTGGGTGGGGCGGAACCGCCCTTTGATGCCAGTTCACTTCACAGCCAGAAAATACTGCAAATTTATTGATTGAAATAAAGAAACATAGAAGATAGGAGCAGGAGTAGGCCATTTGGCCTCTCGAGCCTGCTCCGCCATTCAATGCAATCATGGCTGATCATCCAAATTCAGTACCCAGTCCCTGCTTTCTCCCCATATCCCTTGATCCCTTTAGCCTTAAGAAATATATCCAACTCCTTCTTGAATATATTTAATGAATTGGCCTCTACTGCCTTCTGTGGTAGAGAATTCCACAGGTTCACCACTCTCTGGGTGAAGAAATTCCTCTTCATCTCAGTCCTAAATGGCTTACCCTTTATCCTTAGACTGTGACCCCTGGTTCTGGACTCCCTGACCATTGGGAACATCCTTCCTGCATCTAGTCTGTCTAGTCCTGTTAGAATTTTACAAGTTTCAATGAGATCCCCTCTCATTCTTCTAAACTCCAGCGAGTACAAGCCCAATCGACCCAATCTCTCCTCATACGTCATTCCTGCCATCCCAGGTATCAGTCTGGTGAATCTTTGCTGCACTCCTTCCATGGCAAGAACATCCTTCCTCAGAATGAACTGCGACAAAGAAGAAGGCCCACCACCACCTTCTCAAGGGAACTAAAGGATGGGCAATAAATGCCGGCCTTGCCAGCAATACCCACATCCTGAGAATGAATTAAAAATGGAAACACAGCAGCCAATTTGTGCACAGCACAGTCCCACAAACTGCAATGAAATAAATGACCAGATAATCTGGGTTTTTTTTTAAGCTGTTGATTGAGGGACAAATATTGGCCAGGACACCTGTAGGAATCCCTGCTCTTCTTTGAACAGTCCCGTCCAGCTGAACAGGTCGCCGGGGCTTGGCTTGATCTCTCATGAAAGACAGCACTTGCATCAATGCAGCAGGAGTGACTTGAGTTTTTAAATATTACTATAATAATGTAATTTGCAGGAAGAGTAACATACCCACTCCCCCGATCATCATCCAGTTGAACGGTAGCTAGGACAACAAGTATTGGAAATTCTTTAAGACACTCTCATTCCAAGAAGGAATGGGTCAGACAACTGGCTATAAATGCTTTAGAGAAAAGAAATAATTAGCACTGAATCCTGGCCAAATGATTATTACTCCAAGTATAAAATAAATGTAACATTAAGAGGTCAAGATATTTTTGGAATTCAGTGCGATAACCACCATTGGGATTACCATCTACTACTATTAGATTAGCAGCTACTTAATGACAAGGCAACGGGCCAAAGGTTCAATGTGCAAGACAGTCACAGGATGGAAAAGAGTAAGTGAGGTTGTTCCAGGAAGTGGTGATTAATGGATGTCAAACTTGGATTTTAACTGTCTGAAGATTGTAAGACAGAGGCTGGAAAGAGGGCAGTATCAAAGCCAGAAGTGGGTCAGGCAGGACTTGCGTGCACTGGACCCATTCTCCTGGGGCAGAGTCAATGATATATTCAGACCGGGCTCCCAGCTGCAGCCTTGCTCTTCGGAGGAAGTCCATCACTACTGAGGAGGAAGAAGTGGTGCTGCATCAGAGCACTCTGAAATGGATGGGGGACAGCAACCCCTTAAGTGTACCTGCCCTTACATTTTGATTTGGCTCCAACTGAGCCCAGTATCCACCGTACAAGCATTTGGAGGGATTGGGAGAAGGAGAAGTGGCTGGCTTGTAACCTGGAACCAATCCTCCCGCATCCCACAACCACCATCTCCCTCTTTCTTCTGGCCGTCCTCTCCATTGGCGAAGTCCAAGCAGGAATGGGGAGGGGGGGTAAATCGGGTGGAGTCCCAAGAACTTGCCCTCTCACCATGTGGGATGGTCAACAGCAGTGGTGGTGGGGGGAGGGGAGGAAATTGTTGGTGGCCAGTTTTAGGACCAGGAATTCCGTTATAAGCCACTCCCTCTCCCCCCTCCCCACCCCCCCATTTTCATTCATACAAAGTTCTGGGACTTTCTGAAAATGGGCAGATTCCCAGAGGAACTCCATCAGCAAGTGTCTTCTTGCAGGGACGAGAGAAAGTTGACTGGAGAGTGTCCCCCTCTGTGTATCCTGGTGGGAAACCAAAGACTGCCCCTCACATCACAGAAGATACGTGAAATCAGCTGCCAGGAATAAGAAGGTGCATATTGACGTAAGAAAACTACTAGGCACTTGGTCTGAGTATTAAACAAAGCTTTAATCAACTGTTTTTCAACATGGAAATCTAGTTGTGTCCTTCACTAGTTCCTGTTAAAGAATGTCCTGAGCAAACTGGGCCCATGCCCAAGTATTTATACTCTCCCTGGACAGCGCCACCAGCAGGTCGCCCTGTATTATTTCATTAGCCATTTCCACATGAATGCCTTTGTAGGAATTGTGCTGAGTTGTACAGGATAGTTATCGCTGTAAAGCATTAAATAAAGCTGACCATTCAAAAAATGGATATAAATTTTAACATCCATCTTAAATTGTGCACGTAAACACGATTCAACCAAGATTTTGGATTTTTGAGGTTTTGAAGGATGTGGGCAATATGGCAAGGCCACATTTATTGCCCATCCTTAGTTGCCCTGTGATGATGGTGGTGCTTCCATGATGATGTCAGGATTTTGACCCAGCAACGATGAAGGAATGGTGGCAATATATTTCCAAGTCAGGATAGTGTGTGACTTGGTGGGGAATGTGGAGTTTATGGTATCCTCATTATATTGCTGCTCTTGTCCTTCTCAATGGTAGAGATCACGATCAGGATCTGGATCTTTCAGAACTTCCCATTACACTCATTTGCCTAGTATATGGGGATTTCCAGTTATTTTAGTGGGAGGATGTGGAATTTTCATGTGGTCTTGAAATTAATTCGCAAATGCCATGTGCGACTAGTGATTCTAATATAATGTCCATCTGATAACACTGTACAGTACAATGGAGCTCAATATCTTCAGACTCTCAGATGAAGAGCTACTCCAAAGTTTTGAAAACATATAATGCAAACACTATGGCCGCAATTTTCCCTACTTCGGCGGGTCCATGGCGGGCGATGCTGGTGGCGGGTCGCGGCCCCGCTGTTGGTTCCATCCTGGCCTCCGACATGACTTTTCCTTGATTGGACTTGTTAAGCCCCGCCCAGCGAGCTTCCCGGCCAATTGAAGGAAGTGGCTCTGATGACGTCATTTGATGACGCATCATCAGCCGGTTTCCTTAAAGGGACCATGGCCACATTCATTTTGACAGGTGTGCTGTCAGTGTTCTACAGCATTGAGGTGCTGCAAACACCGACAAGCACTGCACAGAGGTGCATGGCTGCACCCAGGCTCTCCCATGACTCCCTCCATATGCTTATGGAGGGAGTCACAGCAGGCAGGGAGGTTCTCTTCCCTTCCAATGGCCGGAAGAGACCGCCCCAGGAGATCAATGCAGCCTGGTTGCACATTGCACAGAAGAACATAAGCAGGGATGTCTTCAGGAGGATCAGGCTGCAGTGGCGCAAACCTTTCAATGATCTCAGTAGATCACAAAACATTACTGCAACACTACACTCAACCTCATCTTGCTGAGCGACTCATCACATCCCCATCACTCTACCTTCCCTACCCTACTCCTGCACATCCTTACACCAACTTACCTTGCACCTCCACCCATCCCTTTCTATCTACATTATCACTTCCCCATCTCACTAGCCACCCCTCACACTCACCCTCATCCTAGTCCAATCATACCAACTAACAACACTCAAGGGTAGGCACTTGTGTGTTTTAGCCAATGTACATGTAAAGTTTCTATTAATGTGTTGTCAAACATTGAAATCTTTATTTTCAACACTTTGTGTTCTTGGACAGATTTGTGTGCACCTTTGGAAGTGAGTTGCAGTGAATGGTGAGACATAATGCTACCCCCTGCAATAGTGATGAGTGTGAAAGGAATGGTTTGGGCATTGTAGGGATGCTTTATGGTGTTGGTGTGGGGTGGTGCCAACCTGGCGCTTCATGTGGCAGCCAGGGTGTACAGCGTCAAGTGAAGTAAATCTGGCCATGGTGAGGCCATCCCTGGCATCCCGGGCAGCAATGTGGTCGAGTGCTGATGCCCTGTGTCCTGTGCAGCATCAGGTGATTGTGCAGAAGGTTGGTGTTGTTGGTGCTGTTGGTGTGCCTGGTGATACTGGTGTTGGGACTGATTGTGGTGCGATTCTGAGGACCAAGGTGAGAGAGTTTCAAGGGCACCCATGCTGATGGAATAGATGGCAGGTAAAGTAGAGATGACAGAAGTGATCTGTCAATGGTGGGAGAGGTAATGAGGTCAGACTGGATGGAGACTTGTGTAAAGACTTGCAGCATTCTGAATCTGTAGTGAAAATGCAGTTTAGAGAAGCTAGTGCTTAAGGGAACATTTCTCAATCAGCTGGGAGCTTTGTCTTGACATTTGAAGCTGTCAACTCATCAGCTGATTCAATGGTCATTGACCTCCTGCCTCAGCTTCACAGACAAGGTCTAGGCACAGCGGGAAACTGGTGGGTGACCTGTCAAATCCAAAAAGCTGGGTAAGAAAGCATGGTTAAGTGGCTGTAAACAAGCCACTAATGATTTGAATTGGGTCCCCGCCGCTGCCTGTCGGGTCTGTTCAGCGCTGGCAGACCCAACATCGGGAAATGCAGGTGTGCACATTTTGACAGCGGGTTCCTGACCCCTGTCAAACATTTTAAATTTCACAACTGACCCGCTACCCATTCCATCCACTGAGCGCCGGCAAAACCATGGCCTATATGTCTGCCTATACCAAGTACGTTTATAAAATATTAATGCAAGTCTACTTGACTATTCTTAAACAGGTTAATGCTTCAAGGCTTCTGTATTTTTAGTAACATCTAGGCTAAAATTTGTTTGGAATTTCTAATGGTGGTACGACATGACTTGTTAACCTCCAGGAAGACAAACACCAGAGGCGTTCAGCTCTGTACAGTTCAACCCGGAAAAGCCGACAACACCAGAACAAAAGTGAAAACGGCAAACTGGTGAGGGAATATTGTGGGCTGTCGAAGGAGTTAAACAAAGCCAATTCCACATCCGAACAAGAAGTATTTAGCAGGTGGATGCGATTTTCAGATGGAGGGTTGGAAATTTGAGCTACCAGTGTCAGCGAGGCAAGACTGAAATTTGTCTCAAAAAACCCCAAAGCTGCAGCAGGCATTAAGACTGTGTTTTAGAAGCTTGGGGTTCGAGTTCGTCAATGGGGAGCTTTTGGAAGTGGGACTTCCACTTTTTGGGTTGTAGTCCCGCCTCCATCGACTTGTGGCCAACCCAAGCTACTTTCCCTTGATTGACCTTGTTAAGCCCGCCCAGCGGGCTCAGCAGGCCAATTAAGGGACACCTGGTTACTAGTGGCATCAATGATTGACATTTCATCTGCCAAGAGCTTTTGACAGATGAAAAATTAACATTTGACAGCTCTGTGAAGCTGTCAAACACTGACAATCTGTCTTCTAACTTGAGTCCTTCTACTCAGACTCAGTTAGAGACCAGGATAACTGCTGTCAGCCACTGATTGGGACCCTCTTCCTTCGACCACCACCCTTTTAGGTAATTACTCCAGCTGCTCACTCACTGAGCACTCGGCAGCCTGCCTGCAATATGCTGCTGAGGCCTGAACCAGCAAATGGTTCTGTTCCGCCCTCCCCACCCCCAACCCTGGCTTTGAGTGGGCAATGCAGCCATTCTGCTGGCATCACACCCATTTTTGGGCAGAAGTTGAAAATTCCTGCCCCATTAGCTCATCACAAAGCGAGGGAAGTTCCATATCCTTGGTATACTTTAATTTCCATGCCAAGTTTGTGGCAGTCACAGCATAATATTGTATGAAGGCATTTTACGGAGCTACCAAGTTTCAATCCCCTTTGACTGTGATGCTTCCAACAAGGTCTACCCAATATAGTTGAGTTTCTGATCAATAGTGACCCCCAAGATGTTGATAGTAGGGGATTTGGCAATGGTAATGCCATTGGATGTCAGGGGGAGGTGGTTAGGATCTCTCCTGTGGAGAAGGTCATTGCCTGGCTGTTTTGTGGCGCGAATGTTACTTGCCACTTATCTGCCCAAGCCTTGAGGTTGTCCAGCTCTTGCTGCATGCAGACATGCTCTGCTTCATTAGCTGAGGTATTGTGAATGGAGCTGAACACTGTGGAATCATCAGCAAACAGCCCCACTTCTGACCCTATGATGGAGGGAAGTTCATTGATGAAGCAGCTAAAGATGGTTGGGCCTAGGACGCTGCCCTGAGGAACTCCTGCAGCAAAGTCCTGGGGCTGAGATGACTGGTCTCCACCAACCAAAACCATCTTCCTTTGTGTCTGGTATGACTGGTATATATATTTTGCTTGGTGGGTGGGGAGCCTCGTTGGCCAAGAGTACATATCAGAAATTCTAGCGGTGCTGTGTACGATTTTCCAAGCGTTAGTTTAAATGCACAATGTACACCAAGATATGTCCTGTCGGCCGGTGAAGGTCCCGGTCAGGAGCGGAAAGGCACCGGAGATTATCCCAATAACGTAATTGTGCGGGGGCTGGAACAAGTGCCCTTTCACCACCTGTGCTGGCAAACACTGGACTTGAACCTCCTTGCCCCTTGATTAACATCGGGCTCATTGACTTATTCTTCCTAAAGTGCAGTTGATAGGCATCCAGAGACGTCCAAGTAAAAGGAACTCTTTACCCAAAGATTGTAGTACTTCAGCTTGCCAACAATGAGCCTTGTGCCGTGGTATAGCCTTGCAGTCGGCCACCATGAATCACAACCCTCCACACAAACATTGCCCAAGCAATACTTTGTTTTAAAAAGAAAAACTTGCATTTATATAGCGCCTTTCACGACCACCAGATGTCTCAAAGCACTTTACAAGTGTAGTCACTGTTGTAATGTAGGAAACGCTGCAGCCAATTTGCGTACAGCAAGCTCCCACCAACAGCAATGTGATAATGACCAGTTAATCTGTTTTTGTTATGTTCGTTGAGGGATAAATATTGGCCCAGGACACCGGGGATAACTCCCCTGCTCTTCACGAAATAGTGCCATGGGATCTTTTACGTCCAGCTGAGAGAGTAGACAGGAGCCTCAGTTTAACATCTCATCCGAAAGACGGCACCTCCAACAGTGCAGCACTCCCTCAGCACTGCACTGGAGTGTCAGCCTAGTTTTATGTGCTACGAGTCCTTGGAGTGGGACTATGAACCTACAACCTTCTGACTCAGAGGCGAGTGTGCTGCCAACTGAGCCACAGCTGGCACTAAAAGTGATTACAGAGAAAGCGATTGAATTGACCGCTTTACATCTCGAGGATCTGGACTTTATCACCTTAGGTTAGAACAAAACGTTTCTTGCAGATTAATTAGAGCAGAAATATACCAGTTAATAGGTTCTTCAGAGTGGAACGGAAAAAGACCATTTAAAAATAATTACAAAAATTATTTTCTTTATTATGGCTTTATTATTAAAGTCCTGTGCTATCTTAACGTGATGGCAAAGATAATTGCGAGTTAGAACCTTCAAGTTAATATTTTCCTGTTACGAAGACTTGTACACTTGAACATGGGAATGGTATCTGTATTAGATTAAAAATCTTATGTCCGTGGTCAATTTTTTGCATTGGAAATTCCTGTGTCCACATTAATAATGGGAACTGTCTGTCACACTCTAAGTGCATCACCCTCCAGTGAAGATGCTGCAACAACAGCCCTAGTGGGAGGGTGTAATTCAAGTGTGACAGGTTTATAGACACAAGTTCCATTATAAATGTGGGCATTGAAATTTAAAAGGGAAATATAAAAATAAGGACACATTGTACAACTTTAAAATGGATATTGAATTACGTCTGTCTGCCCTAGTCCAATTATCCCTTCTCCTCCAACCACACTTTATCTGTAACACTTAGTCTTGACTGTACAACAGGAGATTGACTAGTAATATATTAAAAGTCTCACGACTACATGCATTCCCTGCCAAGTAATACTTACTTCCTTTTTAACACTTTCTTGTCAAAATTAAACTTACTTATTCATAGCACCGCTGGAATTTCTGATATGCACTCTTGGCCAACGAGGCTCACCACCCTCAAAGGTCTAGGCTGACCCTCCAGCGCAGTACTGAGGGAGTGCTGCGCCGTCCGAGGTGCCGATTTTCCGCTGAGACGTTTATTCCAGGCCCCGTTATCTGGTCATTATCACATTGCTGTTTGTGGGAGCTTGCCGAGCGCAAATTGGCTGCCGTGTTTCCTACATTACAACAGTGACTAGAAACAGTACTTCATTGGCTGTAAAGCGTTTTGGGATGTCCGGTGGTCGTGAAAGGCACTACATAAATGCAAGTCTTTCTTTTCTTTTACTTTGCTTGGATTGAGTGCTCAATGTTTGCCCCCCAAGGTAAATGGAGCTGTTGTTTACATCACTTCCATCTACACCTGAGGAGCTACAGTGCCACGGGCTGCTGGAGGGTGTAATTACAGTGTGAAAAGTTTACATAGGCAGTTTGCATTATAAATGAACATAACAATTCATAATGTCAAAAATGCCACAAAAATGTGACAACAGGACGTTAGGTTTTGTAGACAGGAAGTAAAAGAAAGCCTTGCATTTATATAGCATCTTTCATGACCTCAGGACATCCCAAAGCACTTCACAGCCAATTAAGTTCTATTTGAAGTGTAGTCACTTGTAGTAGGAAATGTGGTAGCCAATTTGCGCACAGCAAGGTGCCACAAACAGCAATGTGATAATGACCAGATAATCTGTTTTAGTGATGTTGGTTGAGGGATAAATATTGGCCCAGGACTCCGGGGAGAACGCCCCTCCTCTTCTTTGAAAAGTGCACGGGATCTTTTACACCTGAGAGGGCAGACAGGGGCCTCGGTTTAACGTCTCATCTGAAAGACAGCACCTCCGACAGTGCAGCGCTCCCTCAGCACTGCACTGGGAGTGTCGGCCTAGCTTTATGTGCTCAAGTCTCTGGAGTGGGACTTGACACCCAAAACCTTCTGACTCAGAGGCGAGGGTGCTACCCACTGAGCCACAGCTAACACCTAAAGGAGGCACACAGACATAATGGCCCAGAAATTCAGCTCTCCACGGGTGAGTATGTGCTGGGTACTCACCCGTAGGCCCAATGAAAGTGCCGGTTTTGCGCATGCACTGCGCATGCGCGGGAAACCGGAACTTCCGTTTCCCTTAAAGGAAGTGGTTCACAGGTCGAACGTGTGCGCTGGCGAGGCAGCGCCTGCGCCTGGTACTTACGTTTTTTTTGCAGGTTTCTCCAGGAGGGTAAGTCTCCAGCAGTTACACTTTTAAAAAGCAGGCGCAAGGCCTGCTTTTAACAAGGTAAGTGGTGAATTAATTAAAATGAAAACATTTTTTCCACCGGTTTATTATTTTTAAATACTTTAAAGAAAGGTAAGTTTATTTTTAGCCCCGTTAGAAAATGTAATTAATTTTTTCAAAAATTTAAATTATTGTTTAAAATACTTATTTTATGTAATTTATAGTTATTTTAAAAATGTGATTAAAAAAAAGTTTATTTGAGGTTTTAGTGATGTTTTGGGGCTTATAGTATTTATATTTGTGACAGCTCTTCCTGTCAAATTTATGAATGAAGCATTCCCTGCTCCGATTGGCTCTCCATGGCCCACGTGATCCCAGGGGACGCATCGAACTAACTGCGCCCCTGGGATACGCAAGCACTGCGCGCCGGCAGTTGGAGCAGGCCCAGGATCGGAATCCCACGGGGGCCCACAGCTCAACGGCCGGCGCGCAAGGTAAGTGCAGGTCGGGGGCTTGCACCCGCGGGATGCCTCCGACCCGAATTTCTGGGCCATTATGGTTAATCAATTATTGTTTAGACTCAGTTGTTTCTGAAATTGTTTTACTGTGTAGCACATTGCTGATGGTTCTCAGTTAACTGTTGGTCCCTGATCAATCTACACAGCACGTTATTTGGCAGCAGAGAGGTGTTGCTGTCGATTAGGGAAGTAATAAATGCTGTTGGACAAGCTCTTAGGTAAATTAATTTTATGTGCCAGACATCGGGTAACAAATGTGTCTTTTGTTGGACAGAAAACAGGTTCAGCGTAGCTGTCGCTTTTATGAGGCGGCAAACTGCAGGACAAAAAGGTTTTAATTTTCATTTATTTTGGGTGAGCTCATTGATGGATGGCGCATTAATGATGAGAATGAGAATGTTTTGGCTGTATCTTCTCCTCCAGCCTCCCCAGACGTTACGCTCCTGCCGCACCTCCTGCCCACGATGCCCATCGCCTGCGCTTCAAGTGGGGAAAGCATGTGGATGAAGCGTCGCCCTCCCTCCTGTGGCTCCCTGCTCCCTGTTACAATGTGCGAGCTTGGCCCGCGAGAAAGAAGGAAGCGTGTCAGTGTCGGAGGCGCGTTGGGTTCAGAGCGCGTGCGTGTGAGGGTCGAATACTGTTGCTGGTGGGTGAAAGGTGGCGGAAGTGCGAGGAGGTGAAGGAAGTAATAGCGAGGACAGTAGCAGGCGTAGAGTGCTACAGTAGCCGCAGAAGGAGGTGGAGCGAAGTGTGCTGCAGTGATTGGAGAAGAGTGCTGGTAATCGGGGGCAGGAAGGGCTGTGAGTGTAGGGGCAACTGTATGGCTAAGCAGAATGAGAGATATGTGATATAAAGCTTACCTTAGCACACCTCGTGAGGTCGTTAAACTTTTTCCGGCATAGCAGCAGATGTCCATGGGGGGGGGGGCGATACTTCTGGCACTTGTGCTACACTGCCTCTGCCTCTGCCCACTCTACCTCTGATGGCAGCTTGCCTGGAGAGCTTCCTATTCCTGGGAGCCAATGCACTCAACACTAAGGGGGTGAAATTCGACTTGGGCGGGGAAGTAAAACGGTCCGATATTCAGTTCCACTGGCTTCAATAGAACAGAATGTCGAGCGGATGCGATACCACCTGTTTTAGGTCCCTTCCCAAGTCGGGTTTCACCCCCTGAAATTTATTGGCACAGGGTCACATGGTGTGTGGGCATAAGTGTGCTGTACAGAATAGGGATCGGCTAGCAGCTGAATTTACACTTAAATGTTTGGCTGAATTGCAGGGGAATGTTCTGTAGCTTTTTTTAATTATGTAATTTTTTTTTGTGATAAATTCATAATATACTATTTCAGTATTTATTGAGAATTGCACTTGGCCCTGTGGCCGCCACCTTACTTTGAAGTGTCTGTGCTGAAATTGGAGCTCTTCATTCCAGGTAGGTTACTGGAGAGTTGATGGTTGTCTTACGATTAGGTGTGAACACTTTGAATGAAAGATGCTTAATTCCAGTGATTTACCTGTGCCAATAAAGTATTAATTACTTTCAATTTCTGGTTACTTAGTAGTCGGTTTCCAATTTAAAGGGCTATTGTCTTCTGTGTTTGGCAAACACACAATAGCAATGCATAAGTTGTAGTGAACATAAGAAGCAGGAGTAGGCCTTTCGGCCCTTCGAGCCTGCTCCACCATTCAATAAGATCATGGCTGATCGTCTACCTCAACTCCACTTTCCTGCACTATCCCCATATCCCTTGATTCCCTTAATATCCAAAAATTTATCGACCTCTGTCTTGAATATATTCAACGACTGGGGTAGAGAATTCCAAAGATTAACCACCCCCTTGCGCGAAGAAATTTCTCCTCATCTCAGCCCTCAATCAACATAACAAAAACAGATGATCTGATCATTGTCACATTGCTGTTTGTGGGAGCTTGCTGTGCGCAAATTGGCTGCCACATTTCCCACATTACAACAATGACTACACTTCAAAAGTACTTCATTGGCTGTAAAGCGTTTTGAGACGTCCGGTGGTCATGAAAGGCGCTATATAAATGCAAGTCTTTCTTTCTTTCTAAATGGCCGACCCCTTATTCTGAGACTGTGACCCCTGGTTCTAGACTCACCAGCCAGGGCAAACAGCCTCCCACTATCTACTCTGCCAAGCCCCGTAAGAATTTTATACTTTTCAATGAGATCATCTGAATTCTGGGAAATATAGGCCCTGTCTCCTCAATCTATCCTCATAGGACAATCCCCTCAGCCCAGGAATCAGTCTAGTGAACCTTTGTTGCATTCTGTCTAAAGGTAAATATATCCTTCCTTAAGTGAAACGTGTCATTTCATTTTGCAAATTATGTGATTAAGATAAAAATAAGCCAGGGACCTAATGGCTCTTTCCCAAAACACAAACCGGTCTGCTTTTTGTGTGAAGGTAGTGCCCCTTTAAGAAAATGTGGCTGACTAAAAATACATGGGCTAGCTCCTGATTTCATTAAATGGAGTTACTTATTTCAATTGCTGTACTCTCCTAATTTGTTACAGAAAGAGAATTTCAACTCTTACTGGTGTACCCTTTTTGTGCTAACAATAAACTTTAACTTAACAAAAAAGCTTTAAAGGAAACTTAACAAATTACATTAAACTTTGGTTGCCGGGGTTGATGACACCCTCCAGTCCCTGCGGTGCCCACCGGTCGCGGAAGGCCTCGAGCGTGCCGGCACTCTTACTGGTGTATCTCAATTTTCCTTTGATCCTGTAATTTGTCCTTTGAAATAACCACTCAGAGCTAGCCCGTGAACAAGCATGTGGAGAGAATTCTTCAGTGCCCTGAAGTTCCAGTCCAACAATGTTCTTGATGCAAGTAAGATGGCTGCAAGCAGGTCTCCCCATTCGCAATGTTACTCGTGAAGCAGTTTTAACCCACGGGAGACTGACAGACACCAGTAAGTGTATAAATGCAATCCTGGGTACAGGAAACTCTCTTTTAACCGGCAAAATTCAGGAGTAGGTTCAGGTAAGTTTTACTTTATATTAGTGGCCGTGTAACCGGGGTTCCTGGATCTGTGGCCGTGTAACCGGGGTTCCTGCACCTGTGGCCATGTAACCGGGGCTCCTGCACAAGTGCCGTGCAACCGGGGCTCCTGCACACGTGCCGTGCAACCGGGGCTCCTGCACAAGTGCCATGTAACCGGGGCTCCTGCACAAGTGCCGTGCAACCGGGGCTCCTGCACAAGTGCCGTATGACCAGGGCTCCTGCACAAGTGCCGTGCAACCGGGGCTCCTGCACCTGTGGCCGTGTACGAGGCGCTCGCACCTTAGTAAGTATACCTCTCTGTAATCCGGACTTTTTGATCAACCGGCACCACGCCAGTCCCGTCGGTGCCGGATAAAAAAGAGTTTCCTGTACATGAGAGGGAAAGGAATAGAAAGATATGTTGATAGGGTGAGATGAAGTAGGGTCAGAGGAGGCTCGTGTGCAGCATAAACACCGGCATAGACAGTTGGGCCGAAAGGCCTGTTTCTGTGCTGTACATTCTATGTTTCAGCAGTCCATCCAGTTTATTGGGTAACTAAAATCGAGCCTTGTATTTTGATTGTTTCGATAAAGCAATGGGATGCATTTTAGCGGATGCTAAGAGTGTCTCTGTTTCTGTCTTAGAAATCATTACGGTATCAGCACATCCCAGCAGTTTCCTTGTAGAAAATGACAGCTAGTATACAAATAAATGGTTATCACAGAAGATAAATTCAAGGTAAGGTAAAGCTCCTTTCCTGGCATGCAGCATTCCTAGTCTGGAGTGTTAAAGCCCTACATCTGACCCCGGGCATTGTCGGCCTATCTCTGACCCCAGGCGGTGTCGGCCTACCTCTGACCCCAGGCGTTGTCGGCCTACCTCTTGTGATGAAATATTCCATTCATCACTCATCAGTATTTCTCTGCCTGTGACTGTGGTTGGTTTCAGTTTCATTTCCATTGTATTGTACTGTGTGTAAGCTCCGCCCATACCTGGCTCCTATGTAAGCTGGCCCAGCCTGCAGCACATCCAGTACGGCAGACCTCTGGATGGAAGATACATTCTCCTCTGTGTGTTACCTTCTAAGTCAATAAAAGCCTTGTTTTGTTTCGCTAACATCGAGTCTCGGATTTATTGAGGCACATCAATTTTATTGACTTAGAAGGTAACACACAGAGGAGAATGTATCTTCCACCCCAGAAGCCCTACGACAGCCACGACGCATCGGGGACCCAACTGCTACTTCTGCGGGCAGCCGAAGCACACCAGAAACCTGTGCCCGGCGAAAGGCACCACCTGCTTTAAGTGTGGTAAGAAGGGGCACTTCGGGAAGGTGTGCAGAGGGAACCCCGCCGGAAAACCCGCCCCCGCCGCGTGTGCGCCGTGGGAGCGGCCATCTTGGACGCCATCTTGCCCGACCTCGTGGGGTCCGCCATCTTGTGAGCAGACAGCGTGGACGCCATCTTGTCTCGATCAGGGCCCTACAGTGGCATCGGTCACAGTGGACCAGACCAGGCCGCACCCGCTATCCAAATCAATGGTGGACATCGAGGTAAACGGGTGCAGGGTTAAATGTTTAATTGACAGTGGAAGCACGGAGAGTTTTATCCACCCTGAACTGGTACAACAACTCTCCCTAAAGGTGGTCCCTACTTGGGGTACCATCTCTATGGCTGATAAAACCCAGACATCGACCATTATGGGTTACTGCACGGTACAATTGTCCATTAACGGAACTGTATACGATAATTTTAAAGTATTAATCATGAAGAATCTATGTGCGAGTGTGATCTTGGGCCTGGATTTCCAGTGCTACCACCAAAGCATCACGCTCAATTACGGTGGGTCCCAGCCGCCCCTCACAGTGTGCGGTCTGGCTACCCTGAAGGTAAAGCCGCCTTCGCTATTCGCGAACCTTACCCCTAACTGCCGGCCAATAGCGACCAAAAGCAGGAGGTACAGCTGGGAGGACAGGCGGTTTATCGCGACCGAGGTAGACAGGCTCCTGAAAGAGCGCATTATTGAACGCAGCAATAGCCCGTGGCGCGCCCAAGTGGTGGTGGTAAGGGGTAGCGAGAAGAAACGGATGGTGATCGACTATAGCCAAACGATCAACAGGTACACCCAACTAGACGCCTACCCGCTACCCCGCATATCAGAAATGGTGAACCAAATCGCCCAATACCGGGTGTTCTCCACCATCGACCTCAAGTCAGCGTACCACCAGTTCCCTATCAGACCAGAGGACCGCCCGTACACCGCCTTCGAGGCGAACGGACGCCTCTACCAATTCCTCAGAGTCCCCTTTGGGGTGACGAATGGGGTCTCGGTCTTCCAGAGGGAGATGGACCGCATGGTCGATGACCACCACTTGCAGGCAACCTTCCCCTACCTCGACAACGTCACCATCTGCGGTCACAACCAGCAGGATCACGACTCGAACCTCGAGAGGTTCCTGAAAACCGCACAAAAACTCAACCTCACCTACAACGAGGACAAGTGCGTTTACAACACCACGCGCCTCTGCATACTAGGCAGCGTGGTGGAGAATGGGGAAATCGGACCCTACGGGAGCTGCCCCTGCCCAACACTCCCAAAGCCCTGAAAAGGTGCCTGGGGTTATTTTCTTATTATTCCCAATGGGTCCCCAACTACTCCGACAAAGCCCGCCCCCTCTTGAAAGCATCCTCTTTTCCGCTCTCTGCTGAGGCCCATGCCGCCTTCAAAAGCATTAAGCAGGATATTGAGCGGGCCACGCTACAGGCAGTGGACGAGAACACTCCCTTTCAAGTGGAAAGTGACGCGTCTGACTTTGCCTTGGCGGCCACCCTCAACCAGGCGGGGCGGCCCGTAGCTTTCTTCTCGAGGACCCTCCAAGGGCCCGAGATCAGACACTCCTCCGTAGAAAAGGAGGCCCAAGCCATCGTGGAGGCAGTGCGCCACTGGCGCCACTACCTAGCCGGCAAACGCTTCACCCTACTTACCGACCAGCGGTCGGTAGCGTTTATGTTCAATAATAAACAGAGGGGGAAGATTAAAAATGATAAGATTCTTAGGTGGCGGATCGAGCTCTCCACCTTCGATTATGACATCATTTACCGGCCAGGGGCCCTTAACGAATCCCCCGACGCCCTCTCACGAGGGATGTGTGCCAGCGCCACCGGGGATCGGCTACAGACCCTCCACAACGACCTCTGCCACCCAGGGGTCACACGGCTGTTCCACTTCATAAAGTCCCGCAACTTACCCTACTCGATTGAGGAAGTTCGGTCTCTGACCAGGAACTGTCGCACTTGCGCTGAGTGCAAGCCTCGGTTCTACCGCCCAGATAGAGCCCACTTAATCAAAGCTACACGGCCCTTTGAGCGGCTCAGCTTAGATTTCAAGGGCCCCCTCCCGTCCGTCGACCGCAATGTTTACTTCCTGAACATTGTGGACGAATACTCTCGTTTCCCATTCGCCTTCCCCTGCCCAGGCATGACCAGCGCCACGATCATTAAATGCCTCAACAGCCTGTTCTGCCTGTTCGGTATGCCGAGCTACATCCATACGGATAGGGGGGGCGTCCTTCATGAGTGAAGAGCTACGCCAGTACATGCTGTCCAGGGGGATCGCCACGAGCCGTACCACCAGCTACAACCCCCGGGGTAACGGTCAAGTGGAGCGAGAGAACGGGACAGTATGGAAAGCAGTCACTCTAGCTCTAAGGACCAAAGGCCTCCCTATCTCCCGCTGGCAGGAAGTCCTCCCAGATGTGCTCCATTCGATACGGTCGCTATTGTGTACTGCCACTAATGCCACGCCTCACGAGCGAATGTTTGTCTTTCCCCGGAAATCCACCTCAGGCGTATCCATGCCGTCATGGCTCTCCACCCCAGGTCCGGTATTCGTGCGAAGGCATGTGAGGGGCCACAAGACGGACCCTCTCGTGGAGTCAGTGCACCTACTCCACGCCAACCCCCAATACGCGTATGTCCGGCACGCCGACGGAAGGGAGGACACCGTGTCCATAAAAGATGTCGCCCCAGCCGGTAACGACAACAACCACGACAACTCCGGGCGGTGTCGGCCTACCTCTGACCCCGGGCGGTGTCGGCCTACCTCTGACCCGGGCGGTGTCGGCCTACCTCTGACCCGGGCGGGTCGGCCTATCTCTGACCACGGTGGTGTCCTAGAGCAGTCTCGCTAGATGGGAGTGCAGAACATAGAATTAGGCCTTAGTGCTTTTATTCCAGTAACTAAATTGCGCTCCTATCTAGTGAAGCACCATGACTGAGGTAGTATCTCACTGAATTTATATTCTCTTCATGTAGAACTAAATGGAACAGAAGCAGAACCAGGCAGCTTACTTATTTGACTGTAGTTAATTAGACGATGGGAAAATCTATATATATAAAGCGGCTCTTCTGTCTGTCCCGATGTCTGTCTGTCCGTTCTCTATACGTTTGAAAGTTACAGAGCGTACCGACGCGCGCGTCACCTCAAAAGAAAGCTTGCGATTCCGGACCGGTCATAGGCATATTTACGTTTTGGCCGGACAAAAATCCCGCCCGCGGTATCGCAAAAACGTTCAGCGTTCCGCTCATTAGCATCTCATTAGCGACCGTTGTGACGTCGAGGTCGACCAATCGGACGGCGGGTTCCTGGCGCGTGCCGTCCTACAGTTGAGTGTCGAGTGACTCGACGATTGACCAATCCTACGCTTCGGTGACCTGCCCGGTCGACCAATCGGTGCGTGTGTGGGCGGGCCTTATCCTTCTGAACCGAGGTGAGTGGCCGCCATCTTGATTTTCCACGATTTTTTCCCCCACACTTTCTGTGTGTTAGGGAACTAAGGTAAATATTTTAATGATGTGTTAGGGAATTAAATAACAATTTATTTGTGTTTTAAATTGTCTTTAGCAACAGGAGGAACTGAAGTGATCCCCTAACCGCCACCGTCCCCAAACCGGCGTTTTTATAAATCAAAAACTTTCTCTCTCTCTCTCTCCTTCTCCTCTTCCCTCTCTCCCTCTCCTTCTCTCTCTCCTCTTCCCTCTCTCTCTCTCTCTCTCCTTCTCCTCTTCCCTCTCTCTCTCTCTCTCTACTTCCCCCTCTCAGGTTTCACGGAGCGCGGGCGGGCCGCCCGAAGTTTCCCGCTCGCTAACGGCCGCCAGGCCGCCCTTGCCTGCTCCCTGCGGGCCGCCTCGCGCCGGCCGCACTGACCGCGCATGCGCCGGCCGCACTGACCGCGCATGCGCCGGCCGCGGGAGACCGCGCATGCGCCGCCCACGAGAGACCGCGCATGCGCCGCCCGCGAGATACCGCTCTCGGCGCCGGCCGCCGCTCAGCTCAACGGGGGAGGGGGGTGGGGGGGAGAGTGTGAGGGGGGGGGAGAGAGTGTGAGGGAGAGGGGGGGGAGAGTGTGAGGGGGGGGAGAGAGTGTGAGGGAGAGGGGGGGAGAGTGTGAGGGAGAGGGGGGGAGAGTGTGAGGGAGGGGGGGGAGAGTGTGAGGGGGAGGGAAGAGTGTGAGGGGGGAGGGAAGAGTGTGAGAGGGGGGGAAGAGTGTGAGGGGGGGAAGAGTGTGAGGGGGGGAAGAGTGTGGGGGGGAAGAGTGTGAGGGGGGGAAGAATGTGAGGGGGGGAAGAGTGTGAGGGGGGAAGATTGTGGGGGGGGAAGAGTGTGAGAGGGGGGGAAGAGTGTGAGGGGGGGAAGAGTGTGGGGGTGGGAAGAGTGTGAGGGGGGGAAGTGTGCGGGGGGGAAGAGTGCGGGAGGGGGGGAAGAGTGCGGGGGGGGGTAAGAGTGCGAGGGGGGGGGAAGAGTGCGAGGGGGGGAAGAGTGCGAGGGGGGGGAAGAGTGTCGGGGGGGGAAGAGTGTGGGGGGGGAAGAGTGTGAGGGGGGAAGAGTGTGAGAGGGGGGAAGAGTGTGAGGGGGAAGAGTGTGAGGGGGAAGAGTGTGGGGGGGGGAGAGTGTGAGGGAGAATGTGAGGGAGAGGGGGGAGGGAGAGGGGGGGAGAGTGTGGGGGAAGAGTGTGAGGGAGAAGGGGGGGGAGAGTGTGAGGGGGGGTTGGGGAGAGGGGGGAGGGGAGTAGGGGGTGGGAGAGGGGGGGTGGGGGGAGGGAGGGGGGTGGGGGGAGGGAGAGGGGGGGGTGGGGGGTGGGAGGGGGGGGTGGGGTGGGGAGGGTGGGGGGTGGGGGTGGGAGGGAGTGGTGGGGGTGGGGGGAGAGTGGGGGGTGGGGGAGGGTGGGGGGTGGGGGTGGGAGGGGGTGGGGAGAGGGGTGGGGGTGGGGGGTGGGGAGAGGGTGGGGGTGGGGGAGAGGGTGGGGGGGGGGGTGGGGAGAGGGAGGGGGTGGGGAGAGGGAGGGGGTGGGGAGTGGGGGGGAGGGGTGGTGGGGGGGAGGTGGGGTGGGGGGGGTGGTGGGGGTGGAGGGTGGGTGGGGTGGGTGGGGTGGGGGTGTGGGGGTGGGGTGGTGGGGGTGGGGTGAGGGGGGGTGGGTGGGGGGGGGGTTGTGGGGGGTGGGGTGTGGGGGGGGGTGGGGTGGTGTGGGGGAGGGGGGTGGGGGTGGGGTGGGTGTGGGGGGGGGTGGGGTGGGGTGGGGGTGGGGGTGGGGGGGGGGGTGTGGGTGGGGGGGTGGGGGGTGGGGGTGGGGGGTGGTGGGGGTGGGGGGGGTGGGGGTGGGGGTGGGTGGGGTGGGGTGTGGGGTGGGGGTGTGGGGGTGGGGGTTGGGGTGTGGGGGGGGTTGGGTGTGGGGGTGGGGGGGTGTGGGGGGTGGGGGTGTGGGGTGAGGGGAGGGAGATTATTATTATTAGGTGGTGTGTTTTGTGTGTGTGAATAGAAGAAAAAGAGAAAATAAAAAAGAGAAAAAAAGAAAAGAGAAATAAAAAGAGAAAGAAAAAAGAGAAATTAAAAAAGAGAGAAAGAGAAATAGAAAGAGAGAAAATAAGAAAGAAAAAGAGAAATATAGAAAAGAGAAAA